>NC_136892.1:25361549-25789963 GCF_949152265.1 Phoxinus phoxinus
TACGGTACTTTCTTTGGGACTTGGTTTGCACACATCCATCATGATCTTAGATGACACTGAATGCCAAAATCTCTCATCGCAGAAAACGTACATCTCTTCCCCGGCTAATGGAAATTTAAGTCTCCACATAACTCCGTAAAGTTTCAAATCCGCACAGCATGGCAAAACCCGCAGGAAATGCTTCAGATGTCATTTATTTTACAGTTCTCGTTTTCATCACGTCTCCTTTCTGTACTTTTCCCTCTCTCCATATCTTTTCATGATGTTTTATGTCATTGGCGCTAGATGGAGTGGTCATGATTTGAATTCTCTTTTTTGTATGGCTTCTTTGCAGCAGCTTCCTCCTCAAACAAGCATGTGGACGTTTGTATTTCTGTCAAAGTAAGGACTTTCTTTTTGTGTTTTAATGTTTTATGGGGACTTTCTAGACATGGTTATTTTCCATCTTGGTGTTTTCCTCATAATTGCAACTTTATATCTTGAAATAGACATCAAGTTAATTAAATGGCACCCCCCCCCCCCCTTTTTAATAGACATGAAAATTCACATTCCGAAATTAAATGGTTGTAATTCAAGAATGCTTTGGAATATAGATGTAAGAGTGATCTTGTTTTAAAGAAGACATTTGGCAGAGTTTTGTAGAAGTGAAAAAAATTAAGAAAGTTATACAGAAAAAAAGTTGTAGAAAGATATATTATAGATTTTCATTATAGATTCAGTTTGTGCGCAGTACCAAACCTTTTCACTAGTTGACATTACTGCCCATATAAGGGCGCCTCCATTTCCATATGTTGTTTGAGTGATCTGAATCTGAACCATTGTTTTTTACCATTTTCATACAATTTATGAAGCAGACATCCTATTCAGAAGTAGTATTGGAAGTTTGGCAGATTTTGAAATGAATTCAACCTCTAAGAAACACAAAAAGAACACGTATGTGCATTATAGCTCGCTGCCACATCACAAATGGTGAATCTATTATTTTTTTCTTTATATTTAACATTTTCAGACCTTTTTTCTAAAAGAATTGAATGGATGCTATCTTTTGAACTCTTGGCATAAAAACAAACTGAGGTTTCTAGCATTATTTCATGATTTGTCATGTTCATCACTATTTCAAAATGAACACGCCTTAGGAGTATGACAATATTATTGTTGCAAATTGATAAATTACGGCTCCTCTGTAATTTATTTTGAAAATGAGTCACCAAATATGTAAACTAGAGATTGTAAGCTTTCAAATGATAGTTTGTCAAGATTAGTTTAGGTTTAGTATAGGATATTACTGTTTTAAAATGTAATGGCTGTGAATGCCAATATAAGGGGTAAAAATAAATACAAATCCGGAATGTTGCCTTGACATGTTTAAAAATGTTTATCAGATATATTTTATTTAAGTAACAAAATGTTTTTTTTTAATGGTTTTAATTTTAGTTTTATTTATAATAATCATGCTTGAAAAAGGGTGTTTCAACCCATTTTTAAGGGTTTAAGAAAAGTGACAGCTAATGATGTATGACACAACAAACTGTCTGTTTTGTCTGAATTGTCTGAATATAAAAAACATTAAATTCCGCCATTTTAATATAAATATTTACAGAGCCTTTATTTTGTTCTTCTGCCTGAGGCGTCAGAAATTGTAGAATGTCAAGTGTCTAAAGTGGCAGATAAAAGACTATGCAGCCTGAATAGCATTAGCACATTAAAATAAGTTATGTTTGCCATTCTGACGTTCTTCCTGAATCGTGGAGGAATTAATGCTCTCACACACACACACACACACACACACACACACACACACACACACACACACACACACACACACACACACACACACACACACACACACACACACACACACACACACAGTTTGTTTTGCTATACTTGTGAGGACATTCCATAGGCGTAATGGTTTTTATACAAACTGTATATTTTATCCCCTTACACTGCCCCATCCCTAAACCTACCCATACCAGGAAACATTCTGCATTTTTACATTTTTAATAAAACATTGTTTATTTTTTTTAAGCTATTTGAATTATAAGGACTCATGAAATGTCCTCATAAACCACGTTTAAGTTGTAATACCAGTGTAATACACAGGTCATTATACAAATTTGTGTCCTCATAAATCATAAAGAGCACACACACACACACACACACACACACACACACACACACACACACACACACACACACACACACACACACACACACACACACACACACACACACACACACACACACACACACACACACACACCTAGGTCAGTGTTTTGTGACCTTTTAGTAGACAACAAGCCTATCACTAAAGCCACCTGTATCATCTCCCTGGTCTGTCTCTTTAACCATGTAGACAGCAGACTTGCTTGTATGCAGGATACCTGTGTAAGGTAATTAAATCCATTAGAGTGTGATTAAGGCCTGTCAGGTGCAGCACAGATGATAAGAGTGGCAGTGTTAATAGACTAAAGCTCGGGGGAGGAGGCCCAGATAGCAGCCCGATCCGTCTTTATATACACCCGATGTCTTTTCCAATTACTCTCCAACTTCTGTTTGCTTGTGTCCTCACGCTCATCTGCACAGAACGGCGCACGACTTTCACCCAAATAAAAGCCCACGCACGGATACTCTTGTACAAACAAACAAACATTTTTTTTCCCACCGTTAAACATGAGAATGCCACTCAAACAATACAACCAACAAAATGCTTCAAATTCTAGGATTATTGCAGAATTTGGACTTTGTTTTGATACTTACGCCTCTCCTGTCTTCTTTTTCGGGCACTGTTTCCACACTAAAAGGACAAGAGTGACGCCTCAAATCGTGCTGCTTGTCAAGATAAGACATTTCTTAGATAAATTCCAAGAAGTTTTTAAGAATGTTCCTAAGTGCAGTTTTTTTTTTTTTCTTAAGAAGAAAATAGCAGTTAAGAATTTATTAAGGTGCTGGGGTTATCAATCTTAAAATGTAAAAGGCAGATATGTGTTTTCATGCATAAAGATTGATTATACATATGTGTAAAATAGTATTTGGAAAATACGAGTATTTTTTCTATTCACTTTAGCCTATTACTGTTCTGTACAGTAGATTTATTATTTATATAATTGATTTTAATCAATTTATTTATTTTGATCAAATGTTTTATGTTATTCAATTTATTATTTAAATTTAAATGTAATGTGTACATTTTTACACATTTTTTTTAAAAACTTTTCTAAACTTCCATCTATTTCACCTTAAAAACTTACAGTTTTTTACAATCACTTTGTTACTATTTTCAGAACCTTGATGTTATTTTTCACAACTCTAGACACAAAACTCAAAACCAATGATCAAAATGCACATTTTTCAAAACTCTAACCCTTTTCTCAATTGCTTGGATACAATACACATACAACTTAGATCATTTGTTCATTCAACAAAAACCAGCTGTTCAATATAACACAACTTAACATCAAAGTACTACTATTTCAAAAGGCAATTCACACATTACATTTCAAATGAGTGTCTATTCATTTCCTTACAATGATCTAACTATCAATTGATACAACATGCAGCTCAAAATGATAAGTAACTGTTGCATTACTCTTAATGCATAGTTGTATGGAAACAGACAAACAATCTTCCATGTTTACAGTAAATCATGAAAGTTTCAAGATAACGAGATTCATTGAGCATGAACCAATTAGCCTACAATATCCATGGATGTAGCCTAATATTTTATGGTCCCAAATACTGTACCACCTTTTCAGACTATTTACAGTATTGACAGGACTGCACTGTATAGATGCAGGCCCTTGTAATTGCTTGTCCAGTTCTACCAACTTGTTACTGATGACTGAGTGCACATTGTGGAATGAGTATATACTGTAAAGAGTTGATTGGGATTCAATTGCAAGAGCATATTGATACGTAACATGGAGCCAGCAGGTGATCCAGGTCACAATGGAGGTCAAGTAGTGGTGGGAGGAAGACGAGGAAGACGTGTTGGTCAAAGGAATGGCAGGGGACAGGCACTCCTTCTGAGAGGTGGTCGTGGGCCTCGTTTGAGAGGTGTGGGGGAACGTGAGGACAAGGCCACGGACCAAGACAGCATATGAAATGTCCAATGAAATTCGGGCAGTAGTTGTAGACCATGTCATACATCATGGCATGACAATGACTGGCGGCTACAATGACACAACCAAACCTCAGAAGGTCAACCGTGGCCTCAATAATCAGAATTTTCCGCAATGAGAACCGGTAAGTTATCAGCATGCACTAAACATCATGCTACTCTCAATTGTCAAATGACTGCATACCAATGTGTATCACAGAATAGGTGATGTGACCAAGTGTCTTCTTACTATAATGTTCCCTGTAGAATTGTGACCAGACCAAATAGTGGAGGCAGAGTATTTACTGTACATGTAGAACCATAATGAAACCTGTATCACCTATTTTGTTCTACAATATTTAATGATTGTACGAACAATGACACAGTGAAACTATCGGTTGCTTGTGTGTGGGTGATCTAGAGTTATGTTTCAATGGTATTTCACAGTAAATTTGTTTTTTGAACCAATGATTGTGCAAGTGCAAGATTTCTTTAAAGATGTGAATGCACAATGCAATGTTTTGAACATTAGACAGCCTGTGTTACAAGTGATAACCGTTTTGAGTTTTGTGTCTAGAGTTTTGAAAAATGACATCAAGGTTCTGAAAATAGTAGCAAAGTGATTGTAAAAAACTGTACGTTTAGTTGCTGCCTCAAATTTTTAAGTATCAAGTAATCAACCTGGTTGCTTAAGTCATTTCAACTTAAATTAGATTAAAATGACTTAAAAGAGTCTATAACATTGAAAAAAGTTGACATTTCTGAAATTATTTTGATGAGTTAAAGTAATGTAAAAACTTAAGTGCCAATGACTTGCTGATCATTATTTTTTACATGAGCCCCAGTCTTCTCATTTGCATGATGATATTTATATCCCTTGTATTTGTATTGACATAGGGATCCAAGAGACAGGAATATCAAGACTTCAGGATGGCCTCTCAGCAAGCAACCACATGGGAACCACCCAGAATCCCCTAGCAACCACATAGCAACACTCTAAAAGCCAGAACACCTTATAGCAGCTGCAAAGCAAAATCCCGGAAACCACACACAGAGTTTAAATGTAGGTACTTGTTTAATATAATAGAAAGTATGTGCCTCCAATTTCTAGTACCACCAGAGATGTGCACATTATATATATATATAGCCATGAGACGTGGCCTTTTATCAGCTAAATAAAGATTGTGATAGCACAGATAGGCCTAGAGGAGAGCTTCTCTCCAGGGGAGAGGCCAGGCCAGAGAGGAGAAAACAGATGAGTGCTTTATAACCCCCCCTCCCAGACCTCAAAAGGAGAAGGCAGGGAGAAAGAAAGAAGAAAAAAAAAAAAAAAAAAAAAGGGGGTGGGGGTGAGGTGGGGTTGGAAGCTTATTATCTTGATCAGCTGCTTCTTAGCTGACACATAGGAACACTTTACTCAAGATAAGGTCTAATCTGGCTTACTGAAAAAATGCACTTGTTTATTTATTTATATATTTAGCTATCTCCTCCTTCAAGGTTATGCTGCTGAGGTGGGTCAGGGAGACAGGGACTTTCTCTTCCATCTCTGTTTTTCAGTGCGTCGCTTGCTTGTTTCTTTAGCCTTTTATACAAAAAATATTAGTCAATATTAGTAAATATCTCCATCCATCCATCCACCCATCCATCCATCCATCCACCCACCCACCCATCCACCCATCCATCCATCCATCCATCCATCCATCCATCCATCCATCCATCCATCCATCCATCCATCCATCCATCCATCCATCCATCCATCCATCCATCCATCTAAACGTCTTTCAGATTCTGCAGGTGGTAATTGAAATAATAAATTAATATTAAAAGTAATTAAAATTATTAAAACAAAATCGTATTCTTTTTAAATTGTATAATTATATATTTTAAAATACTTTCCGGGTTTGCAGGTTGCATGATTCATTTTTTTTAAATCAACGTATGAAAGATGGGCATGCAAACTTATAAGCACACCTGTATATGCATAAGGATGCTTAAGAGCGATATAAATCTTTAAGTTCATTATATGTAAATGTTTGCACGAGCTATGCCTGAAAGTAAACACAATTTCAGTTTTGCTCTTTTGACGCTCCCCCTGAGTGCCTTAGAGGAAACGAGACAGTGATACTTGGTTAAGGACAGAGAATATTCTGGCTTTTGACCCACAATGCATTACAAAAAAGGTCAAGCTGACAGACGTGGTTTCGTCAAGTGGGCGGCTCCGTTTCTGCCAATCTTTAGGACGGTCCCCAGAGCGGTTGCGAGCGGGCCGGGAGGTCCATTCCTCAGCGCGCCCGTTCCTGACCTTCACGGTCGCCTTATCAGTGAAAAAGGTTAGAGCAGGGCTCCAGAATCCGGGATCGATCCGCAGGCCCTGCGTGCTGCTTTTTCTCCTTTATTTATCTTGGTGGACATGTTGCTCGTGGTGTTTTTCAGGGCAATGGTGAGAGTCAGATAAGAATCTATTGTTGTTGCAGATCTTTCCCTCCTTATGTCCTGCCTTCCTTGCCCTCACAGGGGAGCCTGACTTTGGGCCAGATACTCTCACTTTCTTTCTCTGTCTTTCTTTTCCTCAATGGATGCTGGAAGTGAAATGGAAGAGAATCTACGATTCCGGTATGGCCACACTTCAAAGTTTTTCCAGTGACAACTGCATTTAAACCACATTAGGAGGACAAAGTTCAGAGGTCATGCACGGATACAGCTAGCTTTCACCGTGAGCTAATGCAAATTGACAATTTAGGTGAATCACACTCTTTTTGTGGTCTTTCCAAGGTTATTTTTACTGTGCTAATGGCCTTGTTTTATCGCCATTCATCATTTGAACAGCTGTACAGACCATGGGATAAAACAATTACAAGACAGGAACGTCCATGTGGTCCAGGGCAAGCTTGTAACAAATCTGTTTACACCACAACAGGAGACTTTGAAAGTTGTGTAAGAGACATTTAAATGTATTTTCATAAACCACAAAACACAGAAACATTCTCTCGCTTTTTGGCCCGAGGGTTGAAACTAAATGAAGGTTGGCGTATACAGACGCTCATATATATTCACGATCATGCCTGTCAGAATCACATATGTGGACATACGTACACGTTTATGTGTCCCACTCACCAAAAATCCCACAATCAAATATTTCACTATTACATAGCCATCATGGGCAATTAGCCCGACACTTTTCCAGCTTTTATCTCCTAAACCAGAGTCCTCATCTGTTATTTATGTGTTATAGGCCTTGCTATGAATTATTCAACGCAAGAGGAAAATTTACTGCTCCCGTCTTTCTACACACTGGCTGTAAATCCACAGACGAAAGGGAGGGGGAGAGAGAGAAAGTTGTAAGAAGGGTAAGGAGGAGAAGGGCTGGAGGCAAGTGGCCCCCGGAGGGTCATAGACTCACACAGGCAACATCATAAAGTTACCATTAGAATGCTGTATTTATAACAGTCAGCTGGCTCTTGCTGTGCAGCAGAGGAGAAGGGGAAACCCAAACCGCCTCCTTCCACTCTTAAAAAATATAGTTTCTTCAAAGCATTTTAAGTTCAGCATCTCAGTCAAAAGGAACTTTCGCACCGGAGAAATGTTTTCAAAGCTCCTATAATTATTGGCGGAAATATACCTGCTTTTTGGCGTATTCAAACCGTATGGAACTGGGAAGTTAAAGGAATTTTAATTTTTAAAGGATTTTAGTTAAAGGAACACCTTTTCGGGGGACTGAATTAGTAGGATCTAACCCAGCACAATAGATACTAACAGTGACAGAAGTGTAAGATGATTGGACGAACACATGCCATACGGAACACCGGTACATGCCATTTTTTTTAAGTTTACACACATGACCTACTCCAGGAATTAACTCATCGAAACATGGAAATCGAACATTCCATCTCTGTTACCACGAAACCCACAACAAGTACACAGCTCTGATCGTGCCTTCCTCCATCCTCCAGTTGTTGAATGCCACGCTTAAATGGCATCACTGTCGGCCGGCTTACGGCACTTCAGACACTGCGTCCCAATTCAGAGGCTGCATCATTCGAATGCCACATTAGGCCAATTGCATCGATTGCGAAGGCTGTCCCAATTCGAAGGCTCCTTCAAATGCGGAATCGGAATGTGTTTCCCGGGCAATGAAGGATTCAACAGACGGATCCTTCGCAGCCTACCCTATCCTAGAATGCATTGTGCACCGGTGACGAAATGACTTTTTGAGAGAAATTGCCGGATTACATTTTTAAATGTAAGTATTGGGTTTCAACTTACTTAAAAATATAATAATACAAATGTAAAAATAAAAAGAATATGAATGTATAAGGCGGTTCAAATGTTGACTTGTATCTTACTAAGACGCGATTTCATATTGTTTATACTCTTTATTATGTACAGAAATGGACCAATGAGTTTACAGAATTTATACAGGTTATGAACCCTGTTTTGTTTTCAGACAGCTGAATATAACTTTTTAAAAAAAGTCCAGTGAAAAAGTTTAAGTTTCTAAGCGACAAGAACAGTCCTCTGTAGGCTAGACCATCCCATTTAACAAAGCTGGATCAGAACTTTGCGGCCTACGAAGGCGTGGCCTTAGAAGTCTGTATCCTTCGGAGGATGCATCCTCTGAATTGGGACACAGCTAGAGTTCCAACTGGTGGTGCGAATGCAACAAGGCAAATGGCCATAGGGGAACATTTCGTTCTCAAGGGAGCGCCCTGGTGGCTTGATCCTATAACTGTGTTCCTATAACCTGGTGTGAAAGCCCCTAATAAGAAAAGTTGCATATTTTTCTTTGGTTACTGATGTTACATTATGCAGATCTGCATATTGGTTTCTTTAAAGTTCCAGTACATTCAGATAATTTCTAAACAACTACAGATTTTTTTGTTTTTTTTTGTTTTTTTAAAGTTCAAAATATTAAATTTTTTCTTACAAAAACCCATTGATGCGCTTCAGAAGGGCTTTATTTATCACCGGAGCCGCGTTGATTACTTTTATGATAAATGCATTCACTTTTTTGGGCTTCAAAATATTGGGTCCCATTCACTATTTTTATTTATTTATCATTCTTTTACTGATTTACACAGAAAAAAAAAAATGCAGTTTGCACAAATGCACAAAAACATGTTGTTGTGCTAGCTGGGTGCGTATAAAATATCCATCAGATACTGGTTACATTAAACCTGTTTACAACCAGCTGCAACATCATGCTAACATTCTGTATTTATTGTCTCTATGAGCTGTGTCTGATGACCAAGACTTTAATGAGGTGGCACACAGGCTTTCAGACCAACATCCAAGAGTGAGTCAGTCTTATACCGTACCAGGCATCTTCTGCCCGGGCAGCTGAAGAGAAACTTGAGGCTCTTTAATGTTGTTCCTGTCTGAGTGAAGCATTCAGCATGAGACCATGGTCAGAGAATATCAATGGAGTAATGAGCCAGTCAGTCTTCCCGAGGCACTGCTGCATCGACTTTTCTCAAGAAAACGCAAGAATTGATATGGCGCCGTTTACAGCGAGCCAAACACTGCTGCCTTGCCTCCGCTTCCTCTGTTCCTGTGGGTGATGCAAAGAACTCCTGGAAGAGTGACTGCAATCAAACACTCCTGCAGCTTCAAACAAACGCCAGATTCCACAGCATCTGGTCATTTCTATGTGACAAATGAATTCAGTTTAATTCAGTTCATTCAATTGATTTTAATTAGGACGTGTGCAGTTTTGCTGAGCCCTGGTAATTGACAGGGATGCTGTTAATCATGGTCAAGTGTCTGTAATTTTCATTTCAGAGATTTGGATCATCAGATGGTGGGGAATATGGGCAGTCGAACTAGTATTAACATCACCGGGGTTGGGGGGATATGAAGAATGAATTCTGCAGATTTATTTTCATGCACTCTGATTCCTAGTGATTCACTAAAGAAATTATGCAAATCAGTTAACTTAGCTATCAATCTAACCTATAAACTTTGAAACTTTTTACATTATTTTAATTCACTTTAGTATTATTATTTTTTTAAACAAGGGTTTGTTGAACCTATATTTAATGTTTGTTTCCAAAAATATTTCTCTGTATTTCAATTAGTTTTAATTCTTCTCACTTGCACTGGAATCTACATCTACGTCCTACCTCTACATCTACATCTACATCCAACTTGATTTATATACATGTAACAGTTCTATTGTATAATGCAAATAACACCTAGAGAACAGCAGGTGGTTATTAAATAAGATGTAGGTTTCTACGTTGAAATATTGCTTGCAAAAGTGTGAATATTTCGAAAAGTTCATCTAGTCCTCTCAGTTTTATAGGTCCATACATCCTTGTGATTTCAGTTTGTATGCAGTTCTTTTAAACCTGGTTTGCAATTATACACAAGCTCTTAGTGCACAATGCAGTCTGTCAGCATGCAGTTAGCTACCATTAGCTAGCAACCCAGGGGATCTGCAGAAAAATACAAATCCAAATTTCCACTCAAAACTCCAATTGACAAAAGTAAAAAAAAAAAGTCAGTTTATACATTCTCACACCCATGTGAGTTGGGTAAATTTAGTGTATCATGCATACTAATGCTAAATGCATTACTTATGCAACACTTATTACCCGAAATCCTTTCTTTTATCAATAGACTCATAGTTTGTGTTACATCTATAGTTTACTTTATGAAGACTAAGGTGACGTTACATTTGCTCATTAGTTATAATTTCTTTATCTTTAGTCTTAAATCCACTATTTTTTTCTTACTTGTTCACCTATTCTTGAGCTTTTGGAAACAGTTCAACATCTTGTCTTTAAGTGAGGTGTCCCAGCCTTTGCCACTCCATTTTTTGCACATCATATTCAATTCTAAAATATAAATTAGGCAAAATACGGAATATTAAAAGCCTTTAAACCACACACAAAGACATCTTTTGGGCTAAAACAAAGTTTCAAAGGAGAAATCACCATTTGTGCACCAAGGAAGGGTAAAATAATAAATCTTCCGCCCTTTTTGATGAGATGAAAGCGGCTAGTGCTTGAAGATTCAATGGCAGTGATATGAAGCAATCTATGGCTGATTTGGGCTGACCTTGAGCTGATGGCAGGAGCACTAGAAGGTATTTGAACACTCTTGCACAGCTGGAGAATCCCAGCCTCATCTATTATCATTCATAGAGCTCTTCTTCTACACACCGAAGATATATGACTTATAGACTTCGTATTTATGTGTGCGTTTCTACATAACGTTTCAGTATGCCAACGTGCAATGCATTTGAACTCAGACCGTAGACTTCTCCTAGGCAGCTGGTGTGATATTGTTTTGGAAGCACACTTCTGAAATATGACTGAATTTTTTTAATTTCTTATTTATAGGTCTCTGATCCACTTCAGTGAGTTGTTCTGTGCCATGGGATCAATCCGTGCATCGGTTGGAGAAAGTTTGCACTGTTATTTTGTGTTTGAATTCTGGTCCTCGTGGTCTCTGTATCTGGCTGCTGAACTCATCGCTGTGGAGACTGGAGATCGCCGGGGCCTTTCATCTCACGGTGACAACAACAATGACAAAATCAATGACGACTAATAAATGAAGCCTGTTGTATGCGATTGCTAAATGATTGCAATGCCAATACTGTGTTGAGCCATGTATCTGGGTAGTTTATGTGTAACATGTGATCTCATGGTGTAAGTAGAGCTGACTCCGTCCACTACGTTAGTGCGTACACCTGGTATTGACATCATTTCTAGAAATATCATCACAAGTAGTTAATGCTAAGTATACAGGAGTAAATAGGGTCCAAAACATTTTGTGAGGAGGAACATTTTTGATAGGAAGTAGTCAGAAATGCAAAACACAATTTTGCATAGTGTACACACTAATCTGACACATCCTGGACAATATCAAATCACCACCTCACCTGTCAATTGATGGTTAAATTATGCTTTGTGGTTTCTTAAAATTTAATCACTAGCCAATGAGCTCACTGCTCAATCTTCAAATACTTGGCCAGCTTTTGCTGCAGCATTTACAAACACTTTCAGAAACCCTCCACCTTCCCCAGCTCCACCTGTATATCTGCTACGGGTAATTCATGTATGTTGTTTTACAGCAGCAGTATGTCTTACTTGCTTACAGACGGTGTTGTGTATGTTTCGGCAGTAGCAAATCCCATACTTGCTCTGAGGCAGCAGCGATAATAGCATAACAGATCTATTCCGCTAGGATTTTTTATTTTTTTGTACTTTTTCACTGGTGATACCGATCACAAAGGGTCACAGGAAATGCATTTTACCGTAAGCGGCGATGTTTCACCTGACCACTTGTGAACAGATCATCCGAGGTGTAAACAAGGCCTACAAATATCAAAAGATCTTAACAAAGAGATCTGTCCCATAGAACACTGTCCCTGAAACAGGAGCGAGATTGTTTTCGTAATTTCCCCTTTTTGTAAGGTTATCACATTTCAGCAGAGAAATGCATGTAACAGCTCATGTGCGTGTTTGACAGAAATATGATAATATCAGCTTTTGTGGATTTGTTATCTTCTCTCGAGCAAACAGCATTTTCCTCTGCAAATGTCGAAGGCATTAGTTTAACATATTACCTACCATTAAAGGCAATTAAAATGTATTATTATTTAAACAGTTTACTTTGCGTTATAGCTACGTATACTCGAGAGCCATGTAAATCGAGGACACATTCAAAATGACTAGTCCCCATTAATGTTGCATTAAAATTTTTATTTATGTTGTAGTTATGTTCATTTGAGCATCAGGGGTGATTTTTTTTTTCCTCTTAAAGATTGCAGTTTATAAGGCCAGTGCTTGCATGATGTGGCTTTCACATAGAACATATCACCAAGGTTTGATATCAGTTTAAAAGCCGCAAACTATAAAGCTGTATGAGAATCCACATGGTCAAAGGTTTTCTTATATATAAACATTTTGGGTTTGCTCACAGTCCATAGTGGTGATGCTACAGCGTGAATACAATTATTTACGAGTTCTGAAAATAAATTAGATGTATTTATTTCCCTTGCAAGAGATTAAAACCAACATGTAGATTTCAAAATGGATACGATCATGTACAGATGGTTACTTAACATCTCCTTTAATTTAGAATAAATGGATGGTGTATTATTCATTACAGATTAAATGTACGTAATGGGGTGATATACTCCGAGAAATGTGTGTGTGTGTGTGTGTGTGTGTGTGTCTGTCTGTCTATAAACAGTAAAGACATGTAAAGCATCATAAACATAGAAGACGTAAATCAATTTCCACTTCTCATCTTCACCCCAACCCCATTTGAAGTCTATGATCAATAATTTACATGCATCAGTACAGGTCTAGGAATGCACAATGATTCTTTGCTCCAATGTAGGTTTAGTGAAGTGGTGTTTCTCTGCTCTGCAATGACAGCTTATCTTGCCACTTATTAAAGTGTTTTTGTGATTGCTATGTAATAATAGATTTGTGTCAGGGGCTGTTGTGTATTTTGATGGGTAATGTCCTTATTCAGGTACACAAGGTTTAATACATACCCATGTTTTCATATATATACTGATGTATACTGTAGGTGCAGCGTGCAAAATTGCATCAACATGTCTGTGTCAAAAGGTTTTTCGAGGCATTCGTGTTTTTGCAGACGCTGAGATGTTGCATGACTTCAGATTTGCTTAGCTAGCATACAGATGTGCGTTGCTGTTTCTGGCCTGTAAAAGCATTTGATTTGATTCTCATTTCGCTCTTTGAGGGATTTGATGATTTGTTCTGATAGACTGGATTACCAGACCACCACTCCATTAGCCAACTAAATTGATTCAGAGCTCTTAGGTCATGATTCTAGCTCCATTTTTTCACTTCCATATTTTTCTGAATAACCCGGCAGCAAGGGCATTATATGAACACTCTTAAAAATAAAGGTTCTTTATTGGCATCGACGGTCCCAAGAACCTTTAACATCCATGGAAACGTTCCATCCCATAAAATATTCTTTATAGTATATAGTCTACATATTTATTTTTTAAGAGTGTCCTATATATATACAGGATATATATCCTACAGTATTCCAAGTGTATTTTGAATGCAATTTGCAAAGAAAATTATTCTTTGGAATACGATAGGATATATAAGAAATTGGAGGGGGCACGTGACCCTCGGTTTGAATGTCCATGATGATATTTTTTTTTTTTGTCGGGTAGAGTCCCTGGAAATGTATAAGAACTCATAGAGATTTCTTCCAGACAGTACTGCACCTTCGTTGAGGGGGTGCAAAAAATTTGCCGGAGGAAATTGAAAGCTGTCATGGATGGATTAGTCCTGTAATAGTGGGACACATATCTTGAGTCTGCGAGCTTCACTCAGAGACTGTGGGCAAATGAGGGGAAGGGATAGAAAAAGGAATTGAAATTCATTTCATAGCTCCTCAAGCACACTTGCCCTCACCCGGAGAAACCCTCTCTAAAGCCTCCGCACAGACTCTCCACCAATGACTGACTGAAACCTTTGAGCGTTTCCCTTGCTGGGTCTTCAACACCCAAATGCATTCTCTTCCAAAGGGAGACTGAGCAACGTGAAGGGCTCTCTGTATGCAGCGCTGGGAGCGGTCCGCTCAATTATGAGATTCATGAGTTTCAAGCAATTTTCTGGAATTGTGGCTGTTTTTGCAAATGCTCAGAGATTGAGATTTTTGTTGAACCATGAAATGCCCTGAAAATTACCCAGACTTTTGAGATCCATGTAATAGGCTATGGATAAAAGATCACTCTTTTGTAACTTAAAATATTATCTGATTAAAAAAAAGAAAAGAAAATTCCCCCAAAGCCAAAAAAGAAGCCAAATTTATGATACAATTGTTGTATTGCTGATTAAAATGTTGACAAACAGTGACGGGAGCTGTATTGTATTCTTATTAGAGAAAACAACTGTTAACAAGATGGCTGCTAAGTGAACGAATTTGCCTTAAAGGGAATATGTAATTAAATACGTATGCAAAATACCTATAAGCTTTTATTGTACACAACTTTCATAGTCTGGCAGTAATGATATTGAAATAAATTTTTTGAATGCTTTTTAATTTAGCAACTTTGTTAAAAGCATTTTAGCATGTTAACAGTCTCGTATTGTGTCTACACTGCAAGTATAACAAACATCATGTGTTGCGTGACATGCTACTCACTTCCAGTGTAAACATGATGTAACAGTTACTGTTGGACTGTTAGCATGCTACAAGATAAAAACCTTTTCCAAGAAGCATAAATGTATTTAAATTCAACTGTTTAAAAAGCATCACTAGGAAAAAATCAAGATGATCTCACTAGTCAATCTCATTAATTCACAACCCTGACCCATCGCTATAGTGGCAAACTGGAGTTGAACTCACTTCGCCCACATGAACATAATGGCTTGTGTGTAGGAGCATAACCGCTAACCGCTAGGCCACAACATCACTGCACTTATTCGTATTTGGCCTAAGCTTATTCACCAGTGCTTTATGTATTAACAATATTTTGCATCTTTCTATTTTTGTATCATTCTATGAAGCCAAATTATCACTGTGTTCATGTTCTTATTTCCAGTTTCTGAGGTAATTGTGACTTTATGTGTGTGTACACATAGCCTATGTGTGTGTATAGATATATAGATATTTATTACATGGCTCTGTGAAATACTTGATTCTGATTGGTCAATCACTCCATCTAACGGTATTTTATCCAACATAAAAACCGGGGTAAAACTGTTAACTTCAGGCTTATCCGGGTAACTGTCACTGAAGTCAACACTTTACGATTGCTAGGAACGTTTTTTCCTCGTGGAAGTTTTGCGTTTGGCGAGCTAATCAAATATTAAAACTCAAATCAATATTTTGTGTACAGTTATTTATGCCATCCAGTATGGCGGACTCGCTCTCTCGTTTCATACAAACGCAGCTGCTGCCATGTTGCGACAGTTGTGTTGTACACTGTAATGGATTATAAGGTAACAAATAGGTACGATTTTAAGACAGTTTCATCTCAAATCATTATCTCTTATCCCCATAATTATTTATGTGGTGAAATAATAAGTGGTATGACTGTACCCGTACCGTATGTCACATTATCAGTCTGTTTTGATTTCTGTCTTTGTCTGTGTTCTGTCAATTAGTTCAGTTCTGTCTTTCCTCGCCCCCTGCCTGTTTGTTTCTATGGTGTTTGATTGATTGTTAGTTCAGTTCAGGTGTGTCTTGTTAATTTGCTCTTCAGTTCTGTCTACGTAAACCCTGTGGTCTGTCTGGTTCCTAACGTTGCATGATTAGGTTGGTCTATTCTTGTGCTGAGATTATTTTGTGAAGTTTGAGTTCGTTTGTTAATAAAACTGCTGCACGTAGATCCTGCTTCCTCCATCTCTGCAACCGAGTGTAAAACCGTATCCCTTAAATCTCCATCTAGTTTGAACTTGCAGCTTTGCAGGACTGCTCTCTCCGCAAAAGCTTTGCATTTTAAGAGCTAATAAAATATTCAGACTCAGATCAATGTTTATTTACTTAATTATTTTCTTATGTGGCTAGTAGCCGTGTAATATGTGGGATAATGTAGATCCCTTGCATAATATACTACAATATGACTGTGTTTCTCAGTTCATTTCTTATTTCTTAAACTGTATCTCACAATTATGTGCTTGATGTGCAAGATTTTTTACACTTTTTAATTTGAACTCTCTTGGCCTCTTGTCAATTAAACGAGAATAAGCTCAAGAATAATGAGTGCATATGTTTAAAATGAGGCATGAACTCATTCTCTCTCTACATTACCAACAGATATAGCCAGCACCCATCCAGCGCTTTGAAGAGTCAGACCCTCGCTTGGAGTGAGAGTCAGAGAGAGAGAGAGAGAGAGAGAGAGAGAGAGAGAGAGAGAGAGAGAGAGAGAGAGAGAGAGAGAGAGAGAGAGAGAGAGAGAGAGAGAGAGAGAGAGGGAGAGAGGGAGAGAGGGAGAGAGGGAGAGAGGGAGAGAGGGAACAAACTCCCTCAGATGAATTATACAGCATATGTCAGCTTTCTGTGGACCGGCTACTTGAAGTGCCCAAAGGTCTTGGATCATTAAAATTTCATCCCTATACTCCTAATCAATCATTGATCTATGGTATTATTAGATGTAATTCTTTCACCCTGTGTGCCCATGTCACAATGTCTCACAAGTCATTTGGACTCTACGTGTCACCTTTGTCTTTCCCATATTTTTAAACTTCTCCCCATCTCTTTAATTGCGTGAGGTTGAGGTCTGAAGTGCGACTTGCAGCTCGGCTGTGCCCAGAGAAGACGAACTGCCACTGTATGGATACTTTTGGTATGACATGAGCCACAGGTTTGTGTCTAGATGGCTTCCTTCCCATCTAATTCATTTAGTGGGTCTGGCACTCTGGTGGCACTGGGAGATAAGTGTTAATCTAGGACAAGTGAAGTGTGCAGCATGGGCCTGCTGCAGAGCTAAATCTTCCAACTCGCACGATAACGGGAGACTAGCCCGAACAGGCCAGGAAATGGGGAGACTTTATCGCACACAATCCATTGCCGAATGCAGGTGGGATTGTGGATTGTGTGTGCATGTGTACAAGCTCTCCATGTCAGTTTGTGCTGAATATACCAATGCAATGGGACGTATGCTTGTTCATTGATTATGCGAGACACAGGCATTGAGGTGCACATGTCCTAGGTGTACATAGGGAAGCTATTCATCCGTTACAGAATTGCAAGGCCTGTGGGAACAACAGGCCATCAGGATGCCATTGGTTTCAAAGGGTGGTATAAAGATATTCAATTATAGCGCATCAAAATACATAATCACATCCAAGGTTTGTCATCAGACGTATTTCAATTATGACTGTTTCTCAAGCTGCTGTATGGATACTAAAAAGTCAAATGGATCACTTGTATGATGCATTTATGGTGCTATTTGACATTTTTATGAAAACAAGCACATTCAAGTTTAGGGCCGGTAAGTGATTGAAAATGTTTTTTGAATGAAGTCTATTTTGCTCACCTAAATTTCCTTACAAATGTTTGTTTAAAATGCCTCCATTTATTTGAAATAGAAAACTTCTGTAACATAAAACATTTATTATTGTCACTTATGACCATCTTTAACGCATGCTTGCTGAATAAAGCTATTAATCATTCAAAAACAAAAATTACTGACGCCAAAATTAAAATCTTGTGCTTGACTTTCATGCCAAATTTTTTTTTGAACAGGTCTTTACCTCACTGAACTGATGTTTCCCATCTCTGTCCCGCACTTACTCCCCCCCCTCTAGGTATCACAAAACAGTTTATTCTTCATAATAATATCATAAAAAAGCAAATGAAGAAAATGACCAGTGGCAAATAGGTCTCTTTATTGTAGGCAGCATTTTTGTCATTTAGTACCGCAAATGAAATCTCAAGGCAGAGATGACTGCTGCTCATGTTTATATTAAATGCCAAATTCGTCTTTGTTGCTCGAAGGTAAACACTAAAGTTGAAAATGTAATGGAAACTGTATTGCTAAAATATTAAACAATTTAAACCACCAAGCGTTACAGTGTCGTTCATTGAGGAATATTTCAGCACCAAACGTCTCTCATGGCCACATATCAAGTCATATGTTTACATGTTCTGATTTTGTAGAGTAGCGTTAATTGGTCAACATATTTTGTTATTCGTTGAAAAACATTCCTGTCTGAAAATTGTATCATAACCATATCCCTACCCCTAAACTTAACCCTACCCATAACCTACCCCTAAACTTAACCCTACCCATAACCTACACCTAAAATCAGAGGGAAATTATGAATAACAGTGATGTAGAACTGGTTGTAAGCCTAAACTTAACATAAACTGTTAACTTGTCTCTCAAATCTGATTGGTTGAGTGGAATGTTGTTCCAGGATCAACAAAGTTATTATTAAAATTAATGAATAACTACAGAGGAACAAATTAATACTGCAATATTAACACTCTAACTACTAACTAACAAGAAACTCTGATTAACGGATTAGTAGTGCTTCGTCTTAGAATGTGATAGTTCACTATTAGCTTTTCATATCTCCCAGAGGACTACTAAGTCAAGTCAAGTCAAGTCATCTTTATTTATATAGCGCTTTTTACAATACAGATTGTATCAAAGCTGCTTCACAGTGATAACATGAAAATAATACAAAAAATAATTTCATCATCATCCACCTTTAAGGCAGATCTATAATATTGTTGAATATTGAATGTCCCCAACTAAGCAAGCCAGAAGGTAAGGCAACAGCGGCAAGGAACCAAAACTCCATCAGGTGACAGAAGGGAGAAAAAAACCTTGGGAGAACCCAGGCTCAGTCGGGGGCCAGTTCTCCTCTGGCCAATGAGTAAACAGTGTATGAAGTTCAGAATGAATCAGAGTATTTGTCCAGTTCCGGTTGTTTGAAGTCAGAGTGGAGAGGAGGAGAGACTGGTTGACACTTCAGGTCAGCGGCGTCGTCGTCGTGTCCTGGCGCTGGTCCTTCATCAGATCTGGATACGGCCTGGTTCCAGTGGACAGCGGTAAACCTCGGGATAGACAGAGAGACTAATATTAGCGTAGACGCCGTCCTTCTTATGATGTACCAAGTACATCAGGATTACGGGAAGTGTTCCCGGTCCCGGCTGTTCTAAACTATGCAGCCTAATTATATAAGTCTATAATGTGTTATGTGTATGCTAGGCTGAAGAGATGTGTTTTTAGTCTAGATTTGAACTGACAGAGTGTGTCTGCTTCCCGGACAATGGTAGGAAGACTGTTCCAAAGTTTTGGTGCTAAATAGGAAAAGGATCTACCGCCAGCAGTCGATTTTGATATTCTAGGTATTATTAACTGACCGGAATTTTGAGATCGCAGTAGACGTGAAGGACTATAATGCGTTAAGAGCTCGCTCAAGTACTGCGGAGCTAAACCATTTAGTGCTTTGTAAGTGATCAGCAATATTTTAAAATTTATCCGATGTTTAATAGGCAGCCAATGCAGTGTTGACAGAACAGGGCTAATATGGTCATACTTCCTGGTTCTAGTAAGAACTCGAGCTGCTGCGTTTTGAACTAGCTGTAGTTTGTTTATTAAGCGTGCAGGGCAACCACCCAGTAGAGCATTACAATAATCTAGCCTTGAGGTCATAAACGCATGAACTAATTGTTCTGCATTATTCATTGAGAGCATATGACGTAATTTAGATATATTTTTAAGATGGAAGAAAGCGGTTTTACAGATACTAGACACATGACTTTCAAATGAAAGATTGGTATCAAAGAGCACACCCAGGTTCCTAACCGACGACGAAGACTTAACAGAGCAGCCATCAAGTGTTAGACAGTACTCTAGGTTATTACGTGTGGAAGTTTTTTGTCCAATAATTAGAATCTCTGTTTTTTCTGAATTTAGTAGTAGGAAATTACTAGTCATCCAATTTTTTATATCGGCTATGCATTCCGTTAATTTTGTGAATTCGTAGGTTTCGTTAGGTTTTGAAGAAATATACAGCTGAGTATCGTCGGCATAACAGTGAAAGCTAATTCCATGTTTCCTAATGATATCTCCTAATGGTAGCATATACAGAGTGAACAGCAGCGGTCCTAGTACTGAGCCTTGTGGTACGCCATACTGAACTTGTGATTGATAAGACATCTCTTCATTTATTGCTACAAACTGATAACGGTCAGATAAGTATGATTTAAACCATGCTAGTGCAATTCCACTAATGCCAACATAATGTTCGAGTCTATTTAAAAGGATGTTGTGGTCAATGGTGTCAAATGCAGCACTAAGATCCAGTAATATTAATAGAGAGATACAACCACGATCGGATGATAAGAGCAAATCATTTGTGACTCTAACGAGAGCTGTCTCGGTACTATGGTACGGTCTAAATCCGGACTGAAAATCCTCGCAGATATCATTTCTTTCAAGAAAGGAACACAGTTGTGAGGATACTGCTTTTTCTAATATTTTTGACAGAAATGGCAGATTAGAGATCGGCCTGTAATTGACTAGCTTTGTAGGATCAAGTTGCTGTTTTTTAACAAGCGGTTTAATCATAGCTAGCTTAAAGGTTTTTGGTACGTATCCTAGAGACAAAGATGAATTAATGATATTAAGAAGAGGATCTATGACATCTGGAAGCATCTCTTTCAGCAGCTTAGTCGGTATAGGGTCTAACATGCACGTTGTCGATTTAGATGATTTGACGAGTTTGCAAAATTCTTCCTCTCCTATAGCAATGAATGAATCAAATTTTCCCTCAGGGAGACTACAATGCACTTCCTGATGCGATACTGTATTAGACGGTTGCATAGTTATAATTTTGTCCCTGATATTATCGATCTTATAAGTGAAGAAGTTCATAAAGTCATTACTGCTGTGTTGCATGGAAACTTCTGGGCTTGAAGCTTTCTTTTTCGTTAGTTTAGCCACTGTTTCAAATAAATACCTAGGATTATGTTTATTATCTTCTAATAGGGTTGAAAAATAAGCAGATCTAGCAGCTTTTAAAGCCTCTCTGTAAGCAATCGAGCTCTCCTTCCATGAAATCCTAAACACCTCTAGTTTTGTTTTCTTCCAGTTGCGCTCCATTTTTCTGGCTGCTCTCTTAAGGGCCTGAGTGTGCTCGTTGTGCCACGGCGTTGGACTATGTTCTTTAATCTTCTTTAAGCGCAGCGGAGCAACTGTGTCTAAAGTGCTGGAAAAGAGAGAGTTAAAAGTTTCTGTTGCAATATCAAGTTCTTCTAAGCTATCCGGGATGCTGAGACGATGAAACTGATTAGGAAGATTATTGATAAAGCAATCTTTAGTGGCAGAAGTGATCGGTCTAACATATTTATAACACGGAGTCGGCTTTGCAGCCTTGGCTAAATGTAATTTACACGAGACTAGATAGTGATCTGAGATGTCATCGCTCTGTTGCAGTATTTCAACGGCATCAATATCTATTCCATGTGATAGTATTAGATCTAAAGTATGATTACGACAATGAGTCGGTCCTGACACGTGTTGTCTAACTCCAATTGAGTTTATAATGTCTTTAAATGCCAATCCCAATGCATCTTTTTCATTATCTATGTGTATATTAAAGTCACCAACAATTAGTACTTTATCTGCAGCCAATACTAATTCTGATAGAAAGTCCGCAAATTCTTTGATAAAGTCTGTATGGTGCCCTGGTGGCCTGTATACAGTAGCCAGCAGAATTTTCAAACGTGATTTATCGTTTACACTAGATATTTTTACATTAAGCACCAACACTTCAAAAGAATTATATTTACAACTAGATTTCTTAGTGGTTTTGAAAATATTACTATAAATTACAGCAACACCTCCTCCTTTGCGTTTCAGACGAGGTTCATGTTTATAACCGTAATCTTGTGGGGTTGACTCATTTAAAGCAATGTAATCGTTTGGTTTTAGCCAGGTTTCTGTTAAACACAGCACATCTAGGTTATAATGTGTAATCATATCATTAACTATTAGCGCTTTTGAAGTAAGAGATCGAATATTCAGCAACCCAAGCTTTATCATTTGCTCATTTGTATTATATCTGTTTTTTATTTGTTGAACATCAATTAAATTTTTAACCTTAGATGGGTTTGAACGTATTTTGGATTTCCAAGTTCGGGGAACAGACACAGTCTCTATATGATGATATCTCGGTGAAAGAGGCTCTATGTGATGGGATTTATCTGACCTTGGTGACGTGAGGCCGCTAGCAGACGGTCGGTTAAGCCAGTCTGTCTGCTTCCTGACCTGAGGCCCAGATTGTCATGTTTTAGCTCTAAGACTATGAGCCAAATTACTAGAGAGAAGAGCAGCACCATCCCAGGAGGGATGAATACCATCTCTTTTCAACAGGTCAGGTTTGCCCCAAAAACTTTTCCAATTGTCTATGAATTCTATATTATTCTGCGGACACCACCCAGACAGCCAGCCATTGAGTGAACACAATCTACTAACTATCTCATCACTCCGGCGAACAGGAAGGGGGCCAGAGCAAATTACAGTGCTTGACATTGTACTTGCGAGTTCACACACCTCTTTAATATTAATTTTGGTGATCTCCGACTGGCGAAGTCGAACATCATTAGTGCCGACGTGAATAATAATCTTAGAGAATTTACGTTTAGCATTAGCCAGCACTTTCAAATTTGCTTTGATGTCAGGCGCTCTGGCTCCCGGCAAACATGTGACTATGGTGGCTGGTGTCTCTATTTTCACGTTCCGTGTAATAGAATCGCCAATAACTAGGGCACAATCAGAATAATTCTCAGTGGGTGTTTCACTGAGCGGGGCAAATCGATTTGTTATCGGAACGGAAAAGGGGTTTTTTGATCCGCGACTACAGCGATCTCTCACTGTCACCCATCTGCCCTGCTGCACGGGCTCTACTTCAGCCGGAACCGACTCATGTAAAGAGTTCACTAGGCTAGGCGCATCCAAAATAGTATCTAAAGCTCTAGCACTCTTCTTACTATTCTCGATTAAAGTTTGGATGCGTGTCTCTAGTTCTGAAATCTTCTCCGTCAGCCTGACTGTCTCCTTGCATTTATCACATATAAATCCTATATTGCCGACAGAGAAGGCTATGGTAAACATGTGACATGAAGTGCAGGTGACAATAACAGGAGAAGACATTACTCACCGTGTTTGTTGACTGATTCTTACTCACCTGGGCTTTTATGAACTCAAAGGCGCGGGCGCGCGAGAGAAAAATAAATAACTGAGCGCACGGGTGGTGCGTTAAAAGGCTAGCGAGTTAGCGTATTGTGCTGACAATAACGGAAGCTAGCAATGTCAGGTTAATCTGAGATGTTGAGTAAGATGTATTTAGTAGTATAAACAACTAGAATTTAGAATTTATATAGTACTAAGAACTACTATATTCAGGTTCATAATTAACATGAATAATGCATAATATACAATTAATTCTAACGTGAAGGTCATTGTAACCCACAAGTAATGACCAAATCCTTCAGAAGGAATTACTAATTATTTGGGTCAGTATTCTAAAGTGAACAACATGATAACTAGTAATAACTAAAGTCATTGTAAGATTTTGAGGTTTTTGAAAGGTTTTGGATAGTAATGCGATGGATTTGGCAACACTCGAGTCATTACTAGTGGGCTACCACTTTATAATACTGATCCAAATGATTAGTAATTACTTTAGAAGGATGTAGCAACACTTGAGTCAACACTATCCAATACTTTACAAAAACCTGAAAAGCTTACAATTACTTCAGTCAATATTAAGGAGTTATCATGTTTTCACTTTAGAATACTGATCTAAATAATTAGTCATTTCTTTCTAATTTCTCTTGGTAATACTTGAGTTATTAGTAGATGAACTTCATCTAGTTCAGAAGTTCTATAAACAGTTACATTTACTATTAATAATTATCGGAATAAACAATAATACAGATTGTTCAGCCATCTGTACGTTTATAGTAACGGCTCGACCAGAGTCAGTATCCATTTTATAAAATGTAATGCATACACTGTCTAATTTTCTTCAAACTCTCTCCAGGAACAACATGAAAGTAAGGCTGATTTGACACTCAGCACACCTGCATCATATCCCACACCTCAGCTCCTCAGGTTTCCATTCCTCCGTATCTACCCATTGTTTCATTGTCTCATTAATTCAAACTTGCTTTCTTTCCCCAGTACTCAATCTAGACCCATCCCCTCTTTTCATCTCTAGTCTCCAGCTCTGGTTTTCTCTCTCTCTCACTTTCCCTCAGCTGCCAGTGATGGGTTTCATTACTGTACTCCATCTCAGGACACGGACAGCCTCTCCCTCGCGCCGTGCGCCTTCATATAATCCTTTTAATTAAAGGCCCTGCTCCTCACCCGCGCTGCCCCGAGCTTTGCTTCCGCCGCACGCTTTCGCGCCCTCCCCTTTTGTTCTCCTGAAGCTCACCCGCTCATTTTGTCAAGCCATGCTCTTCCCATTTGAAAGAAGGTGGCGTCACCTTTGTCTCCCCTCTTTTATATGGCTTTAATCTCCACACCAATATTGCCAGGGAGCGTGTGGGTGCATACAGCCGCCTTTTGTGTGAACGCGCGTCTGTGTGTGTTTGCAACGGGCTGGCCATTGATCCGGCTCGAGGCTCATCAGGGTTAAACGCAATCAGGGATTTAAAACACTCTCGATAGCGTACGATTGGGACGTCGGATAAGAGAGCGCAGGAAGCGGAGCCATTTGTAGCGAAGCACATCGATTTTGCTTTATATGTTGAACAAAATCCCGCAGTGAATGGTGCTCTGGCACCACATCTAAAAGTGAAAAAGAAACCTCTAAAATTAGAACGAAAGAACGGAGGAGCGATGGAACCGAATGCCCAAGCGCATTTATTTTCCGTTTCCTTTTCCCGCCCTCCATTCCTCTTTCTCTCACACCAGCATCCATTCTCGATTCTTCACGTGAAACCTCCGCCGTATGTGCGGCCCGTCCGTCCCGCTGGGAGTCGACGGCTTGTCCAAACAAATTCTCCACGCCGGCTGATTGATAAAAGACTCTTTAACCTGTGCCTCTGTGCCCTTGACCCAGCCCATCCACTTTTCATTCGGGTTTTAAAGTCACATTGGGCTGTCTGGAGTATCTGTCTCTGGATCTACAGGTTATTAATCTCCCTCTGGAGCCCTTTGTTTTATGCATGCGCTCCCCTGTGTCAGTGTGAGGGGCCCGGCACGGACAGAGTATTTATTCACCTGACCACGTAGGGCCCCACACTGCAGGACAAACTTCCTTCCACATTTGCAAGGCAACACTATTGATATATTTTTTTATATTCTGGTTGGAGGTTTGTTCAAATGCTCTGTTTATGTCTTTATGTAAGGCTTTTAGCTTGCAAAAACTGTTAATGTCTTTAAGAAACTGAATTTAATGACCGTAATAATGATCATAAACAACTTAAAGAGCACTGACCTGTACCACCTGACTGCTGCAGATTCATTTCGGCATCGATAGTGTTGCCATTGAAACGCATAAATTCGAGTCAGGCAGGTAGGACATTGTGTCGTTGCCCTCAGGATGTGAAGAGACTTTCAATCAGCATAACAAAAAAAATTCTGGAACAAATCACCTACCCTGCCTTTAATATTAATAGGGAAGTTCCTTTTATGTTTAATAGGGCTCTGTTATTTTATTATAGAGTGTTACTTGCTGCACTTTCTTTGTTCCTAAACATTTTCCAGAGCATATAGAAGTCTATTAATGTAATGATTAAACATGACAATTGTCATCAACAATAAAGGTACAAATGAGCATTTCATACCGGAATTTTTATATGACGTAAACCCTAATTATGAACTTTTGCAATGAATTAATTTCAAGTTTTAAAAGGCATCTACAGTATTTCATGTTATTCAGACCATGCTGTGTTAAATTTTACTTGGTTGCACTTTTACACTTGGCTGTGTTTTATGATTGACGTGCCATTTTCATGTTTGATCTGAACAGAGCAATTGCTTTCTTGCTGGAAATGTATGTATTTGCACTTGGTTAAAACATGTTATCTATTTTTGATGTTTGTAAACCCTTTTTTTCATTTCTGGGGTTATCAGAAGTGGAAGTTGTCATAAACTTCTATAGCGATGAACTGAACGTACAACACATACAGTATCATATAGTTTAAAGTATATTTTTGCCGTTCCCATTTGCTCCAATAGAAAAACATTTCTATGACTTTCCAAAATAGAAAAAAATATATATTGAGAGTTTAATTACGTTGATCAGAATAAAGATAGATGCCTAATTTGCCATCACTCCCACAGACGAATTATATATATATATATATATATATATATATATATATATATATATATATATATATATATATATATATATATATATATATATATATATATATATATATATATATATATATATAGGCTATAAAACCTTTGCTAGATTTATGATGTTAATACCTGTGGTAGTTGTAAACTTATGTGAAAAGGGTCCATAGTTTTTTTAAATGTTTTAAATGTTATATTTATTTATTTAACATACATATATCTAAATCTCCCATCGACAATTCTTTAAATGTTTTACATCTATATTTTAAAGAAAAGCAGAAGAACCTGGGTTTGAAAGCGGAGAGAAGCTCGCCTTTGCATGCAATGCATGATCCCTGACTAATCTTTAGCGGTACTGGATGGACAGGAGTAGATGGAGGGTTTCTAGAGGTGTGTGTGTGTTTGTGTGTGTGTTGGGCAGGACGATTTGGTTTGGATGGAGGGCTGACCTTCAACAGCATTCACAAATCATTGGTGCGACATTGTCACGCATTGTGTTCTGATCGATCGAGGAGACAATAGGTTATTCAACACTGCCCGACAGGTCACCGATGTCTCCTGCACCCTTCACAATGAGAGACCTCTCATAATACCAGATGGGACCACGTCTACCCATTTAGGGTCATCGAAAATGACCAATTAATGTCATGTTTTCACTGTCCCAGCACTAAATTGCGAGAAAAGAGACACAATGAGCACCCATTCCACTTGAGATATCCGATGACTTTTCAGGAGCCGTCTGAGGGGTCGGTAGACAAGGGGTTAAGTTCCCACCAAGCATTTTTCATTTCCTTTTATCTGCAGTTCATATATTGTAGATGTAGCTCTCTTTTGCAGTTTAATACATTGGAGATGACAGGTCTGCCTTTTTGACCCCTTCGGCTGTGTTTGAATAAGGAAGTGATCCAAAACCACTACCCTCTTCTTGGACCGCAGACATATAGGTAGACGACTGCCGGAATAAAAACTAATCAAATACAACATGTGAGCTTTCTGCAAGTAGCAAAGAAGGAGAGAAATAGAGATGGAGAGAGACAGAGCGAAAATGACTGAGGGTGGAGGATATGAGAGAGAGAGAGAGATTTGGAAAGAGATGAAATGGTCCTCCCACATAAATTTTCTTTTCTCTTTCTTTTCTGTCTCTCGCTCTCTCAATGAAATGCAAATGTAAACGGTCCGAGCTTCAAAGGGGCCCTTAAAATTCCATATCGACCAATAGGCATTTGGCTACGTATATATTACAGCCCAACGTCTATTCTAAGTGAAGGGTGTTTGTATCTAGCCACTATAAATCAAAGACCTTCAGGTTGTTTGCATTCATGTATGTGAGGTAGTGTTTGACCTTATTCAACTGAGGAGATGGATGGATCCCCGCTGTGTGGAACATTCAGTATATTGCAATTTGGGAGCCTTGAAGAGGATGTGCATTTAGTTGGAGTGAATGCAAGCTTCACATGTTTAAAATATAAATAAAATACAAATGATATATAAATAATATAAAGCCTGTAGTTAAACAAGTTTAAGGATATTTTTTTATATGTCTTTCAATTATTTACTTGTATGCCATTATAATGCAGGCTTCGAATAATTGTTATTTTGCTGTTCTCAGCAAATAGAGATAAATGTGATTAATTGAGAATAATTGTGAATAATTAATATGCATATCACGACAGCCCGATATTTTCAAAGACGACTGCTGATATTTGGAGCAGAATGCTGGAAGGAGATGAACTTTTATCATCCATCCTTGGCCTTTACAACTCCTGATTCTAATAGCGCAGGACATTGATCTTAATAATGGCCGGTTTATGACCAATATGCACCACTAATTGATTCAATTTGGCCATTTTTATTGTAGCACTGAATTTCCGTGAAGCACATTGTTCATTGTGTATATGTTTGAAACATGGGGGACAGGTGCTTTCTAATTTATAGAAATTTCATGAATATTTCAGCATTTGGAAAATGTCTCAGACAGACCATGCATTATTCAAGACACATGGTGCATGTGCTTGCATTCAATTATAGATGTGACAAATAAGCCCTGTGGGCAAATGCATGCAGTTATTTATATGTGTGCTTAACACTAGTTTGATATGAGTTATAAAAGTTTCATGCATTTATTCTGCTGTGTAATGAAAAGACGTTGTAATGTACATTGTGCAGATGATCGCAGGAAGCTGAGCAGCGTGTGTCTTTATCAAGTGTTAAATTGGGCTGTCAGTTGAACGTGTTAATTTAATGCAATTAATTATGGCAAAAAAATAATGCATGTAAGGCTTAAATGTACATACAATTGGAGCAATTCAAGCTTGATATAGTCAAGTCCTCATAGTCAGTGCAGCCCTAACTGCTACTACAGGACACGTGCCTCGCCAAATGACCCTTATCTTAGTGTTGTAGGGACCATTCTTGGTCTTGAGACCGTTTGGTTTCGAGACTATTTTTTGAAGGTCTAGGTCTTGCCGCGGTCTCGACCGCATTTGTACTGCCTTGTCTGGTCTTGGTCTTGACTCAGTCTCACCCTGCCTTGGTATTGTCTTGGTCTCAAACCCTCAAAGTCTTGGTCTAAACACACACTGGTCTTGTTCTTGACTTGGTCTTGGTTTAGGGGGTCTTGACTACAACACTATCTTATCGAGAGCAGGCAATACAGAATGAGTTAAAATAAATTCAAACATTTAAGCATCAGCCCTAAAAGGAAAGATAATAAAAAAATAAAAAAATCTGTCATCATTTACTCACCCTCTGTTAATTTCATCTGCAGAACACCATAGAACATCGGAGCCCATTGACTTTTATTGTATGGACAATAAAGACAGACATTTCTCAAAGTATCTTCTTTTATGTTACACAGAAGAAACAAAGTCCTACAGTTTTGGGATGACATGATAGTGAGTAAAGATTTGTACGTTTTTGTGAGTGAACTAGTATCCCTTTAGGATCAGAATGTTTTTGAGAAGAGAAACATCGAGTCGAGTGTGTTTACTGGTAGCGTTCATGCTGTAAACATGCAGTAACTGCTGTGACAGTAAAGAAAAAAAATGGTACCTTTCTCACCTCATAGCTCATGTCAAATTAATTGTGTAGATTTACTCAGTTCTTGTTGGTTAAGGCCTTTCCAATAAGAGAAACTTTGGAAACAGCTGGGGGTGGAATTCAATTTAAGTGCCAGAGCTCCACTAGACTCCCTACTGATGTTCCCTACTGTTCCCAGATCCTCACAAAAACGCACCACCATCCACAGGATTCCGCTTGTAAATCTAGATGTTTTGCATGCACAAACCGTTTGCACGGCAAATGTGCGTGTTAGCGTGGTGAAGGCATGTCAGTGTTAAACTTTGCAGCTATGAGGGTGAAGTGCAAAACAATTAGAATGCAAAACAGAAAATATCTCTGGATAGACCAACGCTACTTTTGCGTCATCGAAGGGTAACGCCCCTTTTTGGGGGAAGACAAACGGATTCCCCTGAGAACAGAACTCGCTCTAATAAGTTTCTTGACAGCAAAAATGGTACAAATATACACACTCTTTACCGGCCGAGGACCGTGAGTGGTATTTTAAGAAGCTACTGGATATGGGGATACAGAGGTGTCCCTTTGAAATGGTCGAAAACTGGATTAATGACCCCACGCAGTGGCCAAATATGGACTATTCAGAGTTTCAGACATCTAACGTTACCACTGTCTCGTGGAATCACCAAATAACGTTAGCCTATTTTTTTTGTCATTAACACACTCACAGTATGACAAACTAGACGATGTCTAGAGGAGTCGGTGGTTTACTTGGATCATATTTCACTTGATTTAAGCTATTGACATAGTTTTGTTGTCGACTAGCTAACGTTGTTACTAGTTAACGTTAGAAAGACGAAGCTGCTAGCTGCAGTTTAACTGTTAGTTGGTATGATAACGAAATTAAAGCCAGTAACTAGCAAGTACACTACTTCATGTTAAATACAGATAGTTTGGGGGATTGAATTACGTTAGTGACACAAGCAGAAACCAGCCAAGTCCACTTTAGTCCTAGCCTGCCACTATTTCAACAGTAAAATCAGTTAACAGCCAAGGTAACGTTAGCGTGCCTAGTGAGAGCTAATCACGTAACTTTAACGTTAGCTGCTTCGTCTTTCTAACTAGTATAGCTAGTCGATAACAAAACTATGTCAATAGCTTAAAATAAATCAAGTGAAATATGATCCAAGTAACGTTAAGTTAAACCACCGACTCCTTTTGACATGGCCTCATCGTCTAGTTTGTCATACTGTGAGTGTGTTAATGACAAAAAAATAGCCTACTTACTCTTTAAATACCGCTCACGGTCCTCGGCCGGCAAAGAGAGTGTGTATGTTTGTGCCATTTTTGCTTTTTAAGAAACTTTGCAGATCTAGAGCGAGTTCTGTTCTCAGGGGAATCCGTTTGTTTTCCCCCGAAAAGGGGCGTTACCCTTCGATGACGCAAAAGTAGCGTTGGTCTATATAGACTATAGCAAAGAATGATAGCAACTGTCTGCATAATCGTGCTGCAAGTTAGTGTCTGCAGAAGAATGTAGCGGAGAGGCGTTGTTGTGGAACGTGGGGCCGCATCGCATTAGGAAAGACTGTGTTGATGAAGCCGGTGGTAAGGGAGCGTGTGGCGCTGAACGCTCAAATTAGACCACTGTGGATAGCACTGTACTATTGTGTGCCTTCACAAATGAGACAAATGAAAACCTGATGAGTCCCTATGGCCTGGTGAGAGACAGCCAACACAAACAGCGCTCCTGGTCGTCCCCTAATTAGACCCAGCTGGGACTTATTTTCCCAACCATGGGTGTTTCAAGGACTTGGTATGTACCAGGCTCCCACAAAGATGTTATAACTGGTCTGAGAGTGAGAATTATGGAAATATGATTAGTTCAACTCCAACTTTTGTTTTATTTTTTATATTGTACACTGATTTAGAGTTGAAATGAATTCTAGCCGTAGGCTTGAGCAATGGATTAGTGTAGAAGCATTGTTGTGGAACGTGGGGCCGCATCGCATTAAAACTTTAAACAAAATACCTGTCATTATTTTCTCACCTTCATCTTGTTCTAAATTCAGATTTTCTGGGGAAAAAAAGCTTTTCTGAATGGGTTTTTGGTTAAATGCCTGAAATAAGGTCTATGATTAACACAAGCTCTTATTCTACAACATAAAATACATCAGTAAAAACCCCTTGTGACATTTTTTAAAGCCTTTACATGTCTTGAAAAAGGCAGTTGCAAACAAGTGGGACTACAGACGTTGTTGGGGACATTTAAAGGTATACAGTAGTTTTGGTTTTCAGCATTCTTCATAATATCTTATTTTGTGTTCAACAGAAGAAAGAAACTCATACAGGTTTGAAACAACTTGAGGGTGAGTAAATTATGACAGAATTTTCATTTTTGGGTGAACTATCCCTTTAACATCATCACACCGAACAGGTACTGTAAACTCACTAGTTTACAGTATTCATTAAATGAATTCTAGGGCTAGCTAGCCTCGTTAAATTAAGTTATACAGTACTCCACCACCTGCGTGACATCATCAACCAACGTGGTTGAACGATAAATCTGCAACAATACGGTTTCGGGAAGTAGCTACAGTAGTTGACAACAATGCATCGTACTATGGTAGATAAGCATTGAGTTACGTCATTGTTCGGGAAACGCACCTCAGGCTAGTTGGGTTAATAAACCAAACTCAGTGACTGTACAGATTCGCTATATAACCAGGACTTTACATATTTTCAGGTTTTTTCTTGAAAATTCCACCCTGCTACGTTGACTTTTTTTCTCATCCACACTGTCTGAGGTAAATATTTGCTGATAGGAGGGTAAAAAAAAAGTCATGCAAAGTACATGTTACCCCAGAGTGCTGAGACGCAAAAAAAGAAAAGAAAAATCATGAGAGCAAATATTGAAGAAAAATATGCAGCCAGGCAGCTTTAGCTAATTAATGTTGAACACCAGGATTATGACTTGTAAAAAAAAAAAAAAAAGCATTAAGAACCAGTGAATAATTACTGATGTGAGAGAATATGCAATGCAACTTTAGGACCTTCCTTGTGGGACACGGTTTTAAATAAATGAAATTCATGTTTGCATAAATTATTGTTTTAAACAGGGGCCACGTCCATTGCAAATTACGATTAGCATTAAAAACATTGGCTGGTACAACAGAAAGCGGTCATTAGCGAGTTTTTCTCACAGCTGTCAGAAACCTTCTGTCACCTTGTGCCAAGACAGCATTCCGCCCACTGCTATTTCACGCCAGGGACCGACCGAGAGAGAAGGAGAGCGCATGCACCGGGCCCCAGTAGCGGCATCAACAAACAGGTAATTGAATAAACCTGCAAGCCTATGGCTTGAAGTTGCTGGCCTGAGAAGATCAATATATTGTCACTTGGCCTTTATGGGAAACTGCTGCATTGCTAAGTTGCTAAGTGCATGAGAGAGAGCGTGATCCAAGGCCAGATGGAAAGCCCCCTGCTGTCAGTCGGCAAGTGACAGGCCTGGTAATTCGGCCGGCTTGCCGCTCCTGTCCTCCCCTTCAGAAATATATATTTAGATATGGACGGATCGACAGCCTGTCATCGCCACACAAACTGTGATAAAAAATAAAAAAAAAACTGCAAGATGAAGCCAGTGATGGAGATGACCTTGCGTCGCAATTCAAACTTTCGATTTTTGCGTCATGGACCTGAATGTGTGTGCAATTTACCGAGGCGATGTTTTCATCAAGAGCGTGCATTTCACCGTGTAAGCTGTGGTCCAGGGTTTGTGTACATTTGTGAGCATCAACAATGAATGCAATCTTCTCATACACGTAGTATGTACACAGCAAATGATTCTTATATCAAGTAAATTGTGCGGTAAATACCCTTTTTTTCTGCTTTATATTCTGAAGTTCTAACAACTTTCAAGAACATTTGTGTTCTAAAATAATCTGTAATTTAAGTCAAACTAACACGCATACTGTATGAGTATGAGTAGGTAGATTTGAATTTGAACTTCATTCATGCCCGTTGTTCTATTTAGTATAAATATAGATAGTATGAATTAAATCCAGACATACTACATCTGTCATGTTGTTACTGTCATACCAGCGTCAGGTGCATCCCTTCACTGCCATTCATAAATCCTCTCCTGTGGCATCATGGGACAGTAAAGTGTCCATCAAATGCGCACTTCAGAATCTTGGCGGAAATCTGGATAATTTCCGCATACTGTTTTTGTTTTTTTGCATACTTTATATAGGGAAGTATTCAATTTTGAACTCAGCGAATAAGTTCCCATTGTTTGATTGTTTACTAGTTTTCCTGACATTGTTGTTTTGGCATTTTGTCACATTTAGTTACTTATAATCAGTATCACATCATAATATTAACGATATTAGAGATTTTTTCTTTATTTATTGATATTAGTAATATTTTAGTTAAATTTTATTTCTTGCTAATTTTCTCTATTTCTACACTTTGTCATCATCTAATTCCCATTTACCTTTAAAAACTGTAATAATATAATAACACTGTTAAATGAAATTTAAGCAAATCTTAAAACGAATATCCACTTTTCATATTGTCCAGACTATACAGCATTTCTATTGAACATAATTTTTATATGGGTTTGTCCCTAGTATAGCTTCAATCACTTTGCTCTCCATTAAATACATTTATCATTAAAACACTTTACAAAGTGTAAATAAAGGGAACACTTTAGACCCTTTTGTTGAGAAAACAACAAAAAATATAATTTAAGTGGTTAATTGCTACAATGAAGGCAGATTAAACCATGTCAACTTTACTCTTTATAAACTGAGACTAGATACTAAAAATTACATACATTAATTAAAATCCATTTGCATTTAGGCATTTAGTAGACACTTTTATCCAAAGCAACTTACAAAAGAGGAACAAACGCAATTTGTCAGTTTGCTATCGGTTCCTTCATTTTTTACAGTGCCTAAGCATGCAGTTGTTGTAGGCATAGACTAATTCCTAAGGGATTTGTAACTTCATTGCTCCATTGTGGAATGCTCTCTGTACACAATTCAGATGAAGAGAAAGCAAGGAATGAGAAATCGAAGAAAAACAGCATTGTAGCGACTAGTCAGCCCTGCCTCTGCCGACTGGATATACGACAACAAAGGGCAGAGAAACAGCTGGCGCTTCTTTCTCACATGGCATCCTGTAGTTTATGTGGTGGAGGCGTCTTGATTTATTGACTGTAATGATGCATTTGGGCTGACGAGGGTGAGGGGGTGGATTAGAGCGAGGGGTGCGGGTTGCCGATACCAGGCGAAACGGGCTGAGTCGAAAGAGATTCAGCCTTCCTATTGTGGGAAGCACGGAGGACCGCTACTCGTGGCTTCGAGCTTTTGTTTTCCATCGGCATGCCAAAAAACAGCTGTGCCGTCTGCGGTAAAGCAAAGTGCATCCTGCTTAAGGAAATCACAGTAATCCGCTCCCCACATCCTGACAGAAGCTGACGCAACTCTAGAGGTAGAATTATCCTGTCAAGTGGCCCCTTTCGGAACCCGTATGTAAATATGGCGACAGCAAGAAAGATTCCATCGGAGAGGGAGAGGAAAATAGCTCTAGAAATGGGTAAAATGGTACACTTGAGCAAAAGACAGGCTCTTTGGGTGTGCCAAGATAATGATCAATTTACTCCAAGCCCACTCCGCTGATGTCATTGTGACAGAAGTGGCTTTGTTTGTGGCTGTTTTTGACTGAAATTTAGATGGGGATCATTAGATCTGCAGAGATATTCGGTGGTGGTGGTGGTTGTTTGTTTGCTTGTCATTCTATGACAGGAAGGAATGAGCAGCAAAGAGCTTTGTTCTCGTTGATTACACAGTGGCTGAAAAGATTAATTGCATGCTAAATATAAATCACACGAGCAGCAAATATTTGAGTTTTGATTTATGTGTACAAATAGTAGCATTTTTTTAAATGGGCTTAAATGCCCCCATATTAATACTATTATATGTTTTCCTTTGTGAATTTTCTATGGTTATCAATACTTAAATGCAAAGTTCGAGATGATAAAATGGCATCTTTCAGATCTCCGGAAAAAAATGTGAGGGCTAAAGGTTTACAGTTAACTAGTTAACCCTTTTTAATGTATAGTAAACTTTTCTTCAACAAGATCAAGGCTGTAAAATGGCATTTGAGAAGGGAAATCAGACCATCATTAAGGTCATTTCAACACATACATCATGGTGACAAGTCACAACGACAACGTAACACAACATGCATTGTTTCCTGTTTAATTATAGAGGAATTAGCTTGAGATGACTGGTTGTGAAATATGTCTTGATGTTATTTTTGGGATGCTTATTTCCTCTATTTATTCTCATTTCAAAACTGTTCATGGTTAATTTAGAACAAGAGTCTCAAAATCTCCCTCCTTGCTGGCATTCATCAGTCTTTCTAAATGAATGCAATTAAGCCGTCTGTTGCGTTCTGCTGTTTTAAAATACCACTTGTGCAAAATAGTAACTGATCAGCGGCAAAATAGAATATCTTGTATGTTTTGAAACATTATATTGCCAGAATTCTACGCTAATCCTGCAGCCTGTGACTTGGTTATTAATAAACACCACCATCATTGACATTCGCATTGTTTGTTTGAGGTTATACAGTGTATACACAGACCTAATCTGTAAATTAGTTCTAAAGCCTCAATAAAGTAACTGTAATTTAGTTCTTAAGCCTCAATAAAGGTTTATCACACCATAAACCGAATCTTAACAGATGTATCCTGTAGTTTAATTACTTTGTATAAAAAAAAGACTGTCAGTCTGTGCATTACTGAGTGCAGTTTGCAGTGTTACCGCAGTGTGTGGCAACAAGAGGCTGCATTTATGAGTGAGTCATTGATTCATTTATTCAACTGATTCGTTCAAAAACAGATTCATTCAGGAACAAAACAAATGACTGTTTATGAGTGAGTCATTGAATAACTGATTTATCTTTTCTGGAGAAAAAAACAGACAAAGTAACTGACAACCCTGAAGACGATGTAGTGTGGTTTCCACAAAAAAATATTAAGCAGCACAACTGTTTTCAACATTGATACTGATTTCTGAGGGATCACGAGACACTGAAGACTGGAAAAATGGCTGCTGAAAATTTGAAACTAAATGCAATTTCCTTAACTTTAGTGGTTGTTAAAATCACTAAGTATCAAACTTCAGCGAATAACACGTCCCCTTGCCTTGTCTTGTGGTGAATGTGATTTCATCAAGTACAACATGTTCCTGGATCATCTTTGTTGATCCTGGAACAATATTCCACTTAGATTTGAGGGACAAGGGTTTATGTCAGGTTTAGGCTTAAAATTAGGGTTACATGCTTCTACATCATTGTTATTTACATATAATTTCCCACCTATTTTAGGGATAAGTTATGGGTAGGGTTAGGTTTAGGGGTAGGAATAAGGTTAGAACAAAATTTTCGGACAGGAATGTTGTTCCAGAATCAACAAAATATGTTGATCCAGGAACATGTCTTACTTGGCAAAATCACGGTGACCATCACGGTGACTTGAGTAGTCTACTGATGTTACATCTAATGTGACAGAAGACACACAACAATTATTTGTTCAAATGTGTCACAATCTCTAATGTACAGTTACACATCATGCAAGCTTTGATAGCACTGACCCCATGACCCTCTCCAGGATTACAGTGAATCCTCTGTGGAAAATGCCCATTGTGGCCAGTCTTAGAATAAGGAGGCTCGATTCATTCGTCTCTGCAAGCGCTCTAATGCTGCAATCTGGACGACTCCCTCTGTGCGGCTTTGTGTCCGACTCGTCTGTGAACACAGTGATCTAACGCGGGCTGCTGGGACACAGCTGGGGGACGGAGAAGCAATAAGAGACATCAGACTCGAAACACGGCAATCTGTTGACTTTTCATAAAATATGCATGCACTCCTTGTGAGGGGAAGTCTTTGTACAACATGTCTTTGTGCATATCCCCAGTGTATGTGTGTGAATGCTTGGTTTTGGTTATTTCTCTGTCTGTGTGTGTGTGTGTGTGTGTGTGTGTGTGTGTGTGTGTGTGTGTGTGTGTGTGTGTGTGTGTGTGTGTGTGTGTGTGTGTGTGTGTGTGTGTGTGTGTGTGTGTGTGTGTGTGTGTGTGTGTGTGTGTTGTAGGTAAATGCTAATACATGCACTTTCTCTAATTATGAGCAATAGTATCAGTGATTCATTTAACGAAACAAGTGTGTGCAAGGAAATATGATATAATATATATATATATATATATATATATATATATATATATATATATATATATATATATATATATATATATATATATATATATATATTATAATTATAATACATCATGTTATTGTAACATATTGTCACAATTTGGTCTTGTTTTGGTTTTGTTCATGTCATGTTGCCATGTCTGTCATGTGATTCCCATGTCTGTCATGTGATTCCCTGTTAGTCATGTGATCCTGCCATGTGTTCCCTTGTCAGATGTGTCATGTTGTCAGTGGTTCATTGTTTCATTGTTCACAGGTGTCCCTTGTCTTGTCATTAGCCTTGTGTGTATTTAAGCCCTCATGTTTGCCATGTGTCTTTGTCAATTGTAGTCCATTGTTAGTAAGTCTACGGTCATGTCTTGTTTTTGAGTTTTCATGCAACGCCATGTTTTTGTTTCATATTTAGTTTTGTTTGTAATAAAATTGCAATTGGGTTCTCTACAACTTGCCTTTAGTGGATCCACTTTACACATATATGTTTGCTTTGCATGATGGCTTATTTATAACATCTGTAATAAAAAAAGATCTGTAATTATTATTTTATGTACAACAATTGAAGAAAACAGAAACTGGAGAAAATGTGAAAGAATGGGAATGAGAGTTGTAGAGCAGGGTCTTTGGGGACAAGAGGTCCATATTAACAGGGGATGAAAGTGCTAATAAAACGTGAGAGCAGCAGAGGTCACAAGGTCATGTGCTTGTGTAATGAATGGAGAAATTTAACTCATCCAATTATAGGAAAGTAAGACGAAAATCCATAGCGTTACTCCGGGCACTGAGCCCAAATGCAAAACTAATAATGTCAAGCAAAGCTCTGGCTTTCCCTTTACTTTGTGTGTGTGTGTTGAGAGAGAGAGAGAGAGAGAGAGAGAGAGAGAGAAGTGAGACGTGAAAATGTATATGCATTGGCTGTGCAATTCTTCCTGGAAAAGTTTGCATGCATTTTTGATGTTCAGAGTGCTTGTTTGTCTAGTCTCTCTGCTATAACATGTTTGTGTGTATGCCGCCGTCTTCAGCCGCAATATAATGGGCTTCTTTAGCGGACTGCCATTCACTGGGCCATTTAGAAAGACTGGCCTCTTTCTTTGCGGCCTGCTGCATACTAAAATAAAAAGGTCGATAACACTGAACAATAATAACAGGTTATAGTCCCAGCGAAGCCAATTTGGCCCCATTTTGAAGGAGTTTGCTCATGAAATGTGGCCTTAATGGACAAGTTTATGTTAAGCCAGGCATTTGTCGACCAATATATGCAGGAGTGTGTGCTTTCAAAAAGTGATGAGGAGAAAACGAGTACTCTGGCCTTGTACTGCATGGCCTCTCCGAACATCAGAAAATATAGATTCGTTCTGATTTAAATACAGCAATTCAGGCGTCTGAACCAGAGGCGCAGCGCGGACCTGCTCGGCTATAACTCATATTTTACAAATAACCACGGCTCTCTCTCTGCGCTGTGCCAGCAGACAGTCGCAAACACACATGCATACGAAAAGACGACACTCCGATCAATCACTTCCCTCATCTCCAAAAGGAAACTCATAAAACGGACGATTATTTGCGAAAGCAAGCTGCTGAAGGAAAGCTTTAATTAAACCCCTTTATTTATATGTCAAGTGAAAATGGGGGGAAATCTAAATCAAATTCGTGTTCTTTTTTCGCTCTTTTTTTTTTCCGTGTGAGCTGTAACCCTTGGAGGCAAGTCATTAGGGCTCATACATAACCATCACGCCACATTAAAATCACATTACACAACAACGATAATCATCACGTTCAATTACATGTGGTAATAAATGCCCATGCAATCTTTGCTAAATCTATTAGTGTGCCATCGCAGGAGAGAGAAAAAGAGACATGCAAATAAAGAAAGAAGGGAATCTGGGTTCGATACATTAGTCTTAGTTCATGGTTAGTTCGAAGTGAGACCACCTGAAGTATAAAAAAAGCATTTTTTTCAATTATTCACCTTTTCATCTTGACTTAATTGAAGAAGGAATTGATTTATTCAGCAGGTTCATTAGCTCAAACACATTATAATATCCAACAGTACTTTTTGTTGAGAAGGCTGTATTAGTGTTACTCTAAAATGAAATATCAAGCATATAGACTAATAATATATTGCAAATGAGAATAGTCATACAAATTTAACTGGCAAGTAATGTTCGATTTTTGAACAAATTGTTCTTTTAAGCTGTAAGCTGGCAGGGGTGGTTCGCAGAATTGAACTTTAGCACCAGGCCGAACACCAAATGAGCAAAGTTATTAAAAGTTGTTGAACCAAAGTACCAGTTCGATATGAACAAATCCAATCTACAGAAAGAGTTGAAAGTCAGCTTTTCTGTCAAGTCCGACTCCAAAAGAACCAAATGTGCTAGAGTAGCCCTGCCTGTTGGGTTCTTTTTGAGTCACTTCATTTCAATCAATTACCAGTTTTAAAAAAATACGATTCATTCAAGAATCAAACTACTGGCAAGCCTGCACTACGCATCTCAACAATGGTAACACACAAACACAACTAAAGACATTACAGTGACAAACAAATTAAGACTAAAAAAAAACTAAACTAAACCCATGCCTATTCACACCAATGACTATAACAATAAAGATATAGTTCTAAAAATTATTTTAAATATAAAATCATAGCAGAGTCCACATCACAACTATAATGATAAGGGCACAGAGAAACAATAATGTGGAATCGCTTTCAGAACAATTTTTTGTCCAGCTGATTAAAAGTCCTTGCACACTGAGTCGGAAATTTCCGTATGCGTTTTTTCATATTCGTGATTCGGTGGCTTCTCTATTTTCAAAACACCATTCAAAATGCTTGCTACGGATGCGAAAAACTCAGAAAATCGAACCCGATCCGAATTTGTTTATGACGGACAAAAGTTTCGAGGCAGTGTGCAAGCGTGATCGACAAAACATAAGGTCATAATTATTTTTTAACGTGCGAAAATTTCGGACGCGAATTTCGGACTGTGTAAGGTGCAAGTGTGCAAGGATGTTTCTAGATGTTTAATGTGGAAATTACTAAAATGGATTAAAATAAGTGAATGTGACATAATGAATTACATTGATTAACCGTAGAAGACATTTTCGTCAAAAACATAAACAAAAAACTGTAAAAATGACCGCATCTCAGTCCTGCGTGCCTCAGGTTTGACTGTTGTGCAGGTGGGGAGTCAGTGTGGAGCCATACGAGAGCACTTCAGGTCACATTCACACTCACTCAACATCCACACAGTGGGATATGGCTGAACCTTAAGTGGGGCACTTACCCCTACTTGCCTCAGTAAATATGCAGCTGTATAAACTCTTTAAATTAATGATATGTAACCAGAAAAAGAAGAGCTTTGCACTTTCTGGTAACATAAACGCTATTAGGCTGCCATCAGCGGAGGAGTCTGCAATGCTTGTGCTATGAAACGGACAGTTTGCTCTGCGCCCTCGAGCCGAAAGTGTATATATCATGGGCAGATGATAACATTCAAACATCTGACACGCTATTAAGTTGATGCTAAGCCATTTCTGAGTAATACCTCTTTTGTTACCTAAAGACTTCACAAATATTTTATCTCGGTACATTTCCTTGAGTCTGGTTGGCTGCAGTTTCTAAAGTGTCCCAGAGTTTGGGTGTCTTTTTTTTTTACAGTATGTATAGTTGCTATATGGTCCCGCTGTAAGTATTTCACATGCTTACTGTAAATATATCAATTCCAGGCCATGAATTTCAATATACATTTTGGTTTTGATTTGAAATATTTCACATGTTATATTCCATATATATTCCTCATTTACAAATTGCTGATGAAGCATACAGTTTAGAATAATAAACATTTTTATTCATTTATTGAATGTTTTAAAATGTTTATGTAAGTATATGCTATGCATGTTTGTATACCTTGTTATACGTCATAGTTTAGATTACTTGTTTTATATACAGTATGGTAATATATGAAATAGCATATGGTAAAAATGTTATTTTAAACTGATCATTTTAAATGGCCGTCTAAGAGAAACATGGTACACCCACAGAATGGTGTATAGCATTTACCAGCAGGGTCTAACCGCTAAAGCTAACTAACTAAACTCAGAGCCCTTGGTTGCTTGATAGATGTGCCTTCATTTTTAAAGCGTTCAGATGTTTAGTACTCCGGGGTTAATGGAGGGGTAGCCTTGTAAGGCATTTTTCATCAACTTTTCAAACTGTTTTTCTTCATTTTCTCTGTTCAGCACCTTTTCAGCTTTATATTTGCCTTGAGTCTTTCTCTCTCTTATTTCCACCAGTCTTTTCTCAAAATGGACGTGAGCTGTAATTAACTGTTATTTGGGATTGATTGCAGACAGCTTACCATTGACTAGCTGCATTATGGAGTCCCTTCAAAGAAGGATTCCAGCCCTGCCAATACACTGAGTTTATTTCAGCACAGGATCAATAGTGAACGTATTAAAAGCTTTATTTGGACTTTGTTGGCAGTAGACTGCCGTTGTTCCTCAGAGCCAGTGGCTGGGTCTCTGCCTGTGTGCCTTGACCTCAAGACTCGGTGAAGAGGTGATTCTATGGCCTAAATTTCAATTGCATTTAAGTTCATTCAGATATAAAGTACTGTTGAATGTATCATTAAACCAAATTCAAATCAGTGTTTAGTTGCAACGTTTGTGCCAATGGTTGAAAATGAAGTCTGGCAGCGTTTTCACACTAGTGTTGACAGAAGTGGTTTTTGATGTCAGAGTTTGGCTCATTGGTTGGTGGGAAATTGTTTTCTGAGCTGGAAACTGCACTTTAAAATGGCTCAGGGACAAAAATAGTGGCTCTGTACAAAATTGTGCATTTGATGTAAATCTTGTGGCCTTTGTTATGAGGTCCGCAAGACCACAATTGGTGTCTCATTTGTGATTGTTGTGATTCAGATGGTTGCTCATGGTAATAACGCAAATGTACAGTACTGTTGTTCGGAGTTAAATAGTTTTATGAAAAGAGTTCAGTGGGGCCAGAGTGAATATGAATAGAATAGAATAGAATGAGGCATTTATATAATGCTGCGCTTTCATATGTACTACTGTACACCCGAAGCGATTTACAATCATATCAGGGGGTCTCTCCTCGACCACCACCAGTGGTGCGACGGCAGCCATAGTACAACGGCGCCAGTGCGCTCACCACACACCAGCTATAGGTGGAGAGGAGAGAGAGTGATAGAGCCAATTCAATGGATGGGGGTTATTAGGAGGCCATGATTGGCAAGGGTCAATGGGTGGAATGTGGCCAGGACACTGGGGTCACACCCCTACTCTTTACGAGAAATGCCATGGGATTTTTAATGACCACAGAGAGTCAGGACCTCGGTTTTACGTCTCATCCGAAGGACGAATATGTTATTTGGACCAAGCAGAAAGAAATTGCATACATTAATCTTTAACAAAAAACATTATTTTTTAAACCGTTGCATTCAATTCATTAATTTGCGCCCATAATACTTATAATTTCGTCAAAATTTTGAACCGTGACCCCAAGTTTGAGCTTATTTTCTGCTCAACATTTGGAATCAGCTGTCCTCTTGGCAAGTACGAAAAAAACAAAGCATTTAGTCCTTCGACCTGCAAACCTCTCCAAACCGAATCAAGGCTTTTGAATGAGCTACTTCTGTCAGGTATACACAGCTGAAGTAGGTTCTTGTCTACCAAGCCAAGTAGTTGGAAAATTACATTCACTTCTCAAGCCTCTTCACACTTTTCATATCAGCGCTCTCTAAAGTTTCTTGCTGCCCTTGAGTGTTTGGTTGATGGCCATCATAATCTCATGCTGTCAAAAACCAGAATGTCATGCTTTCAAGCTGAGATCTGTGGTGTTCCTGTGAGTCTACAGTATGTATGAGGTCTTAGGCCTTTAAAGTCAACTGACAAGTGAAATGGTGTTTTTAACTCTGTGAAATTGGATTTTTATTTTAGTTGCTACTATGTTGTGAATTCTTAAATGTATGTGATGTATTTAAGAGTAAAGCAGCATTTTAAGCAACTGACCCTTCGCAGGGAGCTTGATTGACAGGTGATCTGACCAATCATACTTCACCATCCGCCATTTTGTCCGACAAAGCAGTCAGGAGAGTTAGTAGATTACCGTAACATGGGAGGATTTGAACTTGAGAAACTGAGAGTGTACTGACGCCTTTCAGTGGTTAAAACAACATTCCTTCTAATGTTCATTCATGTTTATTTGATGATATGAATTAACTACAAAGAAGAGATGATCGGTTCACGAGCAGCTTTACTGTAACTGATGCTCCACAGCGATCTGTCACGACACATTAAAGAGCCACAAAACGGTATTTATTGTTTAAATAAAAAAATGACCAAATTTGAAAGGTGAGGCTTTGTTTAATATGTTTAATATCAAAGTAACCGAAAAGTTACCTGGTCTGTCCTGTCTGTCAGCGTGTTGTCGGGTCTTTGCGAACGGTCAATTAACAATGTAGGGTGGCACTTTATCCATCGGGAATAGACTGGATCGGAACTCTATGTGACAAGTGGATGTAGAAAGAATGGTTTAATGATGTCAACCGAAAAGGAAAGTCGTTTCATAGTTGATACATTTTTGATGGTGTGTGTGTGTGTGTGTGTGTGTGTGTGTGTGTGTGTGTGTGTGTGTGTGTGTGTGTGTGTGTGTGTGTGTGTATTTTTATGTTGACTCTAAAATGGCCACTCTTATGCTATTTTTAAAGGTCCTTATTTTGTTTTGGGGGGTCTCCAACCTCAGGTTTTTATGCATCCAAGGTAAAAAAACACAAATTTTCTTATAATATACTTTGCACATCACCTCATTTCTCAAAGTAGTTTGCTTGAAGATTCAATCTCTCTAAACCCCTCCTTTCCACGAGCCTATTCTGCTCTGATTAGTCTGATGGCCCAGTCTGTTGTGATTGGTCTAAAGCTTACAGCACGTGTCTAAACGCCTATTGCCATTTCTGAATTTCAGCTCCAGGCTTCCTCAGTACTTGATAAACAGTGATATATCAATTCCAGCGGCCATCAATTCCATTATTCAAATTTGTTAAGTAGGTATGTAACAGGAAGTGAGCCTGGAATCGATTCTTTCTTTTAGGAGACAATAACTTTATTTGTAGTGCACTTTGATCTTTAAAACTTTGCAGACAGCAAACCGCTATATTACAAACTCCATGAAAGGCAATGTTTTTTGTGCTTTTTATTTTCTTCAATTTATATTTTTCTTCCCTAAAGAAGGTTATTTTCATTTTGACTTTCAAGTGCCTCTTACACTTAGTGAAATCACCAGCCAAAAATACAAGTATTGACATTGATTTAGACAATTTAGGAATAGCCTACTTGTTTATAATAGATATAAGGGAATATTAGATCAAAATTTGAGACCCATAGAATTGTAGATAACTTTTGTACAGACTTTGAAACAAAATTACTACACTCCCCGGCCTTTGCTATCAAACTTTTGGCTATGACCAAAACATATATATATATTAGCCATATCTTTCAGCCTGACAAAAACATCCAGCTGTGATTCTGTGAAACATGACGAAAGTATAATGAGACTGGCTTCTCATCAACAAACTGACTTTCTGTTCTTTTTTTCCTCTTTCTCGCTCACACACACACACACAGTCACACACGGGTTGTCTCTCTGATGAGATATCATTTTGTCATTTACCATGCTGCGCAACAAGATGTATCTCCTCCACTAATGCATCAGCGACAGCAGCAGTTCTGTCCTTGTCTGTGCTCTCCCTCAAGGCTAGCAGGCTCAGTGCTGTATACGTTTGGCTCTGCTCGGCAGTGGAGGAGGCCAACATGGCCGTTACACTATAAATGACTAGACTCTTCCTCACTGTCGTTCGTACCCGCATACGTTCAGCCACCTTCTCTCTCTACGGCATCTCACCACTGCCCGTAGTAACTTCCCACCCGTCTGGTCTCGAGCGCGAGCGAGCGTTCGTACGACGGAGCGTCGCTCAAAAGGAAATACTGTAGTGTATATGCGTCACATTTAATAAGGCGTGATCACTCAAACTGAGCAGTGATTAAAGAACGATTTAGACGTTTCTGCAGTTGCCTGTCACCGAACAATGCCCGACTTCAAAGCTTCTTTTTATCTTCAATTTTATGAGTGCTAATTTATTTGGATAGACTTGTTCCAAACTTTTTTTCTTTTCTTTTTTTTTGCAACAGAATCAATTTGGTTGCATCAGAAAACAAAATATTAAACCACGGTATCTGCAAATCAATGCTTCACAAGCTATCCCCATACTAACTTTTAAGTTTCAGTTAATCAAATATTTACCTAATTTAAGGTAACTATTTTGGTTACTATTGGTAACCATGGTAACATTGGTTACTATTTTGGACCTTTTTTATCCAAATGGTGTCAAGATGTCAGTTCTCCAAGTGATAAGTATGATTAAAAATATTTAAATATAGGCCCATTTTGAATAGTTTTATAGTTTATTTTTATTTAACTCAGCAAATGTGCTTGTGCTGTGTTTCTTTAAAAAAGAATCTGACATTTTGTTATATGCTATATGACATTCATTCATTTTTAAGTGTGGCTGAAGCGTCCACATACTTTTCTGCTGTACCCTGAGGTAGCCTGAAGGACTTTATATCTGCAAACTCAGCTGGAAAAAAAATACCTGCAACACACAGACGCGCGCACACACACAGATGATTTTGCTAATACCAGCCATCTTGATATTTAATGATTTGGTGGGTTTTTTCCACCCCCCTGACTTCGGAGGGTCAGGTCAGCTCGTTAATGAGCGTGGAAGGAAGGGTCCCACGCAAACGCTTAATTTCTATAGACCTGCGCTCCAAAGCAACCCAATTATTTCACTTAGAGCATTGCTATATTTGCGAAAAATACCCCAAAGTCTTTTAAAAGTATTCAAAAGATCCCATTAGTTCTCCCACAAAACGGTGCAGATTTGTTTTACTTGTCCTCACTGTCAGAGGAAAATAAATGTTTTTGAGAGCCGTTACTGAACATGGATCAAGGGTCAAACTAAGAAATATGAACACCTCTGGTGTGCATCTTTGAATGCTGAACTTTTTGAGCAAGAGCCATATTTCCTCAAAAGACAGAGCATACATTATCCAGCATACATGGTCTGCATCTAGAGCAACAGAATGACAATCCAAATGTCCCAAGATGCAGATCCTATATGACAGTGTGAGCTATCTCAGTGTCCATACATCACAAAAAACACGAAGACAAATGCCTTATTAGGCATGGCTCACATCTGCAGTCATTTTTAAGGATGCCATAGCCACTACAAGGTAAAGGAATGCAATAGAAGAGAAAGAAAAGACAGAAATTTGTCAGAGCACCAAGAGAGGGGTGATAGAAGGTTCTTTGAAAACATGTTAATTACAACATTTTTATGCAGCGTGTTCCTCTGAAACCTTCCCTCGTACTGTCTGAATTTTCAAAGAGTAGCTGTCAAAATGTTCAAGCATTCAGTTCTGACATTTCATTAATGAATCATTATCTATTAATGCATAAATATTAACAGATAAAATGAATTAGTTAAATCATTGATGTGGATCGGAATCAACTGGGAGGTTACATCACTTCGAACAGCGCGAGCTTTCAGGAGAAACCTGAGTTACTGGCTCTCCATGTATCTATTTTGTTTCATTTCAAGCTGAGGGAAATGTTATTGCTTTTTCATGCTCAGTAGTTCTCAGTTAGATGTCGTTTAGGTGCCGACGATGTGTACGCACAGAGCAGTTTTGCAACTTTTGCTTAATTTGTTTGTTTTTTGGGAGAATTGCATGTGAAATGTTTGACTTCATATTGAAATGCGGTTACTTATAGTTAGTGGAATGTCTAAAGTGGACCATAGAAATAAGATGTAACTTAGAAATCTTCTAATAAATACACAAAAATGATAAAATAATGTTCTCTTACATTCTCTGGTATCAAAAGTTGAACAGTGTTCAGTACGTCCGCTTATATAGAGCAGCGAAGCTAATCATTATGCTTGACATTGGCTGTCCGAGTCATACGTTATATTGTACGTAACATAGCCAGCATGCCAAATGAGAAGCCCGCAAAAATAACACTAATAAGGAAATCATTAAATACTACTCCATTGACCTTTTAAAATGCTGCCGTCTCAACTTCTTTTCCTAAATCCCCAGGTTATTGACTCGGCAGCTTCCAAAACGTTACTTGTAAAAGTGCGGCGGGATAGGTTTTATTGCAACCGCCTTCCCCTAACCTTGCCAGAAGGGCCTGACAGGCGCTTAGCATTATAATGATCCTGAGAAAAGGATCCGGAGACGTTGTGCTTCTTGTCATCCCAGCTTGTGGGCCAGTCACTCTGTCCCTGGGCTCGTCTATAGCCCCTTTCGCTTTCCCTCCTTTTTTCCTGTTGGGACCTCAACCGTAACAGTCCATAGCATCAATATGCATAGACTATGACAGCAGATATGACCCGCATGTCATAGTCAATCAGGACCTAACCGCTCTAAGATGATGAAGGATAGAAAAGAGCACAGTGCAGTTTGAGTCATCATGTGTAACTGTCGCAGCTGATAGACGCTGTTATTTAAGGGGTTAAACGGGTTTGATTTTGAAAGAGGAAGCTGGCGGTTGACCCTAATCGCACGCATCGGCTTGACGCTGCCTTCCTTCGTTCTCAGCACCGGCGTCTCATATATCAGACGGATCTCAGCGTATGCTCCTCTGAGAAGGAGGTTATTAGCCCTGTATAAATCACTACTATCATCACTGTATTATGCTGCAGATGAGAACATCAGCTGTTTCCCTAGATCATCCAACTCTCTGGGTAACTGCGATGACAGTGCTGTTGGTAAATGTCTGCTGGTTTTTCGCTGTGACCTAATTTTGCAGTTATTTTGATGTCACTGATAATAACATGATTTTTCTATCTATTTGGAAAATGTGAGTATAGTGCTTGCAATAACTCGATGGTATTAGTGTGTTCTAGGTGATTACTAAGGTATTTATGCAGTTCTTTAGGTGGTTGTAAGGGGTTGCTAGGGTGTTGCTAGGCCCTCAGACAGAAAAGCCCAACCTCAAGTCTCTATGATGATCCCTATATGATGACAATTTTCCCTGGATTCCCCCCCACACCTGTTTTAGCATCTGCTGCTAAAATCTGTCTAGTGGTTTGGAAAATTTCCTTTTTAATCTGCACTATTTGAGGTATCATTCACATGCAAAAATCAATTCGAGTAATCAATATTTTTGTCTTGTTTTCCACAAAAAATATCCTTAACGCGAAATCGTTTTACCCGAAAAGCAAAATTGCATAAGGTGATAACATGTTTTGTTAGTATATATTACGAAAACGTACATTTTATGCTTTACAAAAATTGCTAGTGAGAAGTTAAATAAACTCATACTGTAGTACTTACATACTCGTAATGCTAGTATTACTGTATATTCAGAAAAAAACACAAAAGTATTGTATCTTACTAAATTTAATTATATTTTCTCAATTACATATTTATATGTATTATATATTATATATTTATTATAATATTTATTATATGCTTTATATTTATAAAGCCATTAGACATTTAACCAACTGATATTGTCTGTCTGCAAGTGGCCATAAGGGTTAATAACTGGTTATATATATATATATATAGGACGATATGGTGATATCGGAGTATATATATATATATATATATATATATATATATATATATAGGACGCTATATGGTGATATAGATTTTGACCAAATTTCACACTTTTATATTATATTAATATAATATAATGTAATAATATATCATATAATATATTATTATAGCTAATACCTAATAGTGTGAAATTTGGTCCAAATCTGACTCCGATATCACCATAGCGTCCTCTAAAGGTGCAATTTTAGGTTCTTTAATTTTCAGTCCACAATGTGCTGTATTATTAAACAAAGCCATTAGACCTTTAACCAACTGATATTGTCTGTCTGCAAGTGGCCATAAGGGTTAATAACCGTGGTGTAATGTGAGGCTGGGGATCAGGGCAGAAGCTGACCAGCTTTGATTCTCTTTCGTCTTAAATGGCTGTTTAGCTAATTAGGTCTGGGGTGTTCTCCTTTCCCGCGTGATTTTGGCGTTACTCTTCACGATTTCCATCTGGATGTCAGGTTGACTATTTTGCTAATGATGCCAATTAAAAGAAAATATAGCAAATCTCAAGGATTAGCATTCTACAGCAAGAGAAGGGGGGGGGGGGGGTGTCTTGACTTTGGTGTCATCCCGTCTGTCGTATCAAAGCACAAACAGAGGCTCGCTGTCATCAGGAATGCCACATGCTAATTAAGAGCAGATACATTCACAGGTTAAGTACTGAGGGGACTTGGAAACATAATCAACTGGAATACATTATAAACTCGCAGTGATCAAACACCTCTAATGTTGTTCCCCAAGCGAACGTGTCCAACAAAGGAGCTTTTCCAGGCTCGAGCCCGATTCCCTGGAGTTCTAACATTGCCATAGAGACCAAATGTTCAGAGATTGCCATAGCGACCTACTTCCCACTGGTTGAGGGGAGTACTCAGGCCATCATCAGCGTGGCTGCTATAATCATCTCCGCTGCAGACATATCCTTGTGATGGTCGTGTTCGCAATTACCCAGCAGAATGTCATCAGCGCAGCCCAGGGCTTGGCCCGAGGACAACCCAAGTTCAATGGCACGCATTTAACGGCCATCAGCATTGCAGCACACTTTGAGCTCGTCATGCTTCGGGGAAAAAACCCTGCGTACTGATGGAGCGAGGGTCTTAGGGGCTGCTCTGTGTGTGAGCTGTATACAGGGAAGAAGACATGGTTGCACATTGTCAATGTTCCACTTTGTTAGATTCCCTTACAAACGGGGCAAGTGCAGTAGTCAGTTTTCTTCCACTAGGGGGCACAATCTCACTCTGGGGAAAATCTCCCAGCAATCCCATTTGATTACTTTGTACACTGGTATAAAACATACTTGATGGATCTTCCATTTACATGACTTCCATCTGTCAAATCAGTTCAAAAATTGGCACTAATGGAGCAAACAATATTTTTGTTGTTGTTGTTTTTACCAAAGGCAAAGCGAAGAGCTTGATTTTATCATGTAATACTGCAAGCAACTGATTTTATTTGTGGTTTTGCTTGCATTCAACCAGTATAAACACTTACTCTGCCACCATCATTGCAGATATCCAGAAATAAAATACAAGCTGGCCTTTTGTAAGATTTTTAAGAACCTAAATCCAAAACATAAATACAATATGTCATGTGTCATTATTTAATCATTAGTTTTATCAGTCGTTACATTTATTTTTGAATCATAAACCACACTATAGTTTTAGAATCAAGAGTGAATCTTTTATTTTTACTCCAGAACTAGCCTGAAAAGACGGTATGATGAGACGAACAACTTGTAGACTTGTAACAACTTGTATCACTGAGATAAACTTAATAATAATAATATTATATACTATTGATGCAGAATGATAATAACAATAACTAGACTCTAAAAAATGCTGGGTTGTTTCAACCCAATTTTGGGTCAAATATGGACAAACCCAACTGTTGGGTTACATTTTTAACCCAACGTTTGGGTATGTCTATTAGACCCAAAATTGTGTTGAAACAACCCAGCATTTTTTAGAGTGTACATTAATAAAATATCTCTCTATATATAACATTAATATATCATTCTGCATCAATATAATATCATTATATTTATTATTCCAGGCTGGTCCTTGTTTCTACAAGTGGTCCGTCTCCTTCTTATACCGTCTCTGCTGAAATGTGAATCATGTCCCGACTCTAGTTCTCATTTTAGCCTATGATATTAGCATACGGCAAGAGCGAGCTTTTTGTGGTTATTGGACTGACATTATAGCTGATCAGGAGAGATCTGAGCAGTGACTAGCAGAGATGACAGGTGAGACAGCGCCGGCTGCCAAGCTCAGGGCACCGGGGACCACGACGAATGAAAGTCATCTAATCCAGGAGAAGACTATAGGAAAGCATGGAACAGCCCGAGGGCCTGACAGCCACTCTGTCTGTCGTTTTCTGTCCCATTCTCTAATTTCCTTACTTTCTCAAGGTTTCTGTTTCTCAAACTCATTTTTTGTTCGCTCTCATATTTTGCTGTCTTTCTTTTTACGAGTCTAACCCTCTGTCTGGCTTCACCATGCTTCTTTCTCCCTCACGTCCTGAATGTCACTGTAGTTTCAGCTCTCGGCCTGATGGCACCCATCTCTATTGGCCCCCTGACCCAGTGAAATTAGGGCCACTGAGGGAGATGAGTTTGGTTTGAGCTGAAGAGCAGGGTTAGGGGACACCAAAGCTACCTGACAGGTTACTGTCTCATGGAGGCAAATCCTCTGCCTTGATATTTACCTTGACTTTAAAAAGCAGATTAAAATTGCGGATACTGCCTTATGATGCCTGAGCTGAATTGTGTTGTGCCAAGCAAGCAGACAGCAGTGTCAAAGGGGCAAATAGCAAAAATAGCTAAACAAATATATATATATATATATATATATTTATACTACAGGGCCGTTGAATGCTTGAATCTGATTGGTTGACGAACGTTCTGAGGTGTGCAATTATATTCAGGGAACCGCACGGCTAAAGTAGTTCCGGCAGGTCTTAACCGTATTACAGTTCCATATCACTTCGCGTAGTCAACTGTAATAACGGAAAATAGAATACAATTCATAACAAAAAACTGCAGCCACATGCGCTCGATCTGCAATTTCCAATGTCTAACTTCACAATCAATGGAAATATGCAGTTTAATTTTAATAAATAAAGTATATATAGTCCTATAGCCTATATAATCAATAGAAAATTAAAAATAATATTTCAATAAATTGATAGTCCTGCTGCAGATAATATAACAAATAAAAAATTATTGATTGGCCTATACTTGTTAAAAGGGCTTTGTGTTTCATTTATTAGGCTAGTCTGTCACTAATAGAAAAAAAAGAATGAACGAATTAATTAAAACGAATTGAATAAATAAATAAATAATATTGACGCGAATGCTTCTTTCTCTCTCATAACTGCATTAATAACTGCATAAAGCCGGGGACACACTTACTGTAGCCTAAGGCCGGTTATGAATGTAAGTTGATACTTATCTGCATGCACGCGTGTTCAGCGCGTTCAGTCTGTGTTCACAGCGGTGTTTAAAATCTGCTGCATTCACAGTCTGAGAATGTTTCTAGTCTTAAGTGTGTCCCCAGCATTACTCTGCTATCAGCGGCTCAAACCTCCGTTACTAACTCTAAAATGACGTTTTGGAATTAGCAACGGAGCATGCAGTTTAGATGCGCAAGGAATTAGTCCTACATACAAGAGCGTTTTAATGACAAAAACTTTACAAACGTCTTGAAATACATCATCTGAACAATATTTCGAGGTGTGGTAACTGTAGTATAAGCGGAATAATTGGCTTCAGGCCGTTGAATTATTAGAAAAATAATGCACACCCGAGGTGTAACGGCCACTCCGCTTCGCGTCGTGACCGCATTACCACCTCGGGTGTGCATTATTTTTCTAATAATTCAACGGCCTGTCGTCAATTATTCCTTACATATATTAGTGCTGGGCAAAGATTAATCGCGATTAATCGCATCCAAAATAAAAGTTTGTGTTTACATAATATATGTGTGTGTACTGTGTATAATTATTTTGTATATATAAATACACACATATGCAAGTATATATTTAAGAAATATTATATATATATATATATATATATATATATATATATATATATATATAACACATTTTTCTTAAATATATTCATGCATGTCTGTGTATTTATATATACAAAATAATTATACACAGTACACACACATTTATTATGTGAACACAAACTTTTGTTTTGGATGCGATTAATCACGATTAATCTTTGCCCATGCACTAATATATATATATATATATATATATATATATATATATATATATATATATATATATATATATATATATATATATATATATATATATATATTGTGTGCGTTCTGTGTGTGCCTTTGTATATTAAAAACAAGTAGAATTTGTTTTAAAGTCATAAAGAGCATTTTAAAGATTAGTTTTAAAAAAATGTAATATTACGAAACGTGCAACGTTGCATTTTTCAAAAATGTTGCCACAGGTATGTTTTTCTAATGAGACTGGGCTGTTATAATCATATAAATGTATATAATCATAATTTATTATATTATTAATATTAAGTATTTATGTATTTTACTCTAGAACTGGACTAACCTGAGGGAAATAATATTAATACATAATTTATTATATTATATTATATATGAAATTATTTATAAAAAATATTTTGTACTATTATATTAATACATAATTTCACTAAAAGTAGTATTTATTTAAAGAAACAGGTGAATTTTTATTTTAAATAATATTTTAAGAAGTGTGAACAGAAGTGTCCAAATGTATCCGCACGCACGCACACACACACACACACGACTCATGTACGAATGAAAAAGTAGTTCTAAAGTATTTGTTTATAAGATTTTCATCCAATTATTAGTTTTTTTTTAAATATGGCACATTTTTAAATGCGTATATAAGATTGATATTAAATTGTTTATATGAAATTTTCATCCAATAATTGTTTTTTTTTAGAAAATATGGCACATTTTCCTATGTCTCTGCGTAGAAGAGAATAGAGATAGATGTACATAGACAGATATAGATATAAAAACAGAGAAAGATAGGCATAGATCTTGACATACGCATTGTTATATTGATATATAATGTGAGAACAAAAGAGCATGTGGTGAATCTCTCAGTGGGAGTGAGAGTGAAAATCTGAGCCTGTGTAAAGCCTTTACAGGCTTTCAGTGCAGCAGGAAAGCGACTGGCCAGATGATGTTATGGCAGATTGAAGTGGCAGCAGCCTTCACCCTGGGCTTTTTATCACGCCATCAAATCTCAGATCCGACACCCTGTGGCCACCCCAGTCCACACACAGACACAGATAGGCCTCCACTCGGCACTTTTGCCCGCAGCAAGTCTCATAATGTCACCCTGCCATTGTCAGAGTACACAGCTTGTTTCATTGTGGCAAGACATATAGAGAAATATTTACTCGCTTTTTTTCCAGATCACATTTCCTGGATACAGTTACAAGGATATTTTTGAGCCCGTCACACAGGTGTTAGAGCAGATAGCGGAAACTAAACCATATAGTTGTGCATATGGTGTAGAATGTTAACAATACTCATATTATGCATTTCACATTTGCAATCTTCTTGTATTTTAACCTAAAACCGACATTCACAACCCATTTTACTTTCACAATATGACAATTCAGAGTGAAATAGGGTAAAGAACAACAACAACAACCCTTAGATGAGATTTTATGCATTGGGAATTGAGCACACAAATCTATATTACGGCTTCAGAGGACGACTTTCGGCCAGAGGAGAACTGACGTTTTGGTTCCTTGCCATTGTTGCCCTTGGCTTGCTTATTTGGGGTTTAAGAGACACTTCATTTTCAGTAATATTATTGATTCGACTAGACTGACACTACACTACAACTGATGCTATATCGGATGAGAACAAAACTTGAGCTGGACGACACCACCGTTTTCAGCAGTTATTTCTTTATAACTGAATCAAATGAATTGACAAATGTTTGCAACATCGACACTTATTGTCTTCCGTAGAGCTCCTTGTACTGAACTAAAATAGTTTAATAATTGATGAACTTTACACAGTTTTCGAACTCATCTGAACCAACATTGAACTGACTCAAATAGTCACTAAAAGACACTATTGCCCTTTTGAGAGCTGCTTTAACTCATAATTTGATTTTGTCTCATATACAGATGAAGTTTCATCATTGACCCTGTTGTTTTCCTATCTATATTGTATAAATCACTATAGTGACTTGACAAAATGCGTCATATGCAAGTCATATGCATTACTTTTGGTACTTTTGTGTCCTTTTTGAAAGCCTTAGTGAATAAATTATGATATTTTAACTAAGTTACAAATTTGGGATGTACTACCCCTTTAAATATCCATGTGTATCAAGGATGTAGGATGTGGGTGGATGGTGCTCGACTCGGCTGTGGGGCAATAGTGTCCATGTTGAGGTGAGTGTGTGTAGTGGAAATAGACGTGTGTGTGTGTGTGTGTGTGTGTGTGTGTGTGTGTGTGTGTGTGTGTGTGTGTGTGTGTGTGTGTGTGTGTGTGTGTGTGTGTGTGTGTGTGTGTGTGTGTGTGTGTGTGAAAGTGTGTGGAGATCTCCAACTTCCTCTGATGGGGGATGTGACAGAGTGGGGCAAAGAGGCTACTGACAGGGACACCCTCAGGGCATTTCATTACGGAAAGTGTCTGTCCAGATGATGGGAAAAGGATTATCCTCTAAACAGGATTTACTTGAGAGGATAATTCATTGGCTGAACTCACAGAGGGGAAGTGCTGTATAGGTTAAGGTTACAATATCACTTCATTCACAGCTCTGCCGTCTCAAGAGTGTGTTTGTGTGTGTGTGTGTGTGTGTGTGTGTGTGTGTGTGTGTGTGTGTGTGTGTGTGTGTGTGTGTGTGTGTGTGTGTGTGTGTGTGTGTGTGTGTGTGTGTGAGTGAGTGTGTGAGACTGAGAATCCGTGCATGGGTGCTAGCTGGGTGCACAACTTGGAGACAGTGTGTACTCGTGCACCATTTTAAGAAAGCTTTCTTAGTATCTGTGGAAAACAGTGCCACTGGGAGCATTCTCTTATGTGAAACCTCAAAAGAAAATCATTTGAGAAACATCCTGTTAGACTTGAAAAAAGCAGAGAGAGAGAAAGGGGGAGGTGTGGAAAAGACAATGTTTAGAACATGCATAAAAGGAGAAACAGCTGTGGTATGAAAGGAAGAAAAAAATATCAAAATGTGAGCTCATTTGCTTTGTTAAGGCCTACAGGCGCTTGATAAATCAGTGATGGATATACAAGCAGTGTCAGGGCGATTTGCATTTAACAAACTGATGCTTCTCAGCCTGTCATGTAATATTTATGACCTAGTAGATTGTGGTGTTCTCCTGGTTTTAATGCTTTAATATGACATCAGGTTGCTGTAGGAAGAGCGACAGGGACGGATCAAGAAGGCCTGTAATGTCTGAGAAAGCTATCCATAGGGTTGCCTTTCATCTGGATAAGGACGCCCTGGAAGTGTGTGATTTGAAGCATGCCATCTTTGCTAATGTAAATGGGAGTAATCACTCTGTAACCGCAGGAAAATAATGCCGTGCCAATGCCGATTGAACGACGGCACCACCAGAACACACACAGTCCCAAAACCCTTACGGAGCTTGTAGGGAAGCGCAAGATTTTGTACTATAGTGTACATTGGACAATATTAGATAAAAAAATAAATAATAATTATTAGTATCAGTCAAAATTGTATATTTAGTAAATGCTCATTTCCCACCATTTTTACTCTTTTCATCTCTTACCGCTCAGTTAATGTTACTTTTGTAAAAACACAAATTACTCCGTTAAATATAATCTTTAACAAATCTAAAAATGATTATCCTTTTTTTCATACTGTAGATTATAATACTGTGCTGTCTAAATCCACTTTACTGTTTTATTTGTTTTTAAACAAAAGGTATATAATTTTAATATTGTGTATATTTCTTCATTATTGGTTCTAAATATTTTTTTTGGCTTATCTTTTCAGGTAGAATTTCAACATGCAATCAGAATGAATCCTTTTGACTTTTTAAAATACACATTCCTGATTCCATTTCATTTGGCTATAATTTTAAAATTGGTGCATCCCTATGAGCTGTGGCATCAACCCATTTGTGAAAGTCCATCGGACACTGAATAAGGCACTGGAAAATCATCTTCTATAATGTAATGAAGATATATACTGTATGTTGCTTCAAAATGTTTCACTGCTATGTCAATTGGAAAAGATGCTTTTTGGGTCAGATGGTGTAGTTAGCAAGGGCCATGCTAATCAGTCAAACCTTGACCCTTGGGATTGCCGATGATACCAAAATCCTGGGCTAGACGCTTCACGCCTTTGTAATGCTCAATTTCGCCATTGAGCTTCACTGTGTGGTCCGTGCCAGTATCAAGAGCCTCTGCCACCCCTGCGTCAACATTTCAGACCACCGGCCAAACCCTTTCTAATCACCACCATCGTGAATAACAAATCCCATGCTTGATGGCAGAACGTTCCTCTCTTTTATTTTCCAACGTGTGCGAAGAATGAGTCGAGAATCTTACGTTAAAAGGCCACTGATTGGGGTGCCGCAGTCTGTAATTTGCAATTAACGAACAGGTCGGGGATTTGATTCGGGTCAAGGTCCTCATTTGCATACGTTTTGTTCCCCCATAGAAATTCCAAGTGTGTGTGGCAGCAGCCTCCAATGTCTATTTACCCACAATCTGGCAACATGGCCCCTCCCTCAGCATGGGCCAATCAGCCGCCGCTCGGCATTTCTTTCAATATAGTGGCTCTCATTTGGAACTGGCCCTTAATGAATACAGGAACCTGAGCAGTGATTGAGATTGCTACTTGATGGTAAGCTTGTTAGAGCTGTGAAATTGCAAGCACCACCTCTGGCATTGTAATTGTGGTTGTTTCTCACAGTCGCTTGACGGGTCTGTTATGTTCTGGGCAAATGCTCAGAATGCAAAGTGGGGGACAAGAGGAGAATTACTTGAAGTTTGTGAAGTTTATGAATGGAAATTTCTGCAGAAACCGTAAGGACGTCATGGTACGTTCATTTAAAGTCAACATGGAATTAGAATTGATACTGTTTACATTTAATACACATTCCTGATTCCAATTCAAAATCTTTTGATTTCATTTAATTCTGGCACAATTCATTTGTAGTGTCCTTGTTGTTTATTTACATAAAGAGCCATTTCTACCCGTTTTAACCCATACAATTAGTTTTGTTGGTATAAATTAATGTATTTGATTTTGTGATGTTAAATAATAGTTTTTTTAAAACCAGGTAATTTAGATGTTCCCATTTTTTTACTGTGTATAGACGGATATACCTTGAAAGTAAGTGATTTGAAGGATGTCGTCTTAGCTCTTTCAGGTATTGTTGGAAATCATACAGGGAACCATGTACAAATGTTTACAATATATTTACAGTACACTGTTTTTAAAACTATCTGTAAAATATATATTTTTACAATGATAATAAAATAATACTTTTATTATTATTATTATTATTTAATCTAATAACTGATACAGAAATCAACATACCAAAAAAAGTAAGATTTAAATTGTTCAAACTGTTATTCTATATAATTTTTTAATGTTTTTTGGGGAAATATTCTAGCATTGAAACTAATAACTTGACGATTTGCTCTGATAGATTCAGCGAGTTCAGTCGGTGAAGGATCCATCAGATTCTAACAGTAAGTTCACGAGTCTGTTGAATAATTGAGTCATTTGTTTGAAAATAGGATTGCACTGGTTGTGCTGTACATTTTCGATTCACTAAAAATAACTGGTTTAAAAAAGTCAATTGTTCCTGATTTGGGCTACATCATTTTTTCATGCAGCCTAAAATGGGTAGAGCACAACATTTCAAGTTGACTTTACATGTTTCCATTTGCAATTACCCAGATTTGACCCTGAGCTCCTCTAATCCTGTAGCAGATCACCTGTTTGCTTAAGAACTACCCAAACCCCATCTCACCACCATAACCAGAGACCAGACCTCCTTCCCTCCCTCCTGCAGATGTAAGTCAGGTAGTGTCCATGAAGGCCAGAGCTCACTGGCCCCTTCCCTGTTCGGCTCCATTGTGTGTTGAAGCTTGGGTCCCTGCCCTCCGAGTCCCAGCACAGCTCTTGTTTGCTTAGGGCCTTGCTCGGACACAAGGATGCAGATGGCGCAAAGAGCAGCCCTGGAGTGCCTTTCGACACGCTCTCGCAGAGTGCTGGGTCATGTTCTCTCGCTGAGTACAAGACAGGAAATCCATTTAATTACCTGTGAAGCAGAAGAGTGAGTGTGGGGGGTTGACAGGGAAGGACTGTGTTCCAGGGAGGGAGCTCTACCCCACAAGACCCTGCAGTTCTTCTTGCTCTGCTTCTCTTTCTTTTCTCACACCCCCTCTTGCCCTTTTCGTCAGACTTTTCCCTTTGCCGGTAGCACTCGCTGTCCTTCCCTCAGTCCTCTCGGCCCATCTTCCTTTCATTTCCTGCCTTTCTATGCCTACTGCATCTTCTTCCTTGGCCTTCATTGGCCCTCTCTTTGTCCTCCCGTCTCCCGTCTCTCTCTCTCTCTCTCTCTCACCCTCCACCATCTGTGTCATACTTTCTCTCTTATGTGAAGCTTAATTTTCAGTCAGACCTTGTCTCTCACTTTTTTCTCTCTTCTCTTAGAGCCTTTCCTGTCTTTTTTCCCCAATTCATCTGTCCTTTTTCTTTTTGATTGGAGCACAGAGGTCAATAGAAAGTTCTACATTAACATGGCAAGCAGCTTAATATTTTTGCTGTTCTGGAAAACACTGGGAATTAATGGTAATAATGTCTATTATATAATTTTTTAAATATATATACAATGGTATCAAAGCCTGGGAGCTTTTTTGAGTTTAGAGAAATAAACAATAATTTTTTTGTTGTTGTTGTGACATAAAATATGTAAAATTAGGGCTCGGAAATAGCATTTGTTGTGTACACCTCATTCTCAGGTTGACTTCTAACATAATTAATCGCAAAACTGAAAAAGATTTGATTACAAAACATTTGTAATACCGGTAAGTGTATATATATATATATATATATAACTGCTGTTACCAATCAAATGTACGCAAATATGTAACATAATGACTATCATTAAAGTGTAACGTGTGAAGTGTAAGAGCTCTGCTAGTAAACCTCACAAGTAAACCCCTAAGCCGCACTAGCGACTGACATTACAGGCTGCAGGCTTGTCGGAAAGGCTGGTTCGAATCACACTGGAGGGCTTACATTGGTGCCGTGACCCGGATGGGAGTGAGTTTTAGGCGGGTGAGTGTAACGGAGGGCAGCTAGTGAGCGTTGTGCGTGTAAACCTCACTCCCCTGGCCTCAAGAGGCACACTAGCGACTAATGCAAGAGGCTGCTTTAGCGTCCTTGTTAACGCACCCGCCTCACATGCCAGAAACCCTGGTTCAAATCCCACTCGGAGCGGTGAGAGTAGAACCGGAGGGGTAAAATTTTATTTATTCTTGTGGTGGCAAAGCTGAATTTTCAGCAGATATTTCTGCATTCAGTGTCACATGATCACATATTTAATGTCACTTTTGCTTAATTTAATGTGTTCTTGCCAAAAAAATTATAATTAAACTTACTGACCCCAGGGTTTTGAATTGTATGTTCTCATTTCACTCTTTCTCCGGCTTTTTATTTTTATTCTATTTGCAATAATGCAAATATTTGGATTAAATTATAAAGGAATGCCAAATAAAAGCATTTAATGTAGAACACCACTGTTTCTGGCAGTCAGTGCATACAGATGTTATTTATTTTGTGGATAGCAGGACGTGTTTCCTTTGAGACCGCAAGCATCTATTACTGCTGACTTGGCGTGCACGCATGCTTTGCTTACTTGTGGGCTTAAAAGCAACATGGCAACCAGTGGGCCACAGCACACATGTTTGGCCCCGGTCTGCCGTAAAATGGTTTTCATGTCTTCATCCATGTGTGCAGTGTGACTCTCCTGGTAATAGAAGTGGAATGGCAGCAGCAGGTCTGTCCTCACCAGGGGATGAGCTGTCATGTTTGAGGAAAGTTTGGACTGGAGCCCGGCGTTTGAGTTGCACCACAACAGCTTCCATGCTGCTAGGTATGCCAGGCACTAAATTCACTAAACTTCCATCAATAGAAATACAAATGACCAGGATTGAAGGGTTTTAGGTGAGGTAGTGGCTGTGTAATATTGCATATTTGCCTATAAGAGAAAAATAATTAGTAAAAACAGAATCCATTGGTGTTAAATTCAAGAGCCGCGTGATGTATCCATAAACAGATGCTGAATTTTATGCGCACAACGAATGACTGAAGGCCCTGAGGCATTCGGAATAACAGAAAACTTGGCTGATTTGGGAGGCCAGGTTTTGATAAGCATGGTTGCGCGGCATGAATAGTCGAGAGCTTGGAAGCGCTTCACCGCTCCCTAGCAGCACATTAGCAGGCTGGAGGGTAACATTAGTTCTGTATGGAGGAGGAAAAACACAGAGAAAAGTTTTCTGATAGCCCTAAGAGGTGTGCTCGAAGCAAAACTAGCCTAGCAAATTAGATCTACTGCTTTGAATTGAAACTCTCAGAGTAAAACAGCTAATTGTATTTACTTATTTAGCATAGTATGCTCAGTAAACCAGGCCAAGAGACATCTGTTAGTAATTCATGAATATTTCAAGACCAGTGTTTACTTGGAAAAGCTACTGAAAAACTGTATGGCGTGAGGAAACGAACACTAGAAATTATGCTTTGTTTATGGGAGGGAAAGAGAAGTGAATGCTGAAGTAATCTGTATCTGTTAAGATCACAGCCCGGCACACAGTTATTGCTATTATATTTGTGGATGAGCTGATCTGGAAAGCCTCACATTCTATAAAAGCGCCATAAACATCTGATCACGCTACTGAAACATTTGCTAAAACAAGCCTAAAGTGGTTAGCTGGCTGGGCCGGTCTGCTTTGCTTATTTTATAGGGATTTTGGCACTCGTGGCTGAACAAAATATTGAGGACAAATCTTTGAGACCAGAAAACAACCTTAGGATAATACGTTTATTTACAGATGGGAAACATCTTTAAAATAATATATTTGCATAGATTTTACCTCATAATTGTCACGCTATTCTGTATTCATTTCGCCAATCTGGAATGGCACAGCACGGCCAACTTGGAAAGGTCCTAATTTTAGGTTGCGCACATCAGAAGTAGCCAACCTGTTAATTAAACTGTCAAATATGCTTTTAAAAAATAAAGTCAGATTAGCAAGCACTCAAAAAAAATCTTCCAAATGCTTTCACATCGAATAGACATCTGGATGTACACTATCCTTCAAAAGTTTGTTCTTGGCAAGATTTCGAAAATGTTTTTGAATCTCTCTTATGTTCACCAAGGTTGCATGTGTTTGATTTAAAATAAATAAGTAATAAAGTTTTAAAATGAAATTCATACTTGTTAAAGCTGTATTTTCAGCATCATTACTCCAGTCTCAAGTGTCACATGATCTTTCAGAATTCATTCTATTATCCTGATTTGATGAAACATTTCATATTATGTCAATGTTGAAAACAGATGTGATGCTTATTATAAATCAGGATACTTTGATTAATAGAAAGGTCAAAAGAACAACATTTATTGGAATTAGAAATATTTTGTAACTTAAAAAACTACAGAGGATTATGGAAGTGTTTACGCATGATATAGAGCTCTCTATCGCTCTTTTCCTCCATTCTGTTCTTTTTCACCCCACGCTGCACCCTGGGTGGGTCAGACAGCTAACGATCCATTGGGCCATGGCCTTCCCACAGGGGGGGTTCAAACACAGTTCAGACCCCGGCTCACAATTGGAAAAGAGCCACGAAACAAGTCCTGCTTAAAGATATTACAATACGATTCTCTACAAAGAGTCTCCTGTGTGAGTAGCTTTGATCTGTTAGAACAAACTGACAGCGCCGTCAGCATATACACAGGTGGCTGTTCGGAACCGAATTGAAATAGTACAGTTGTTGTGGTCTCATTGGATTAATGGGAAATCAAAGCGTTCGTTTTAAATACTGTATTCCATCAAGGTGGGTTATTGAATCCACATTTCAAAGCTCTACGATGAAAGCCTTTTAGGTTGCAACCGTAAAGAAGAGTTCTGGAAAATGTGACATCTTCACTGATACGCACTTAGCCGTCCAGCTTTGCTTACCGCTTTTTTTGTTGGCAACTCATTTCAGACGTTTCTATCAAACACAATAAAAATATGAAAGCTGGCGTTCCCTCCTCAATAAATCCATTAATAAATCCCGGCGTGGGTGACAGGATGATGCCAGCATGCCATTTATAAGGGCATTGTGCAGCTATATATTTATTCATTTGGCCATTCATCCTAGTAGACCTATTTTTTATTTATTTATGTCTACATAGGGGAGGATAATTACTTCAAAGTGGCCTGCCAGCACAATTTGTGCCTGGTTTATTATTTACAAGGTGTAGTAAACATTCACATTTAGACCTACAACTATATTTTACTGTGGTTACAGATTGGAAAACTCCCTTTTTCGCACACAAATAAGGACATGACAGTAACATTATGCATTGTAGCGCCATTCAAATAGATCTGCACATTGGCTCTGGAACTTGTTTTTGTGCGCATTCAGTCTGAATGGTGTTAATAAGAAGACTAATAAAAAAGGAAGTAAACGACTCACCCACTCACCTGATCAAATCACATCTTTTTCATGTCAAAATCAAACTGGAAATGACTTTTTTTTTTTTGTGAGCAATCAGCTTGGTAAAATTAAAGGTATATCAATCTCAGCATCTGTGACACCTGCCGTGTTTACCAAGCTTTGATGGTGATCCTTAAATAAGTTGACTTTTAAAAAGAACAGCTGAACATCAGTTCGCAAATAAAATATGGGTGTAATCTAAAATGTGTTACTGCTTAACCCTTAAATGCATGAATGTTTTGCCAATCACAATTACATTTTCAGGTCTGTAGCTACCCGGTTCTATAGCCTCGGATCAAACAAGGGTGGATCTCTACTGTCACGATTATATAAATCACTCCTAATAGTAGAGTAACAATTACAGAAGATATATATATATATATTTTTTTACCTTTTGGAGGCTTGGATGGGTTCAGTTTGAGCAGATGTTTTCCATCATCACAGTCCTTGTTAGAGCTTATTTATTCAGCATCTGGCTCATATTCGCTATCTCGAACATATTTTCAAAACTATTATTTTTTACATCTTAAAAATATTTTTTTAAATCATGACAGCTTCTTCACCAGATCCACCCTCAAGTGACAGTGGCAGTAATATTTGATTGCGTTCAGTACTTGCTCTGCAGTAAATCTCTGAGCCATTTCAAGTTTAGCTGATGATACTTCCTATTCTTTAGTTTTCTGCCTGCGGTAACTATGAGTGAAACGTCATTTCATCACTGTGTATCATGGCCTTGTGGAATAAAGTTGAATTGCACTTATTCAGTCATCAAAGATTCAATTATTGTTGTGTAGAAAAAAAGCGACCTATACAATTTGTGAAAACAGGCATACTTTTACTATTTTACTTTTTATATTGATTATAATTAATTGATTGATAGGCCTATACTAAGTAAGCAATAACGCGGAGTGCCTGCAACCCCTTCAGCCGTGACTTATTCACGATACAGCACTTGCCTCGATTACCTTATTGTTACCACACAAGACAACTATTAAAGCCGAAAAATATGTATCTATGCAACTTTCATGAAGTAAAATCACTATAAGCATTCCTTCCACTGGAAAAAATAGTCCCTGACCGTAAACAGCAACAGAAGTTACATACATTATTTCGCCAATAGATGGCGGCAAAGACTGTCTTTATGAGTGAGTCAGTCAGTAGAGAAGACTTTTACAGTGAAAGGACTCAAACTTGTGATCACAGAGAAGGAAGACGCAACTGACAGATGACTATGGGCACGGGAAAACCCCTTAACTGTTAAAAGGACAAGATATCGCAGCGGACATTCAAAAGGATTTTTTTTTATTATGGATATGACTGACCTGAAGGAAAATGCTATATCTACTGTATGCAGGTACATACTAACCGGAACTAACCGTTTTATAAGAAGGTTTACATCTAACTTAAAAAAATGAATTAGTAACGATGAGTGGTGAATGACGTCCCTCTGGTCATTAAAGACCAGAGGTATGCATTTAAGGGTTACATTTGTTACTGTTATTTTTATTATTATGGAATCAATGTAAAAATTGAAATGTAAAAAAATGCTTGGAAGGCACTTTGTTGATGAGAAATATACTTGGTTTAAAAAAAAATAGAATATTAATAATTTTGAAAATAGAATGATTGTATTGTTGTTGTTTGATAGTGTAAGTAATGTTGGAAACTGTGTCAACTTTAAGTGTAACTGGAACATGGATAACAAAAACAAAAAATTAGGACTTTGCCTCCTCATTTCAGAATTTTCATCACTGCATTCCATTGCTCTGGAACCATTTCATCCTCATTTGTTTTTTTCGGAAGCGGCGCTACCTTCACGAGCCCAGCAGATAATGGAAGTTCCCTCGGACGTGTTAAATCAACGAGCACATTTCCCCCTCTCATTTTGACCGAGTCAAAAAAATGAATACCGTGTTCATTTGTCTTGAGGCCAACACGTGCCACGCCTAGCCTGAAAGGCAAAGAGGCCAGGCCTCTATAAATCACCAAATGAGACTGGAGATAGTGTGAAAGGTGTTTGCGGGAGATAGAGTTCTGCGGTGCGGGTGCTGAAGCATGAACCCAGACGGGTGGGGGTTACGGGAGGAGGGCGGGAGGAGGGGAGACAGGCTGGGCGGCATGGAGTCGTGACTCCGCTGTCCCCCGCCACCTGTGTGGGGGAACGGGGTGAGTGTTGGCAGGTGGCGGGCCGCCTGTGGCAGGTGAGGAAACTGTCACCTCCAGCTGGCATCCCAGGCCCACAGAGGAGCGAAGAGGAGAGGCGGAAGAGGGGGCTTGGGGAGGAAGGTGGGTGTGCGCTGTGGTCCTCCTCTACCGGCTCGCACCTGCGTCCCACTGGGGTGGCATGAAGGGTTATAGCCTTGAGACCCACAGGGAAAGGCTCAGCTGGAAAGCAAGAGTTCCATCACAGATTGTTAGCTTTACTGCGAAGTGAGGTGTCAGGTTTGTCAAGCATAGTCATAAATCACAGACATATTCATAGCCTGCTTGCGTTTTATTAAATAAGGGCGAGTTTAATTGTTAGATATTTTTTAAAATAGGATGTAGTTTGCTCATGGCTTCCTTCCATGCGGTTTTAGCAACCAGAGATTTCAATTCCAGCAAAGGGCCATGTAACTGGAATAAAAGCAAACGGCACTACCGCCTTCACCCAGGCCAGAAGGAGCCGTGAAGCTCATCATGTTGAAAATAATTAATAACGCATTTAATAAATAGCTCCTGAGCCGCTGATGTAGTCTCACCATCTGTTACAGTATAACGTTCTCCACTTTATTAATGCGATACAGCCATTAGATGACTATGGAGATGACACAATAATGCATGGCATCATTCAGATGCTATTTGTCTCCTTAAATTTCCAATCTGGTGCCCTGCATTTTTGTTGTTGTTTTCACGATTCTCCTGTCGACTGAATAATCCAGCACACTTTAGGTAAAGATTTCCGCTTGACCTTGATGATAAAAGTATTTCGAAGAGTGAGCAATAGAGAGTTTGCCCTCGAGCTCAAAGTTGACACAATTTAAAGATTTGCTGCGTTTGTTCAAGAAAAGCTCCCTGTCTAACAGCCCGCTGTGATGGGGTAGTTGCATCATTCTGCTGGAGTATGTTCGGAAATGTTTTGCTAGAAGTTGTTTGAGATAAACCAGCAGTTTCTAATACTGTATACTTGGAGGCAGTGATCTGTTAGCATCCTGTTGTTATTCGTTATCATGGCTGTTGTTAGGCTAGCGCATTCAACCCCAGAAGTACCTACGCAACCTAGATCTTTGCCTCATGGCATTTCAATTCTGAAAAGAAAATTGAGACATTTACCTGAGCTGAAAATGCCATGCTAACCAATCACTCCGTTGCATCTCAATTTGTGCATTATGCTATTTTGTAGTATAAATAGTGTGAGTAGTGCGTTCCCTGAAAATTCCAACAATAAGAAGTACACTTCAAATACCTAGAATATGCACTTATTTAAACAATTCATGCACGTGATGACCGCAAGTTAACGGAGCGGAGGGGTAGGACGTAGGAGACCTCAGACTTGCCAGTAGAGAACATATACGTTCAAGTCATGTCGGAAAGATCATATATACAAGTTGAGTGCACAGGGACACCATTACAAAGTCATAATTATGAGAAGATGAGAGCATGTCAGAGAAAAAAAAAATCAGATGCAATGGATCCGCCAGTCTGTACTGGCGGTAAATTTGTTGAAATAGACTTTTTTGTTTTTTTCCATTTTGCCTACAATAAAAGTAGGCCTATGTTGCATGTTCAAATAGTTTTGTACAATTACAATAGAATATAAAACATTTCAATTTACAGCACCTTCATTATTTAAAAAGCACATTGCACATTCTTTATTCATCATTTTGTAAAAGTGGAGTTGTTGAATGTTTCATAGAAAAGGCATTTGTGACTTAAAGTGAGAAGTCAGTCACAACGCCGTGATTTCGACTTCCCAACTTGTAAATATGAACTTCCCAGGAGGACTTGAATGCACCAATAGTACGTAGATTAAATGCTTATTGTAAAGCATGTAATTGGAGACATAACTAGTTATAACATCAACAGGAGCTAACTGTAAAAGCTAACTGTACACAGATTCTAATAAACATTGTGATTTCAAATCCTAACACATTTCCCCCTGTTTGAGTAAAGGATTTTGATCGTTTTCTTCCTGAAATCTCTGTTTGATCTTACATAAATCATTTAATATAGGCTTTTTGGGTTAAAGGCAATCATTGATTCACAAGGTGCTTTAAAAGGCCAAAACATGATTGGAAGTGGAACCTTGTAAAAACTGTTTGGCCGATATGCCTTGTTTCCTGCTCACTGCTGCGGTTTCAATGATTTTGTATGCATGCCCGGTTTGTCCGATGTCAAAAGGTATTCCTGGGCTTAAAGAACTGGATTGCTGTGCCCTTTCCAAGCTATGCTAATTTCCGTGGACACACAGAAGTGTTTACTCTGTGTAAGGGGAAAGGCATACAGCGTATGCGCCGATATTCACAGCTTGTTTGCATCTTGTGTTTTCAGGCGAATCAGACTGAGGAGGTTAAGGGTGCCAATCCATGACGCCGTGAGTGGAAAGATGGGGCGGAATGCGGAATGGACAAGATACGAGAGTAGACAAACGAGGTACCGCCGTTGAAAGTCATTTTCTTTCTTTCCAGTCGGTGAGTCTGTTGTTCATGACGCACATGCTTTCCCATCTGACCTGAGGTGAATCTATCTCTCTTAACCTGCAGCAGTCGAGATGGACGGTCAGTGTGGAAGATGTTGTATATCCCTCTGAAAGCCTGTGCATGCGCGGCCGGACTCAAATATCACATTAGGAAATGTCAATCAGTTCATCAGTGGCTTTGTCTCTCCTCTGAGCTTCGCTTTCCCCCACTGACTTAATGGTAAAAGCAGAAAATCTGAAATGTCTGACTCGGTTGGCACAGCATCAGGGGGCAATCAGTCACTTTGTGTTACATCACGGATGGCAGGTCAAGTAGAACAGACCCAATAGCTTCACTGACTGCTGGCCAAAGTAGACTTTCAGCCATCCTTCACCTTGCTAGGAATTGCTCAAATAAACAGTCAAACATGCAGTCAGTTAGTCTGAATAATCAGTTGAGAATGCCAAACATCTTTATTTAATTCCTTTCATTGCATTTATTTAAGATTCAATTGCAGCAAAGTGTATCATCTTTAAATGAGTGGCAGTTATAAAAATGCAGGAATATGAAGCTTTTTTGAAGTTATTCAGTTACATACTGTATGAATTCTTTGATTTGAACAAGTCGGTGAGGGACAGGTCAAAATATTTTTTTTTGGAAATCAAAAGCCTGCCAAAGATTCTGTCCATAGATTTGAAACTGTAAGTAGCCTTCAATTATTTTAAACATATAGCTGAATAGGACTTCTACATTAATACATTTGAAAGCGGTGTTATTGTTTAAAAATGCTCTCCTTCCACACTAGCGTTTTCAGGCGTTTTCCTTTTCACCTTACTACGCATTCGTAAAACCTCACAAAGGCTCATTGAGATGATACAGACGGAAAAATAAATAATAAAGTTATAGCGCAATTCTTCTGGCAGTATCATTGTATTTAGCAGAATATCTCACCATTCACTGATGCGTCCAGGTCTCACTCAATCATAGATATATACACTAGATCTCGTCTTGGGGTTCTAAGCATGTGTCAAAACCGCCGCCATCTTGGAACAGGGGGCTTGTCATAGGAAGTAGCTAGGTAATGCTGCTATCTCCACCTGTACTTCGAATTCATGGATGATGAGTCGATTAAAAAAAAAATCTATATATATATATAGTATATATATTTTCTCTGGACTCTGTCTGGACATGTCTGACCGTTGGAACGAATCAAAAAACGCTTATGCATTAAAGAGGAGGGCCTCCCCTGTTCCATGATGGCGGCTCTATTGACGCATTTGTTCCAATGAACTGCCGTAGCCAAGGCGACATCTAGTGTATATATCTATGGCACTCAATCACCATATCAAAGATATAAAACGCAACTGCGCTCATGTTTTGCCACTGGACAGAAAATGCGAGTATCTTTGAAGGGCAGTGTGAAACAGTGTGAAAGTGAATAGCACATACTGTAACAGGCACAATACTGGTATACACGAATATCTATTACAATATGAGCCACATGACTAAACTTACGTCATCGTTTTTAAATACCTCCGGTTTGACAGTCCACACTGCCAAAACGGCGTTTTCAAATGTGTCCACTTTGGAGAGCATTTTCAAAAAGTTGAAAAGTTGAAGGCCAAAACCAAGAGAATGTGTTAGTGTGGACATGGCCTAAACCTTCTGTTGTACATGCATGGCTAACAATGCTGCTGTATTCTTTTGTACTTCTTTGTCATGGCAAGTTATGAGGACACCGTTATAGCAGAATGCCATTTTTTTCTTTCATTTTTCTAGCTCTCCGTTGACCAAATAACTTGGTCCGAGGATTTTATTGTGAAATGCTTTGATTGAATTGGTCTGTAGTTCATACACTGTAAACCCTGTAAACATCTTTACAGGTCTGCACTGTCAGCATGTGGCCAAAATTAAGTAGTAATACTCTTGCATCAACCCATAACCCGTTCTGCTAGCAGCTGAGAGATTCACTGTAAGGCTGGAGGTTATTAACAATATTCTGTAAAAATTCTGCCTTGGCTTTAAAACAAGTCTTTTTAGTTTGCTATTGGATGCTTTAATAGTTTTGTTAATGTACATTTTCCCTGGCATGCAGTGTTGAATACATCAGCAGAAAAAAAAGTTTCTGAGGCAGAGTCATTAAATGTTGATAAAAGTCTGTGACTTTTTTTTTTCTTTTTTTTTAAATAATGTTTACTGATCATTAAATGTTATTATTATATTGAATAATTAAAAATTTTTGCAAGGTTTTTTGCTTTATTACTTTTTAGAGTAATTGTTTACACAGCATATATTCCCTGTGTCTGGAGGGAAATTTTGAGTGGGCTCTTATGTCTTTCATGTCCATGTTCAATACACTATATGTGCAAGGCTGAACGGTGCCATTCTTTAGGAGGACAGCATTTGCTTTCTGCATCTCAATAAGTTGTTCCACATCATCATAAATAGATTTCATCTTGCAGATTTGCATAAGGTCAAGGCTGCAGATGATGAACTGACCAGAATGCATGGCAAACAATCTTGATTGACAGCTAGCTTCTTGTTGAGTTCACCACAAAGACTTGTAATCATCCGACCTCTCACCTCTCCTTTCTTCTGATGTTTTGGGTAATGAGAATACATTTTAATATTGGCATCCAACCTATCAAGCAATACTTGCAAATACGCTCCATTCTGCATAATGCAGAATTCTCTCCGTTGCCGCCTCCTGATTCTTCTCAGATGGTTCATTGTTGCAGCGGCATCACAATGGCGGAAATATGAGTGTCAAAAATAAATGCTGATGAGTCAAAGCTTGGATTGTCATCTAGCGTGACAAAAGGGTATTATTCTGTTGCAGGGTCTGGGGGGAAAAAAAAGTGGAATTATCTGGACCAGGGAAAGAGCTTCTCTGGCCATAAGACCCACATCCAAGTCTGGTTTTGCAGATAGACTTGTTCCAGCTCACGGCCTGACTGTGCTGAGCATGAAAACAGATGGAGGAAGGGAAGAGGTAGAGATAGAGGCCGCAGGGGAAGAGAGAGCGAAAGAGAGAGGAGATATGACAGGAGCAGTGTGTCCATAACGGAGAGAGAGCAGACCACTTTGGGCAATCGGAAAATGTGCGCCTGCTGATGTGAACCCGTGCTGGAGGGCCGCACTCTTCAAAGCTACATAACATTTAACGTTATTTGGCACCAATCATGTGTAGACTGCATTATTGGGTGCCATTCTCTCTTAGACATTCACGAGGTGAGTGGAAGCTTGTTAAACAGCGAATAAGCTGGAATTCCAACGGCATTGGACTTTAAAGAGCATTTTAAAATCACATATTTTGCAACAAAAGCCTCATAGAGCGTTTACAAGCTCTCTGGAAAACACAAAAGTCATGTTTTAAAGAGTTGTCATTGAACCCGGCGGCATCCCTCCAGAGAGCCCATGGCAATAGTCCTGTCCGTACAGCTTCCCGAACACATCCCAGTACCTGGTTGGAATCTGACTAGACCCTTAGATTATTATCAGTGTTTTTTTGATACCAAGGGAAGTCTTAACTGGCTGCAGGCCCGGCTCTAATGGGCACTGGCAACTTGTTCATGTAGATCTGCATTATTATGATTCTGAGGTTCACTCAAATGTTGTCCAAAGTTGTTTAGACGCTATATATGTTCTTCAAAAATATCTTCTTGTGTGTTCCGCAGAAGAAAGTCAGCGATATAGGTTTGGAACGACACGAGAATGGGTTTTTGGTTGAACTGTTCTTTTAACCAATAAGCCTTCTTTGGCTAAGCAGGTTTGACTATACTTGAATTGGTTGACCAAAGAGTTTTACAGCCAAATAGCTCTGCTTCTCATCATCTTACATCCACTAGAAAGTTATTTTTGTAATTGTACTTTGTTTGTCGTGGGACACAGTAGACCAGAATGGAAGTTCATGTTGAATAGAACTGGTCTTCCGGACAATATCATAATGTGAGTTTCTGTAAACTTTTCCATCCTCTTTTATAGCAGGGGTAAGAAAACATGGTGAACGTGATATCACCAAGTACAACATGTTCCTGGATCAACATCTTTGTTGATCCTGGAACAACATTCCAAACAACCAATCAGATTTGAGGGACACCTTTACAGTTTATGTCTTACAACCAGGGTTAGGTGCTTCTACATCAGTGTTATTCACCTATCATTTCCCACTGGTTTTAGGGGTAAGTTATGGGTAGGCTGTAGGGATAAGTTAGGACAACATTTTCAGACAGGAATGTTGTTCCAGGATCAACAAAATATGTTGGCAAAATCATGGTGACCATAAAACATACTTAGAATAGACTTAATATGTGCCTAATTGAGTTTGTGCATTACTGGGAATCCAAATTCCACCTATGTGACAAAATCTCTGTTATACGCCATGAAAGTTCTCTCTTGTAAGCTGTCTGCTGTCTTTTGAAGGGAGGATGCACTTCACATCTGTGCATCTTATTTTTATCCAGCGAAGCTGAGATCCGCAATTATTTGTATGCACGTAAGCCTGTCACAAACAAGCGAGTAGCCAGGGGAGAGAGCCAAGAGTGATGTGTGTAACAGCAAATTGATCCTATCTGAAAGGGCTCAGAGAACCTTAACAGAGATCAAAGCTGACACTAAGGCGCTCAGACTGCCAACTGGAAAAGGAGGGGTGATAAAAGAGAGAGAGAGGGATGAAAAAACTGGGAGTATCTCATCTTGTCTAATTACACATTTCAGACAGCTCATGACCAATTATCCTCCCCTTAGTAGCATCTGCCCTTCTCAATGACCGCCGAGCTGCAAAAAAAGAAAGATGCTCCTGAGTTCATGTTTTCTTCTGTGCTCATAAAGTAAGTGATAACCATGCTGCGAGGACATCAGCTTTTCTTTTCTTTTTTAAACCTAAAGCGTGTTTTTTCCACCCCCTTTTTTCCGCTCTTGATCCGAAGTCCGACGGAAAGGTGGCTTTTTTTCAATGCTGACTTTCTTTAAGGTGACAGCAGCATTAAATCAGCGGTGGCTTGTTAGCTGTGAGGCAAAATGCAGACCCTTTCCACCATCTCTGTGTTTCAAAGAGCCCTCTAAACCGGAGCTTTTCTCAAAACGATTCTCTCCTCCCTGGGTGGCTTTTTGAAGCCCTGATACACATTGTCTTGGCATCCCATAAAGCTTTTTTTTACACTGCAGGTAATGTCACAAGGTCACCTCCAGAGGGGGTCAGAGAGGATGCGTGGCCTGTCCTTGCCTGAGGCCACCTGTGGGCCGCTCTCGGTAAGCACGAAGCTACGGTTCTTCCCGGGTCTCTGCTCTAGCCATCAAGGTTTGGAGCTGAATTTCAAACCGTGCAGGTGGCACACTGCTGTTCCATTAAGGTAACCCGTATTTGCTCTGAGCATTTTGAGAGAGTGCCCAGAGCTAAAATATAATTCATGAATTTCCCGACTTTGTTCTCAACCCTCCTGGGACAGTGTGGGTGAATAAAGAGAGTAAACATGGTGAATTATGACTCGCAAACAAATGTTGAGCTGGCCGTGTTGTGTTTCAACTCAAACTGGTGTGAACAGCTTCATTTCAGAGAGGATTCTGTTGCAGAATAATGTTAGTTTTTACAATGTTGGTTTTGAATAGCTTAACAGGCATTTTGTGGAATTGTGGCAGTGGGGGGGAGAAAACCTAACCTTGTATGGTACCATAATGCCTTATTGAAACAGAGCAGTCGTTAAAGTACCCAATAGTATACTGTACTGCTTTTTTTTAAGCCACATGTGCGATTTTTATTTTCCGCTCCCTCGAAAATACTTTTCATGGGCTCTACCAGAGTCCATCCAGGGAAAACCTCCTGCAGTGCTCAACAAATTGCTTAACACGTTTTGTTATGTTTTTTCTTTATTAATTGTTAACTGATAACTCTACAGAAAATATAACCATTGCCAAATGACAATGATTTTCATTGAAATAAATAAATTAATTTGATTAAGATGTATATTCTTGATTAAGATGTATATATATATTTATTTTTTTTGGAAAGTGCAAGAAGAACAGTTAAAACAGTAAACAAGTTGGTTAGATTTTCTTTTCTTTACTATTGTATATAAAACCATCAAATTATTATTTAGAAATACTATTTAATATTAATTTAATATTTATTAGGATAAAAACATAGTTATATTAATTATTTTCCTTTGTGATATATGTTTCCCTATAAAGGAACTTTATACCATTATAATTATGTAGCCTATATAATACACTGCTTTGCAAAAAATAAATAAAAAATTGCCACCTGGATTTAAATGAGCAAATAGGTAAGAGCCTTTGATTGGATAATTCCTGCCGTGATTAATATATCTCAGCTGGCAGCATTTAAAGTTAACTGACACAGTGGGTACCTTCTAATTTCCTAAAGAATCATGTCGGATTGCTGAAATTATTAAAATTGGACAAATAACTGTTCAGCATTAATAAAAGCATTATTGTCCAGCGCATTATTAAAACTTGGAAGGACGGGTAAACCATCACACAAAATGGAAAACGATCTTGAATGGGTGCAGAGGTGTCAAGTAACGAAGTACAAATACTTCGTTACATTACTTAAGTAGAAATTTTGGGTATCTATACTTTACTTGAGTAATTATTTTTCAGCCGACTTTTTACTTCTACTCCTTACATTTTCACGCAATTATCTGTACTTTCTACTCCTCACTTTTTAAAAATAGCCTCGTTACTCCTATTTCATTTCTGCTTGTTTTCATTCCGGCTTGTCGTCGTTCAAAAAATGGGCAATTATACAATAGATCTGAGTCCCGCCTCCTGAACACACATCGCTAAACTGATTGGCTTTGTGTTTTCTTTCTAACTTGTGAGAGGCTGTCCGCGCGGCGCGCTGTAGTTACATTTTGTTGTGCGAAGCGGCACAACTCCTCCGAAGGAAACCTACTGTAGATGCGGTAAGCGAGGGAGAAATTAATCAACAGTTTTGTGCTCAAGAATACGGGGCAAATCGCGTCAAATATTGCTTTGGGGACAGCCGTTTTTACAATATTGCCTACTGTATGACAATCGCGGGATAAGTGGCAAACATAATCTTTAGTGTATGTGTGTGTGTGCGTGCGTGCGTGCGCGCGTGTGTGTGAGAGAGAGAAGAGAGAGAGTGTATGCGTGTGTGTGAGAGGGAGACTGAGTGTGCGTGTGTGTGTGTGTGTGTGTGAGAGAGAGAGAGAGAGAGAGAGAGAGAGTGAGTACTTTTTGAGGGTGAGTAAAATCGCACCGTTTTTGTGCCTGTCCCTTTAAATATAAATGAGCTGCTGCTCCCAGCATAGAGGGCGGAGCTTCAACAGCTTGTGTCTTTTTACCTCACACAGACATGCACTGAAATTTTCAAAAACTTTTAGCCTTTTATGTTCAAACCGGAGTCAGACAATGATGGAGAGACTCAAGAAGTGACAACATGTAGACAACATTTCTGAATGGTTAGTTGATGAATTTATGTAGCTTATGTGTAGTTATCTTCTAGTCATTGATTAGCATATTCTGTCATGATAATCTATAAATCGTGTTCCGGGGGCGGGGTTTATGTACATTTTAGCGTTCGTGATGTCACTAACCCGGGAGGAATGTCATGTAGTCCTTACCAGCCGTTTGTTGTAGTCCTTAAAAAACAATTTATTTAAAATAAAATATCTCCCTTTGCTTTGAATTTTGAGCGTCGTAACTTTGCAGATGTTGTTTATGTTCAAACAGCAACATTACACACTAACTTTAGTTAGAAAAGTGAAATCATAATCAACCACCCCTTTAAGAAAGCCTCTTAGATTGGAGCAATGGAAAAAGGACGTGTGGTCTTACAAGTCCAGATTTACCCTGTTCCAGAGTGATGGACGAATAAGAAGAGAGGCGCATGAAGCGATGCACCCATCATGCATTGTCCCTACTGTACACGCTTGTGGAAGCAGTGTTATGATCTGGGGTTGCTTCACTTGGTCAGGCCTAGGTTCAGCAACATTGTGTGGCTCTAAAATGAGGTCAGCCGAATACCTGAATATACTGAATGACCAGGCTTTCCCATCAATGGATTTTTTCTTCCCTGATGGCACGGGCATATTTCAAGATGACAATGCCTGGATTTATCTGGCTCTAATTACGAAAGAATGGTTCAAGGAGCAGATTAATAATTTTCACACATGGATTGGCCTCCACAGAGTCCCAATCTTTACCCCATTGAGAATACTTGGGATGTGCTGGAGAAGACGTTACGCTGTCGTCTATACTGAACTCAAGATCTTGGTGAAAAATTATTATAACTCTGGAGTCTGGACTGAAATAAAAGTTGAAAAAAGTTTATCGAAACAATGCCACAGCGAATATACTGTAATAAAAGTTAAAGGTGGTCCAACAAAATATTAGAGTGCGCAACTTTTTTTGTTTTGTTGACAAGGCTGTGTATTTATTAAAGCTAATGTCAGTACCATCACTTTTTGAAAGTGTATTGTGCGGCTTTCTCTGTTCTTGCACCCACTGTGTTGACCTCTCTCTCCAACTCTAAAAACTCCAAAACTTGCACTGCATCTAATTAATTCAGACAAATGTAGTCCATTTCTTTCCTTGGCGTCGACAGAAGCAAGCCAGCAGGCTCAGATTAGAGCTTTAGGCCCAGGCTTAGCCCTAGAGCTGCGGATGGTCTCATAAGTTTAGATAAACTGAGGGCTGGATCTGCTGGCTTCAGGGAGGGAGATCAGCCAGATGCACAAGAGTGTCTGTCCATCAAACAGCAGACCTTTCCCACACAGCGACAGGCTCTAGTGAACCAGACAATTGCAATGTAGCCATGTGAGAACAGGGCAAGATGGAGTCACGTTCAGCCACTGAAGTTGTCCCAGAAGCGCCGCTGTAGATGCCTCTGCTTTGAACGTAGAAGATCTCTAACAACCAGCCAGTCAGAAAGAAATGACTTTACATTATAGCATACACCCACTCGAGGCGCCTACCATCACTCAAGGTCGAACAGGGGAGGGAGTCAGGGCGAAAATAACCATCTTTATAGTAGATAGACCCATTCACATCTGAGTGCAAATGATTATTAGCGTCGAGCCATTTTTAGGAGCACTTCAGGATATGTTGACTTACTACAACCAGAACTGGTCCCACAATGTTTTTCTTCTTTTTCCCCCAGATTAGAAAACTGCTCAAGAAGCATTTTTTTTTCGTAATTCCCTTCTTTTCTTTTCCATGCCATCCTTTACTTATCTTTACTCACAGATAACGTTACTTATCTTCTCAGGCTCCGTGTCAGCTCTTTGGTCTGTCAGCATCTTTACGTTCATATAATCTGCTGCGCTGTATAGTGGGCTTCAGTCCTTTAGCTGTGTTATTAAACCTCTGTCCTTCAGGGTGGAGGAAATGAAGTGCTTGTATGATGGAGCGTCGGAGAATCGAGCCCCTCCTTCCACTTCTTGTAGATGTGCTGAGGGTAAAAGGTTGGCTGACATGGACCTGTGCATGTGATGCATCTCCCGGCGCTCTCGCTGGGTCAGCATATAGCTAAAACCGCCAAGCAAACTTGTGGCACTAGCAGCCCTGCGGTTCTGCCTGACAGTGATTTCTCTAAAGGTTCCTGCTGAACAACAGACTGGAGCTCCTTTATAGCCTGTTGTGATGCTAATGGTAACTGACACTATCAACCAACAGATTTTGCTGCCTGTAATAACCAACCAAAACCATCTCTCAGACCTCAGCCAAAACTGTCTTGCTGAAATATTTAACTCTGCCCTCCTTGAGACTTCTGTTTCAGCTCAAACTGTTCTTGTAAGCATCACTCACATTGTGGTATATATGAAAGATTAAATATAGTAAGCGTGAGCTGGATCCGAGTTTTATGCAGTGTTCTGTCAAATTCTGTCAGTTTCCATCTCGAATGTTTTTCATTGTTCTCTAAAATACATGTGTAAATTATTTGTGAATGACTGATCTACTCAGTGGTGCATTCAGAATTCAATGAATTTGAATTTAATAGATTTTTTAAGCAACATGTGCGGATTGACAACTCCTTTTTATGAAGTTTTGAGATTCTGAAAACCTCACAATAGATTAGAGTGAGTAACAGACTCAAATTGTGTTGTTATTGACATAAGCTCTGAAATCTGCATTCAAATTTTAAATATAGAAGAAAACGAAGATGTCATGGCAGATTTGATGAATTAATTGTGTTTTTCATTGACTAGTGACTTAAATTACAGTCTTTTCCTCATTCTACGCTTTTATTATTGCTTCTGAAGACTTGGAAATACAGTGCACATTACCGTTCAAAAGTTTGGGTTCGGTAAGGGTTTTAAAATGTTTTAAAATAATTATTGTATGTTAACTGAGGCTCCATTTATTTGATAAAAAATACAACAAAACAGGAAAATTATGAAATATTATTACTATGTAAATGAACTGTTTTATATTTTAATATATTTTAAAAAGTAATTTATTCCTGTGATGGCAAAGCAAAATTTTCAGCATAATAATTAAATTGCTGATTCGGGGGTCCGGAAACATTTTCCTTATTGTCAATTTTCGAAAATCGGTTGTTCTGATAAATATTATTGTGAAAAATCAGGGTGTTTTTGATTAACAGAAAAAAAAAAGAAAAAAAAATGAATTCTGTAAAATAAAAGGTTTTTTTAAACATTATTAATGCCTTCACTATTTAATTAGTGTCCTTGTCTGAATAAATCAATCAATTTGTGAAAGTGAGTCAAACTTACCATCAAAACCCTGTGTTACTCACTTGGGATAAAACATGCGAAGATGTCTTAACTAGAAGACAATCCATATAAAAAAAAAAACAACAACAGACCATTAGCAAATATTATAGCAGTTGAGACACTTATTTGACAACTCTGTGATTGGCTTAACTTGACGTAACTTCTGATAAACTTACTTGGACTTTTCTCCTCGAAGTAAGGTCACCTAACTCTTTTACCTGTGAAGAACACTGAGACATGGGGAAGCTCATAGTTTCACAGTGAGGTGACGTATGGTGGTACTTTTGATGACTGAGTTCACTAGCTCTGACAAGCCTGAAACAGAGAAAAAGCTTCTTTCCGCAGTGGGCCAAGCCCTGCCCTTTAAAGGTCTCGATCGGTTTTTAAAATTTATAAGAGCACTGGGGCATGTGCCTCAGGTTCAGATTTCTGAATGCAGCGCTGCACCTGTTCAATGTTCCCCTCTCCCGCTTGCCGAAGCTTATTAGTGACACTGGTGCGATGCCTCGTGCTTCAACCCTCATATCTTTCTGAGTAAAAGCCTTTGTGGTCCAACAGTATCTCTACTGTAAACAACCTCTCATATATGATCTCAGAGCCATAAATAGGACAGGATAGATACAAGACTGTCATCACACCACTGTATAGAGAGAGCGGTGGAGGAAAAGTTCTTGAGCGAACCAAGGGTGGATTATTTAATATTGCATATTCATTTTGTTCTCGTTTTTGTTTCTCCATAGAGTTAAGAGACACGCAGTACAAGATATTGTGAAAACTAATACTCTAGTGTAAATATTCTCAGTTAAAACACTTTTTGTGGTGCTACAGTTACAATATCGAAACACAGTGGGTCTGTTCTGGTTCCTATATAGCATTTTAAGGCATTTTGTCAGTAAGATTTTTAAGTCAGTAAGATTGTTGTTTGTTTGTTTGAGTTTTTAAAGAGTTATGCATTAAGCATGCCAGGCCAGCACTTGGTGAGGTCACTTTGTAAAGAAAAACTGTGCATATAGACCGAACCTAATATGCATGACGTCACCATTTTCATAAATTTGCGTTTCTGTAGTTTACACGGAGACAATAATGGTATAGCTTTTAAAAAATGTGCACTTTGAAACCTGTTTTCGAAATTTTGCTAAATTTTACAAAACGCCGTTGTCATGTAATTGAATGGCCAAAAAACAAAAAAAGTTTTCCGTTTTTAGTTGAAAACAGTGTTACTGTATTAAAAGTGGTCTGCTTGAAAGCAAGGCAGCTCACTAGTTTTGGAACAGAGCCACTGTCTTTAACAATAAAGCTCATTTTACAGACAACAAACAAATTGATTGGCTGTCCCAACACTTTAATGTTTGCATTTAAGGCACCGTCAAATTATTAGCTCTTTTGAATTCGCTAACACCCCTGCATCAGTGCTCGGTCTAATATTTTCACGCTTGTGTGGATTTCCACTGAAAGCTCGTCCTCCCCCCCTCTCTCCCCGTCTCTGCCTCAGTATCTCTCTCCATTTTCTCCCTCCAGCAGATAAACGTACTCCTCAGGCTTGCTCCTGCCACAAAGCATTCTGTAATAGTCTAATTGTGGCTAATGGTTTGTGCAGCTAATTAAAGTGTATGAATTACAGTAATCAGTCAGACACGTTGAGGCTCGCATCTCCCTGCTCCTCCAGGCGTGGAGGGGCAGAGGAGAGGGACCGGAGAGAGAGAGAGAGAGGAGAGGGACCGGAGAGAGAGAGAGAGAGAGAGAGAGAGAGAGAGAGAGAGAGAGAGAGAGAGAGAGAGAGAGAGAGAGAGAGAGAGAGAGAGAGAGAGAGAGAGAGAGAGAGAGAGAGAGATATGACCAGACAGGAGGATGAGGAGGAGGAATGCTTTGTCTGAAGTTGATGGGTTTATCCGTGCAGAACATAATTAAGAACTTTTTCCACATTAAAAACGGTGCCACTGAAACAATATTTACCTTTTGGATGCTCCATGCCGGCAGTCGGTGCCCTGATGAACGGATCAGCAGGCTTGTGTCGCTTATGCCTCCAGCGTTTGAAGCGAATCAATGCAAGCGAAACAAACACACAAGTCACAAATGTAATAACAGCTAGCAGGCAACCAAGATTTGTATAATGTACAGTAATAGAAAGAAATAGAAAATGTCTTTGTGCACACACACACACACACATCCGTTTTTTAAAATGTTTTTGAAAGAAGTTTCTTGTTCACAAAAGCTACATTTATTTGATCAATAATAAAACTGTAATACAGTCAATTATTATTAGAAATTAAAATATCTGTTTTCTATTGTAATATTTAATCTGTAATCTATACCTGTAGTAATGACAAAGTTATATTACGTAATATGCTTATTTGGTGTTCAAGAAAAATAAAAATAAAATAATGATGCACATATATATAAATATATATATACATCTTACTGACCCCAAACATTTGAATATGTGTGTTTGTATATATGTATGAATTTTAATTTTAATGTAAGGTCGCTTACCAAGAACTATATAAAACATCATGTGTCTAAATTTTGTTCCTGGAACATTTCGCATCTAAATAAACCATGGTTCACAGGGGAGATGTAAATGAAAGTCTATTGAATTTCTACTCTATTTTTTTATATTTTAAAGGGACAAGCCCTTCGTCCCACCCTTTCTTCCTTTTTCTTTACTTGTCAAATGACTTCACTTATTTTTTAAGGTAACATCTGCACTTTTTCCCCACATTTTAAAGCAAGTGGAAAGTTTCGAATGTAGGAAAGGGCATCAGGGATAAGTACTTTTGAAATGTAAAGGTTTAAATCCCATTAAAACAGGGCCAAAATGAAAAGAAAATGAGTTGATTGATGTGATTACATTTCCATTATGTTGCTCCTTTTGCCTAAAAGGCCATGTAGGATCTGTTTCTGCGAGACAAGGAGCTGAGACACTGATTAATTAGATATGCTAAGCTTCTCACCATTAGAAATGTTAAGCCCCTTCCATATAAAGGACATAGACTAAGTCAATTTCTTAACTGCCGATTTACAGGGGTTTCATAGACATGTTATTGCATGTCATCTTCTGATAACATTATTAAATGTCTCAGCAAATCCGCAGTTAAGTTACAATCTCATAAAAGTGTGGATGAATTTGACAGGTAATGCTGCGCACGTGTATTGCATGTACGCCCCCCCCCCCCCCCACACACACACACACAAAATCCAATGTTTTCTTGGCGACCCAACATACTCAGACTGAAAGATGATCAGATTTCTCGTTTTTTGGGGGGTTTTGCACACAGAGTGGATGATTTCATACAGATCTAATAAGGCATGTGGCAGACTTCACCCCTTCCACAGACGTTATGGAAGAAGTCAAGGGTAAATGACAATGTGCAATTAAAAGGACAATGGGGAGAGGGAGTCCGACAGAACCATCCTGCAAAAAGATGCCTGCATAACAATTTGTCACAATAATTATGAATAATTAGCGGCAGCCTCATAATAGCAGTTATTGATACACCTGCACACAATTTTCTAAAAATGGAGCTCTGTGTATAAGAGAGTGTAGTTGGGGATGTTTCGATCCATTTACAAAGAACTTGTGGTACTATGCATCTATATTAGTCAAACACGTGAACCACCACACCATGTAATTGGCAAGTGGAGCAACTGACACGAGCTGTATGGTATACATTGTTCTCTTCGATGTGTGATGACAAGAACATCATTGCTCTAACTGCGTAATGCACTGGCATGTGACAATGTAATGGTCATTTTGTAGATGATGGTGTGGCACCACCTCTCCAGAGACTTGATTCAGCAGTTCCTTGAAGGAAGAAGCATTCTCAATAATATTTTATTTCATGTTTCATTATTTTATTTTATTAAATTTTTCTTTGTTTTTACCTTACTTTACTTTACGTGACCGCAAAAAGTACTTGAACAGGTTTTAATTGTAATTATTAGTGTGTATATGTATGTGTATGTGTATGTGTATGTGTATGTGTGTGTGTGTGTGTGTGTGTGTGTGTGTATAAATATATACATATATATATTTTGTGTGTGTTTTTTATATATATATATATATATATATATATATATGGTTTAGGTATCCAAATATTATTTTGTTTGCGTTTTAACTGTTAGTTATTTGAATCCCACATCTTGTGATTCATTTTTCAAATATTGAGAGTTAAAGCCTGAAATGTTTGTTTCACCAATGGCAGGGAGGGTTAAAAAACCCCAGACTGTTTTTCCATTAGTTTTCACACATTAAATTAGAGTAAAAGAGAGTTGAAGGCAAGCCCATACATCAACAGACAAATGTGAAGCTTTTACGCTACCATTAAGACCACTGTGCTGAACACTATCTTACTCCTGCTGAAAGGCATGTTATGGGGATAGTAAAGTTTTACTAGTCCATGATGGAGATCATTACCGTGTCGGAGGCCTTTCCTGTCAAGTTCGAAAGCACATTAAACAAATCAGCTAAGAAATTTGACATGTAAATAAAAACAGGGCATGCTAATGCGTAGCATGAAGTACAGGCTAATGCTGTTGTGGTAAAAGCTATAAAATGGACAACATCATTATTATTGAAGCATAAATGCAGCACAGAGGGGCGTCAGAGGGAGGGTTTTGCGGTAAGGATGTGGGAATGCAGATGCTTTGAATTACGTATACAAATTAAATGATAAATTAATACTTTGCAAATATCACTAGCATGTGCATTAGCATCACAGTGTTGTTGTTTTTTGCCATTATCAAAATAGTGTGATGACGTTTATGAAGCTCAAGCTCTCCTACAGTCTTCAATGTAAGAGAAAAGACGGCGAGAGGGTGTAAGGCGCACCTCTGACTTTTTCCGTCCGTTCGAATCACAGAGGGAGTCGCTTTGCCCATTCAGAAAGGAGAAAGAGAAAAGAGCTCATAAATCAGGGAGGAAATGCAGCACTTTTTGTCTAACAGATTGGCTCACCCACTCCAGCGCATCACTCCCCATCCTTTAAATGGCCGAATGAATTAGTAACAAGCACATTTCTAGCCTTTTAATTTGGCTAGCATACAAAATACTGCTTCCGATAAACGAGCTATGGAGTTTCTCGGTGACAGTGATATCCATTATGTGTTTAATTATCTTCAAAGTTAAAATGAAGGACTTCTCCTCCGCCCCCCTATCCCCCCTCCCACCCCCCGCTAATGGGAAGATGAGGCAAAGCGCATTTCAACCATGAATAGGAGGCTGACGAGTTAGCCAGCGCCCATTTCACTTTCCGTGATGCAAATTGGAGCAATCAGAAAAACCTCGTAAGAAATATCACCCCTGTTGTTATTTATTCCCTTGCCTTTCATTTCCAAGTCAAATTCCACTGGGCTAATTTGATATCTTCTATGAAATGGCAGTCCAAACAAGTCAAGATGATTTGCGCATTCAGGGTAAAAACTGCTGAGGAAAAGGTTGGGCTTGTCTCAAATGTCATCAGAAAGACGGGTTGATTGCATTGTGCTGGATTGTGTTGCTGTGATTTTCAGGCGGGAATAATCACCCATTAAATTTCACTTAAGATGCCGCACCAGGCCGCCTCCTGTCCCTTACAGGACTGTTTTTTAGAAAACATTTATAGTTTGATTCTCTCAATAAGTTGTATATGTCAGCATGCCTTTGTAAATGTTGATGGCTAATGCATTTGACCATTATTGTGTTATTTTAGAATTATTTAAAGTATTCGTATTTGTAAGTAGCTTTTATTTTTTATTCCAGCTTTTGTTTGAGCAATTTTTATACTTCAGCTTCAACTTATTTTAGTTGGCTGCCAAGGCAACATTTTTAATTATCATCTAATCTAATATGTATTTTATGTCAGCTTCTTTTCAATTACCAAAAAAAATATTTTTAATAGTCTGTTTTTAGCATAATTGCCAGCATGCTATCATTTCTCATTTGTTTTCATTTGTACTGTATGACATATTATCTACAGTATCATCAAGCAATATTTAATGATAGATTCAAAATATTTTTTTTAAGTTATGAGGTGTGCAAATAACAAACATATAGCAGATATACATTTAACATTTAATTAGGTATGCTTAGCAACATTTTTGTGATTAACTTCCTTTGTATTTAACATTGTTAATCTTTTTACTTTACAAAAACTGTGGTTTTTATAGTGGGTATGTACCTATTGGGTTTTTTTTTTTGTCAGGGAAAATTATTCAAAATTCATCTACTTTTTAAATGCAAGTTGTAGGTCTTATTTTTGAACGATTCATCCATGCATGTTTAATTAAAAATATATATATTTATTTTATTCTATTCTTAATCATCATCAAATTCATGCATCCTCATAAAACCAATGCAAAGAACCAAAATCCAAAAAAAAAAAAAAATCTCAACAATCCTTTACACTCAGATGTACAGTATGTCACAAATATGGAAGATCTGCTGCAAATTTTTTCATCACACCTAAAATTACAAGTGTACTTAGTAGAACTTTTACACATCTTTAATGTCATTTTTTTATGGTTAGAAAACAACTTTTTTTTTAGTGAATCAGAATGAAAAGCCGATACTGTAAAACTATAGGACATTTTGAAATATACTGCAACAATGTTAGCATTGCAGCCCCATCCTCTGTCAGTCTCTTTCTTTCTCTCACTTCCTTTCTCCCTTCTTCCCACCACCCAACCATTAAATAATTTTGCTGTTGGCTTTTTCTATTTGCCTGGAATTACCCAGGAACAGTGCAGTTCTCTCCTGGGGGTCTGTCAGTGCAGTGCTGTAATAGCTTCTCTCTCTAATAGGTATGTGACTAGGCAGCTATATGGACTCTAAAATATAACACAAATCTTTATCTAAAGCCACTGAGGTACCCGTCTCGCGCCGACTGCCCTGCTAGCTGCTAACCTCTCCCGCTCCATCATGCTAACGCTCCTCGCTATGTCCAGTAATCTCTCTGCTTTTTATCTCGGGGTATGAGGGGAGGCGGTTCGCTCGGCGCCCAACATTAATCTTTTATTGACTTGGAGGCCACTTCAAATCAATTTCCCTCTCAACCCGTTCTCGCCTAATCACCTGGAAGAGAAGCGGCACGTGCAAATATGAGAGACGGAGCGCTTCAGATGGACCGAAGACCATTCAGCGCTATTCCCAGCACAATAACCATGCAAACTACATTATTAAAGAAAAACGTGCCCCAGGTCAGATTTAGTTCTCTCGTGTATAAATGTTGTTCAAATTTTTTGATGGAAGAACCGCAGATGCGGGGTGTTGGGAAATGCAGCATGACCTCCGTAAGATCTACCGCGGCGTCCTTATTCCCAGCAAGCGGAATTTACGAACGTGTTGGCAAAGTGAGATGCACGAAGTGTAAATTATTATGTAAATCTGTCCAAGGCTGCAAGGCTATGCAGGTCTCGAGAGTGACGCTAATCTGACTTCACTGTAGATCAAGTCTGCAGGGCTGAAATATCTGAGTTACATTGTTAACAGGACTTCAGTATACCATAGAGATGGCAAGTATTGAGAATACTCAAGGCCCCGCGTTTGGAGTTCGGTTTGGGAGTTTGAAACAGAATACCAAAGCAAACTTTCCAGAAAAGTCAGCTATGCCTGGTAAACAACTTTGTACAACCATTGGTCCGTGGCTCTCTCTCTTTCTCTCTCATCCAGGTCCCCAACAGTTTAGATAAGTATGGTCTGCCTGGTTGGTCTTAGCCTCAACATACCTGATAGTCTAGTAGTCAACCACCTAAACAAGCCTGGGCCAGATAATGACTAGGTTCAACAAAGCCAGCTACTGTAACACCTTAATTTGGTTTTCCAACGCGATTTTGATAGCCGGATACAAATCTGGTTGTGTTGTTATTGTTAACTAATACTAAATCGATTTAAATTCATTATTGCATTATATTTGTTTACCTAAAGTATCCTGCAAGCACTTTAATATTTTTACTATATGATAGCATACAAATTGTGATGATGTTATGATAAGTGTTATGACTGATAAAAGCAAATGCATACCCCTATTCTGATTAACTTAGGTTGTGTGTTATATATGAGTTTTGTCAGGACCACTATCGTCGAATACGATTGACAATTAGCATACAGTTTGGATTGGCGGTATGGTTTCGTTCTGGACGAGAACTCCAGCCTAGCATGGATATGAGCAGGGAGAGCAGCAATACCCCCCTTGGGGTAAACAGAACAGAACCAACATGAATGTATGCAAATATATTTAATTCAAGATTGTAAAGTACAATTATTAGCGCATTAGAAACGCGATAGCTGTTGATAATACTGAAGGAGCTTATATATGTATACAGTGCTAGGCATCATATTGCTATAGGTAGACGTGGATCAGCTGAGAGACGCTTGATATTTTCTAAAATTAGATGCTTTTCCGTAAAAAAAAAAAAGAAATATTCCAATATATCGCCTTAGATACGTATGTTATCACCAGATTCTTACCAATACACAGCCCTAATACCCACCTACCTTCTTTGCCAGAATAAGCTACAACTTGTGCTATTTATGTGGGTCTATTTAAGATTAAGACCACCCCCGACCCCCTCGGGAAGATCAGTGTGATATTGGCCTGTCTTTTTTCTCTCTTTCATGTATTTCTATGTAGATTAAAGAAGCCCACCCTTTCAGCACGCCTGCAATTCCGTGCGGGCCGCATTTCAGCGCTGCATATGCACTCCATGCATGTCTGCTTTGTTTATGTCATTGATTTATTTATCCTGTCCATTGAGCGTGTAGCCGGCAGCGGGAGCGTGCTTCTCTTACTCTGAAATCACCACCTCCTAATTATCTGTCACAATTTCTGCTATCCCGTGCTGAAGACACAGAATGGCCAATAATTACCCTCCAGCCCGCATCTTTCAGTGTGTTGCCATTGATTTCCTGGCACCCTTGCCACCCCAGCCTCCGTCTCTCTCTCTCTCCTTCTCTCTCGTTCTCTCTCCTCCATCACCCGGGAGACAGTGAGCACATCTCTCGCCACCCGACTCCTGCCGTTAAATGTGAAAACAATGCTTTGGTTGATCATCAACTCACTAATAAAAATTAGACATGATCATTCCAGCACTGTCAGTGTGTGTGTGTGTGTGTGTGTGTGTGTGTGTGTGTGTGTGTGTGTGTGTGTGTGTGTGTGTGTGTGTGCGCACTTGTGTATTTGTTTGTGTGTGTTCTTGCACCATGCTGCTATGTCTCCGCTCATGCTGTGACACGCATGACGTGCGTGTGTGTGCGTGACAATTGAAAAGGATGAGCAGCTGTCAGTGGTGTAAATGAAGATAAATCAAACATCATTGAGAGTGTGTGTTGTTTACTCAGCGTGATTCCCAAAAGGCGCAGGAGGGACAGAGAGAAAGTGATCACAAATGTCGAGCATTGATCACTCACAATTTGAAAGACATTGATTAATTGATGCTAACCTCAACTTTTGTGCACAATAGACTGGATAACATGCTCAGCAAACACGTGTTCCAAAAAATTTACAACATTATAATGGATTTCAGATTTTGAATTCTATAAATGGAGATACAGAATACAGGCAATTTACATTATATAGGCCTAATGTTTTTTTTTTTTTTTTTGCAACAGTCTATCTATCTATCTATCTATCTATCTATCTATCTATCTATCTATCTATCTATCTATCTATCTATCTATCTATCTATCTATCTATCTATCTATCTATCTATCTATCTATCTATCTATCTATCGTTATTGTTTATTTGTTACATTGTTCCCTGTCTTCCACCTAAAGATGATTTTATATGGATTGTCTAGCAGGATCCTGTTCCCCCACTCAAACAGACATAGGCCACACTAGTTTCTGCCTACTAATAAAGACTGCATTAAGACCAAGCAGAATCCTCCGCCAATAGGTTTCTTAAGCTGTGGGCTGAATAAATGTTCAAGAGGTAAACCATAGCCAAGTACGTCTAGCGCACACCTATCAAGTTCACTTTTGAGAAACAGCAATGCAGTTTAATGGTGTTAAAACATTTATAATTGTAAAGCAACTGTTATTTCTTTAAAGATTCATGTTTTTTTAACCTTTCAAATAATTTCATAGTGTATCCGTGGCAACTAGGCATGAAACCATGTCGTATATGAAGAGCCGTTAATGAGATTTATAATGCCCCCTCACCCATTCTTTCCAGGTCATTGCTACGCCCCTTTACGCCATGGATCCATTTTATTGTTACACATGCGTTTTCTTTCTCAACTGTTTACGATCACTTTAAACATTACCGACTGTTTACGTAAATACTCACCAAGACTGTCATTTGACATTATTTTGTGTTTGTTTTTACTTTTTTTTGAGAACTCAATTTAGAACTGAGAGGCGTGCAGTCCCATGCCAAAATTCAAACTTTGTAACACCAACAATATTCATCCGGAGCAAATTAAATGAGTGAGTGAGGGGAGGCGGGTGTGAGTATCAATTCAGAAAGCGCAGCTGGTATCGTGTATCTATTCTGTGGAAAATTACTATTGGAAGCATTTCAGATATTTCAGTACCGATATGTATCAGACAATCTATATTTTTGAAAACACTACATTGCACTTAGTTTATTATTTCAGATTGTAAAAGACTACAATTGAAAAATGTATATATCAACCCACCAAAGTGGCAAGTAGGAGTGAATACTGATATCCACCCGCATTTGGAGGGGTGGTGGGTGTTAATAACCCATTTGACTGCTCTTCTACTACAGGCAATACGGTCACATAGCAATAGGCCCTCCTGCCCACCCCGGCCTTCTCTAGATGCCCCTTCAACCTGATGGATGTCATCAATAATGGACGCCCGTTGCTCACTCCCACCCGGGGACACAGAAAATCACAAGCCAGGCGAAGTGGCAGCCCGAGCCCAGCAGAGGTGTGATAATTCACATCCACATTTATACTTTTAAATTTCATCAAGTAGTTTACCTCCCCAAACATGCCACGGGCTGAGGGGAGAAAGCTGACAAAGATATGTGGGTTTGATAGGAGCTAGAGAAATCTGGCCTGACTGTCTTTGCTCAGGGTAAAACCCACCGAATGAGGTAAATGCATCAGCGGCAGGGGCTGTCTCGACACGGGTGGCAGGGGGAGGATGGAGGGGACGAGAGAGAGAGAGAGAGTCGGAGTGCTGGGGAAAGGCTGGATCCAGCGGCTAGGACATAATGAAGCACACCAGGCAGGGTGAGCATTAAGGGCTGTCACTTGTATTGGCAGCTCCCCCTTCCCAACACCTCTTACTGCACAGCAAAGCCAGTCAGCTGGACACGGCTTCAGAATTCATTTACAGTCTCTATCGCTGACCCAAGGAAATGTACATCCAGAAAGAAAGAGAAAGTGAGAAAGAGAGGTGAGAAAGGGATCAGGGATGTGAAAGAGATCAGGGATGTGAAAGAGTGGTGGAGACTCACTTACAAAAAGTACCATCAGGTTACCATGTTTTTCGGAGATGGATGCTATTCGAATTTTGCATTTGGCCCTCTTTCAGTTCATGAGAATTTGAATTGGATATTATTTTGATTGGATTGGAACTATATTATAGAAAATAGACATATTATAAATATGATATATGTGACCCTGGATCACAAAACCAGTCACTAGTCGCATGGGTATATTTATGGCAATAGTATGGGTATATTCTTTTATGACAAAAATTATGAGGATTTTAAGTAAAGATCATGTTCCATGAAGATATTTTGTAAATTTCCTACAGTAAATATATAAAACATTTATTTGTGTGAGTGAATGCAGCACTATCGCAAACATAAATGGACAACTTTAAAGGCAATTTTCTCAATGTTTACATTTTTTTGCCCCAATCAGATTCCAGAATCTCGGACAAATATTGTTGTTTCCTAACAAACCATACATCAATGAAAAGCTTATTTATTCAGCTTTCATATGATGTATAAATCTCAATTTCAAAAATTTGACTGGTTTTGTGGTCCAGGGTCACATATTATAGAATATATTGATTAAATTATTTTGATATGCTTAACCCATGTTAAATTCTAAAGTTGGATTTTTAAAGTCCTAATTCAGTTTTAAATGGAACATAATCCAGATGCAACAGATAACTATGGTATATGAATACGGTAATAATACATTGTCATGGTAACAAAGTACCCTCATAGTATTCTTGTAAGCAGAGGAGTGAGGAACTGAATACAGAAAGATGGGGTTGGCAAGCAAAGAAAGTGAGGGAATGAGACAGAGAGACAGAGAGCGGGAGATGAGTCCAGAGACGGCGGGTGGGTCAGGAATGGCATAGCAGAGAGGCAGAGATAAGGTAATGACAGGTTGGCTTGTCGGACTAATGCTGTAGCTGGACCAGGTCTGTGGCAGTTGAGCTGATCATCATAGTCCTGCCATCTGGAAAAGCCTGTTTCCTTTCTGCAGAGCTCATCACCTCCCCCGCATCGGACCGCACCGCACCACACCACGCCAGCAGACTGGCACGGCTCAGCACTCCACAAACTCCAGCCCTGCCATGGAGACACAACTGCAATAATTCGCCCAGCCAGTACAAGAGCTGAACACTCACAATATACAGATAATGAGCGACATGGGGTGGGTGATACGAGCAGACATGTTCTCAATCACAATATTCTTGATTTTGGTAGACATCAGTTTACAGTGGAATCTGAAAGTCTTACATTAGCATTTTTTCTAATTTAATGGGTTTTCTTTCATTACAATTTCTAGTGTTACTGTATCCGCATGAAAATTGGAGTACACTACTCAAGCTGCATGAACTGTGTTGGAAAACATGATCGTCAGGTTTTACACAAACTGTGTAACCAACTGACAGTTCGCAAAGACCCGCCCCACTTAGTTACTGTCGCTATGTCCGACAAGCTACGCGGCTCTCACGCCACACCATGTTCTCATGCAGTGTAAAAAATATCTCGGAGCAGAGAGGAGACTGATAACACGCTGACAGACAGAACAGAACAGGTTACTTCCGGTTACTTTTGATATGAAACATATTGAACAAAGTCTCACCTTTCAAATTTTGATCGCTGTAGAGCCTTAGTTAAAGCTGCTCGTGAACCGATCATCTCTTCCTTCTGTTTAATTTATAGCTTCAAATAAACATGATTGAACATAAGAAGGAATGTTGCTTTAACCGCGGAAAGGCGTCAGTACACTCTGTTTTTCCAAGTTCAAATCCTCCCATGTTAATCTACTAACTCTCCTGACTGCTTTGTCGGACAAAATGGCGGATGGCGAAGTATGATTGGTCAGATCAACTGTCAATCAAGCTCCCCGCGAAGGGTCAATTTGTGTTTGATTTGTGACCAAGAAATAGTACAGTCTTAAATATTTCCTATTCATTTTACATGATATTCTTTACAGTTATATTCTTTTTTTACATAATTCTATAATTCTAAAAAAAAAAAAAAAAAAAATGTTACAGGGTTCAGGGCAACTTTCCTGGTTTTCTCCCCTGATGATGTCCTTGATCCTGGTATTACTGTAAGTAAACAAATCATTAATGGGAATGCTTGAACGAATGAGAAAATGTAACAAAGGTGGTGGGACTTAGACAAACTTACTTATGGTGCGTTCAAGTCATGTAGTAAATATCGAATTTACGAGTTGAACACACATGAGCACGTAAATACGAGTGGGAAGATCGGGATTTTCATGAAGCTCCGATCTTTACGAGTTGGGGGCGTGTCAGTGAGAAACATGCCGGAATATCACAATACTTAAAGGTATTTAGCAATCTATTTACAGCGAAGTAAGCTATTGCCTGCACAAAATATGACAGCATTATAATATAACAATATCATATGTAACGATAAAGTTTATAGTGGCTTCATTGATTCATTAAAAACATAAAGAAAGTAAAACACACTTGATGCACATTTCTTTGTTCTCCATTTTCTAGAAGTAGAGTTTAAGAACCTTGCTGTAATTGTGTAATTAATTTAGAGAAAGTACAGTCATCTTATTCTGACGAAAGTGACTTGACCTGCCGTCAAAAACACGACTTCCCACCTCGTAAATACGAACTTCCCAGGAGGACTTGAACACACCATTACTGTCTTTGCTCCGCCTTCTTCCTGTTTTATGCGTGTTGGCTCAGTATAAACTGATTGGAACGAGCATTCCCTACCATGCAGTGTTTTATTCCAGTTGACAAATTTTTACAGGTTTATCGGTTTAACCAGTATAACACCCACCCCCAGTGATGTATATGCAAAAAGACCTGCTGTGTTAAAGGCCGATCTTTGACGATTCTTTATGTTGTGGATTCTGTGTACGTTAAGCACTGCAATTTTCCCCTGTGGAAATAGGCAAAGAAATTAAATTGATTTAGGAAAGCTGACAGATGAGAGGACTCCAGCAGTCCAGCAGCCGCGTGCTTCAATTGAACGTTTATTCCCTGCAGAATTTGCCCTGTATTATTAAACCTCTCCACAGAACTGACCCTCACATATATCTTACTCTCCAAGCCTTCTTTCGGATGTTAAGTGCTCGAGAATTTCATTTTTATTCCAGTTCTGGTTATTTTGCTCAAAGTAATGATTGACACCTACCAAGAGGGCGTATTGGAACGGCGATACATTTACATGCATTGTTGGCTGTTTTATTGAGTCTGGGTGTCATCGATACTCAAATCTATAGAGGAAGGGTAGATGACTTGTTATCATCTTTCTCTTATCATGTGGAAGATGAACACATCACAATTATTGTCTCAACAATATAGATTCTGTCTTTTCGGTCCAGCACATCTTTTGTTCTATGGTGGGAATTGATCATTATATCATAGTAATTATGTTACAAGTCTGTTTTCATTGCGGAACTATGGTGAGAGAGACATTGATATTGTCCAGAGAACCTCCCATTCAATGTTGTTTCTTTTTCGGAAATCCAATTTCTGGCCTAACCAAGTTGAGTTTTCTGCTTCAGTGAAGTGCACAGGCATAGTCAGTCACCTACAGTGTAATTAAACCCAAACAAATTCCATCAATCAGCTGACATTAGCCCAGGAAACACACACGCACACAGGCAATCTGGAAATCAAGTTTAGAAAGCAAGCAGCGAGCAGCGTGATTACAGCAGTAGAGTGAGTGAGTCACAGGTAAAAGCCCTGAGGCAATGGAGACGCTAGTGGAACATAACGCTGACCGCACATACACACACACATGCACGCACACACCAAGCAGGGTCACATGCAAAGAAGCATGTCTAAATGTTACATGCAGTGCTCAATAGTGCCATTAAATCCCAGCAGTGGATGCACAGAATCTTTATGACTAATTCTTGTCAAAGCTGTGGCCTTGCAGTTACTATACATTTTCTGATGCATTGAGCTGTGTCTCTCATGTGGATGACGGAAGTTTGAATAGGAATCGTTTTCTGATCTCAATTATTATGACCAATCCAGAAAAAAAGCAAGGCCAAAAATCACTTGTTAAAACTACCATAGAGTTGCATTTGCAAAATTGCTTAATTAAACTATTTTACCCATTTATTGTTATTTATTTACTTCTTTTTTTGACAAATTGAAGAGGGTAGTCACACAATGCACTGTTACAATGAATAAATACATTCTGTCCTTAATTCACTTGAATACAAATAGTTTAAATATGAAATATTTTACCTGCATTTCATTTAGCACAATCAAAAAAGACAGCCCCATAATGCACTGCGACCGTGAACACATAAATCAGAGATGACGGACAAAGCAATATAAATTACTGACAAGCGCTGATAAAAAAATATTTAATTTAATTAATATTTTATCCAAAATGTAGGCAATCTCATAGTGTGCTGTCAATGAATAAACATATACAAGGTGGCAGGAGTAAGAAAATAAATGTCCTTAATTCTTTAAAAACTGAATTATTCAATAAAAATAGTTTCAAATAAACAATTTTACCTAAAATTGGCAAAATTTAAGACAATGAACAAATTAAAATAATCAAGGCTGCGTCTGAAATCGCATTGGCCTAGGGGAATTCTTTTGAAGTAATTAATTCAAAACCCTTAATTTACTGTATGTTAGTATGAATAACATTTGTCATAATGTCATTATCATGTGACCTATCAGCATCAGTTGTGTCACTTCACTGCTATTCACAAATCCTCTCCTGTGGCCTCATGGGATAGTAAAGTGTCCATTGGATGTGCACTTCAGAATCCCGCAGGAAGTATAGGATATCCGAGACATACTGTATGAATTAGTATGCAACTTTGGATGCAGGCAGTATGTCAAAACTACCTTAGATTTACATTTGCAATTCAATCAACTGTGTAGGCGGAGCTTAGTGAAGCGTTGATTGATCAGGAAGCATGAACAGGTTTGCAGCAGTAATTGTGAATGTGCGCAAGATGAGAGTTGTTAGGCTCTGTTCACGTTTCATCTGGGTTATTTTAAAGAGTCTGATTTCTTTTGCACCTTTAGCATAGCACCTATGTGTTGTTTGCCTCCTCTCACACACAGTAAACAGGTTAGCGTGGTGTGTATCTTTTCTCGGGAGATGACAGCTTGTTTGTGGGTGTATGTGCTTGCGTGTGTGAGTTTCTCTTTGAAGTGTCACAGCTTTTCAGACTCAGTTGCTGCCTCACTGTGCGCTGTGTGTGTCTCCGCCCCCAGGTCAGCCCTCTGCGTTTGAAGCGACAAATCGGCCGTCAGCGCGCATGTCGGATACCAGGCACCATAGCGCTCTGTCTGTCTCTCTCTCTCTTTCTTGCTCTCTGCAGATGTTCTCTGTACCTAGTCAGCTAGTGCTGTATATCTTTATCTGCACTTTCACACGCTTTCACAAAAAAAACACACAAGCTCTGTTCCAAAACCCAAGCGAGCTGTCTCTTTAGGCAACATTTAATGCATTGGCATGCTCATTACGTGATAGCTGTTCCAAAAGGTTAGCATGTCAATTCTTCTTCTTCCTAAAATACTGTCTTTTAGACAATTTGCATGAGACTAGCTCATAATGCACTGCAACAATGAATTAATAAATCTAATGGTGGAAGATGCAAGATAATAGATATCCTTCATTTGTTGAGTACTGATATAGTATTGATTAAAAGCTATTTTACCCAACAATTTCATTTGGCCAACGTGATGAAGACAATCCCACCATGCACTGCAACAATAGAGGATTGATTGTAGGGTGAATTCAGGTTGATTGGGAAACTTTTTCCAAGGCATCTCAATAGCAAAAAAGTGTCCCAATCACCCTGAATTAACCCTTATGTACATTTCCTAAGGTCATTTGATACAGTATGTAATTATTAAGCTTTTTTATCCCCCCCAAAAAAATGCAATCCCCTAGTGGCAATCCCCTAGTGCACTGTGTCAATTAATAAAAAAAATGACAATGCGGTAGAAATGTTGATCAGAAAATTACTTATGATTCTTTCAGTCCTAAAATGTAAAATGTAAAGTTTAGTATAATTAAAAAATGTTCAATAAATTCCAAATTGAAGAGACCAGCCCCACAATCCACTGTCAACACTGTCAAAATTGTTAAATGTTCTTAATTTGAATTGGTATCGATTAAAAATAGTTTAATATAGACTATTTTACCCAAAATCGTATTAGGTCAAACTGAAGAAGTTCCCAAAATTGAGAAAACAAAAACAAAAAAAGCAATGGCATATTGCAACGTGTCAATAAATTAATAAAAATATTTACGATGCAAGAGAAATGTTGATTACAAAAGTACTTATGATTCATTCAGTACTGAAAATAATATGACATTCTTAATATTAATAATGAAGTATTTTACCAATTTAGACAGAAGAGAGTAATCCCTGGCCAAATTTATGAAAAATATCCCATAATGCACTTCAAAAAAGAAAATAAATAAAGTTTTAAAATTCTCTTAGATTAATTGAATGAAAACCAGTGATTAAAAAGTTGAATGTGTGAAAATTATATAACTTATATAAATAATATATTAAATAATTTAAGTTTTAACCAGGAAACACCAAAGTCAGTGTACTATTTATGCTTATTAAATTGTCATGATGGAATCTAGTCTCCTGAGTGCTTTGTATATGGAACACTATTGGTATGAAAAGATTCCTGTACAGCGTTCAAATCATTCATTAACAAAGTTCCATTTTAGAGAAGGTGCTGCTATAGCTTTGTAGACAGCGAGGCAGCTCACTAGGGTTTGGATCAGAGCTATAGACGTGTACTTGCGCGCCATTGAAACAGAGCAGCTAGTGTCAAAACACCATCTAGTGTCTTCCTTACTACACCTTACCTGTCTGCACGAGTACTCGGATCGTCATAAAATGTATACTTTATCTGCATTGATCTCGGCAAGGAAAAACCTTGCAAGACTCTCTCTTTGAGCACACCTCCTTATGTTTTATGACAGGTATGCGTTTAGTTTGTTTCCATTATGAGCAGTTGAGGTGAAGGAGGCTGTTTTTGGGCGCCGCTTGCTCTAACAAGTGTGGCTCTCTCTATCTCTCTGCAGGGACAGGGTGACAGTGGGATGTGACAGCTTTCCCTAATGACCCGTGAGTGCCCGCTTCTGTGTGCTGACATTTTGGGTGGCAGCACAGATGCCAGGCATGCAGAGGGGGGCGTTACTGCCGCTGGCAGATCTCGCTCCAAATAAATTACTGTCAGAGGTGTTGCTCTCTCCCCCTCTCTCTCTCTCTCTCTCTTTCTCACTCATGTACACAAAATGCAGCAGACTTTTCACCGTGTCCTGACCAGGCATGATGCGAATGTTCCGGCGACAAGCAATTTGTTTCTCACACTGAAAGCGAAACTGCTATGTGATGAGACATATTCACAGCCAATCAGAAGATATTTGATGTTCAGTGTACAGCTATGTGAAGAGGGACTTTGGGCCATTGAGATTTAATTATGGGTGGGGCTATCCAGTGCAGAGAAATGTTAAGTATTATGTCCCTAATTCATTCAATACTGACAATTGAATAAAAAATATTTTAACTATTAAACCGTTTTATCCCAAAATTGCCAAAAGCAAATTGAAGAAGACAATGCCATAGTGTACTACGTCAATAAATATCAAAGATGGGAGAAAAGGCGAGAAAATAAACGTCCTTAATTCATTCAATACATTCTTAAAAATAAAGGTTCTTTAATTAAAGGCATCTATGGTTCCATGAAGAAACTTTTCACATCCATGCAACCTTTCCATTACACAACAGGTTCTTTATAGTCTAAAAAAGTTAGATTTTTAAAATCTTCTACACACTAAGAAAAAAAGAGAGGTTCTTTTAAGACCTGTTCGCTGAAGGGAGAACCAAAAATGTCTCTTCTATGCCATTTGAAGATTCAGGGAAAGCAAGGATCAAAGTGCAGCATACATTTATTCAAAAACACCAACGAAGATAATCCAAACAAGAAACGGAAACAAAATAATAAGACAACAACAACAGGGTGTATATACTATATAGATAGGATAACAAGATGCTAAACAAGGCACAGGTGTCAGTAATGAATCGCTATGGCAACAAAGAAGACAGCAAATGAAACAAAGGCAAATAGGAACTAAGCATAGGAAGTGAACAGAGATGGTCTTATTATTGGGAGATATGAGGGTCCGTGGCTCTACCATTGGAGAAAGCATAACGGTGCGACATTTAATCACTGTTGGCGGATACCATAGAAATGAATGAGAAGTGCCGTAGACTGAATCATACCTGTCGCGCAATTGTCTGCGACTTCTCTTATTAAACAGCATTTTTTTTCCAGTGTAAACTCTATAAACTCTCCTTCCCTGCTTATATACTGTACAGTGTTATCTAGTCTTTTTGGCTAAGGTTGCAGGCTGGTCTTCAAGTGGCATTGAAGTGAAACATAGAAACTGTGAATTTCAAAATAAGAGTCCTTGAACACAAAACAGGCAAAGCAGGGGAAACGAGGCAGGAATTGTGACAACGTCGCTGTTGGAACCTTTATTTTTATAGTAGTATTGATTAAAATGATTTTAAATAAACTGCAAAAGGCAGTCCCATCGTCGGTTTTACCCCTCTTTCTTGACACTTTCTGTTTTATTTAAACAGATTTCAATACAAATAGTGCAAATTACAACAAATTGTTTCTGTATATTTCAACCTATATTTCATTCAATGCTGATATGTAAAAAAGGCTGTTATTCAAATGAAAAACTGATTATCCTACTCATTATTTGTTTGAACTGTGGAATATCATGCTCACTAGTGAAACATGCCATCGTCAAACTATTGAATAAATAGTGAGGTCTGTCTTTCAAGAGAAGCACTATTTGTATGGCATGCAGTTGCCATCTATCTACATACCTCAGACACTTTGAACCGTCAAATTCTTTTGAAATCAGTTATAAGGTATGACTCAAAATCATTCACTTATGAATTATATCATTTCATGCTGATAGCTCAATCAGTAGAGCATGGCGCCAGCGATGCCGAGGTCATGGGTTCTATATGTACACCTTAATTAAACCTTAATAATAACATGTATACCTCAATGCAATGTAAGTCGCTTTGAATAAAAGTGTCTGCCAAATTCATAGATGTAAATGAGAAGTATTGATTAGAAAATAGTTTAGTGAAATGAAAAATTGATTATTCTACTCAGTATTTCTGTCAGTTGTGTATTTGTATGCATATTAGAGTATTGCATATACACTGTTTGTGAGGCACACACAGTTGCTGTCTCAAATTTGTTCACTTAGGAAATGTCAAACTCCATTGAAATCAGTTGTGACATGTGACATATCTCATGTGTAGCATATCTGTGTAGAGTTAATGCCTATGCAGTGTGTTCAAAATCATTTACCTTTGAATTATATTTCATTTAGTACTGATATTGATTAGAAAAGTTTAGAGTAATGAACTTTTTTTTATTTTACTTAGTATTTCTGTGAGTTGCCTATTTGAGTTTAGGCATTAGCGTAGTAACATGCTAGCATCAAAGTCTAGTGAAATCAATTGCGAGAGTTGCTGCCTGTAGAATTTTCAAAAATCGTTCTCTTATGAATTAGATCTCATACTGATAAGTATCGATTAAAAATAGTTCAGTGCAATGAAACATATATTACTCTACTCCGTATTGAGTTGTTTATTTGTATGCCTGTAGTGTGGCATTAGCAATATGCTATCATCAAACTCGATTGAAATCCATTGTGAGTTTTATATATTTGTGTGACATGCGGAGTTGCTGCCTATGTAGAGTGTTCCAAATCAATCATTTATGATGTTCTGTGGTTAGGATTTGTGGTACATCACTAGTAAGGGTGCTGCCTTAGAAAGCAGCTGCCATATGTAGGCAGTATAACTCCTCAATAACACCTCACTTCAGAGCTTAATTTGCTCTAAGGCAATTGCATTTCTTTCCATACTACGACTCTCCTGTTAGTGGTACAGATTCTAATTAAGTATCTGATTTTATGGATGTTCACATACGTGAATCCCGGTTAACACTTGTAAACACTGCCCATATTGATCAGACATGGCTTGCATAATTCAGCTGTTACTCTCTGTAAAAGCACAAATTCGACATAAGCTGTTACACAGTAGTTTATCTCATTTCTGATTGGTATGCGCCACCGCTAGCCTCAGGTTAGCGGCGGGGGACAGGCTAATGCCTAGCCGCCATCACTTCTCCGTTTCCATTCACATTTATTTAAACAAATGGAGGAGATGATCAATGAAGCTAAAGATTCTACAGTGAGGGAATTAATGGGCAATGCCCGGCGTATGCAATTAGTCTGTGGTATTATTGAGTTGTCTTATTTCAATGGCTAATTTGTTATTCAGTGGAACATCTCTCCCCAGGGCCACTACTGATAGTGGCACTTTTGCATATGGAGGCCTGATCCACCGGTAAATGGCATATTGCAAAAAAAAGTAGCATGGCTTTGTCACAAATGACAGTGAAAGTGGTGAAGCATACAGTGTGAGACGAAAAGACACCAGTGATTAATAAAAATAGAGAGATTTGTAGTTCAAAAGGAAGGCGGTTTGGTTTGACAGGCAGGAAGAGAGATACATTCAACATGCTAACTTCGAGTCATCACGTCTTAAGATATTTTACGAGAGTAGGTAGCATCCCAGCTGTCCTCTCTTTTTTTCCCATCTCCTCACCAGGAATTAATTAAAGCCTTTGTTTGTGTTTTTATTAAGGAATAAAAAGAATAGCTTGGAGCCTAAATGGGTTCAGTGAAATTACTCGACTGGAACATTTTGTAATGGTAGAGCTCAAGTTTGGATACACTTTGGTTATAGCTACTGCTACTTCCTTTTCTCAACCTCGCGAAGGATATTTTTTAGCAAACCATAATGATTTCCCCCTGGAGTAGCAGTTCGTTAATCTCCTGGAATTAAAACTATTAAATAAATGGCAGCAAGCAGGTTGCTTGGTTGGTAGGTTGGTAGTTTAAATCAACTGGAGATGGTAACAATCTACCTGGAAGACGACGTGTGTCTACAGGTCCTTCTCAAAAAATTCATTATTGAAATTCATTATAAAAGTTCATTATTGTCCATAATGTAATGATAAAAATTAAACTTTCATATATTTTAGATTCATTGCACACCAACTGAAATATTTCAGGTCTTTTATTGTTTTAATACTGATGATTTTGGCATACAGCTCATGAAAACCCAAAATTCCTATCTCAAAAAAATTGCATATTTCATCCGACCAATAAAAGAAAAGGGTTTTTCATACAAAAAAAGTCAACCTTCAAATAATTATGTTCAGTTATGCACTCAATACTTGGTCGGGAATCCTTTTGCAGAAATGACTGCTTCAATGCGGCGTGGCATGGAGGCAATCAGCCTGTGGCACTGCTGAGGTGTTATGGAGGCCCAGGATGCTTCGATAGCGGCCTTAAGCTCATCCAGAGTGGTGGGTCTTGCGTCTCTCAACTTTCTCTTCATAATATCCCACAGATTCTCTATGCGGTTCAGGTCAGGAGAGTTGGCAGGCCAATTGAGCACAGTAATACCATGGTCAGTAAACCATTTACCAGTGGTTTTGGCACTGTGAGCAGGTGCCAGGTCGTGCTGAAAAATGAAATCTTCATCTCCATAAAGCTTTTCAGCAGATGGAAGCATGAAGTGCTCCAAAATCTCCTGATAGCTAGCTGCATTGACCCTGCCCTTGATAAAACACAGTGGACCAACACCAGCAGCTGAGATGGCACCCCAGACCATCACTGACTGTGGGTACTTGACACTGGACTTCAGGCATTTTGGCATTTCCTTCTCCCCAGTCTTCCTCCAGACTCTGGCACCTTGATTTCCGAATGACATGCAAAATTTGCTTTCATCCGAAAAAAGTACTTTGGACCACTGAGCAACAGTCCAGTGCTGCTTCTCTTCGCTGTTTCTGGTTCAAAAGTGGCTTGACCTGGGGAAGGCGGCACCTGTAGCCCATTTCCTGCACACGCCTGTGCACGGTGGCTCTGGATGTTTCCATTCCAGACTCAGTCCACTGCTTCCGCAGGTCCCCCAAGGTCTGGAATCGGTCCTTCTCCACAATCTTCCTCAGGGTCCGGTCACCTCTTCTCGTTGTGCAGCGTTTTTTTGCCACACTTTTTCCTTCCCACAGACTTCCCACTGAGATGCCTTGATACAGCACTCTGGGAACAGCCTATTCGTTCAGAAATTTCTTTCTGTCTTACCCTCTTGCTTGAGGGTGTCAATCATGGCCTTCTGGACAGCAGTCAGGTCGGCAGTCTTACCCATGATTGCGGTTTTGAGTAATGAACCAGGCTGGGAGTTTTATAGTTTTACAGGGTATAGTTTTTACCCACTCCTTATGGGAGACTGGGTTTTATAGTCAGATGAGACCAAAATAAAGCTTTTTGGGGAAAACACCAGAGGCGGGTTTGGCCTAGACAGAAACATACCCATGTAGAAGGTGGAGGATCTTTAATGCTGTGGGGCTGTTTCTTCCAAAGACCCTGGACAACTTGTTGGGATACACGGCATCATAAACTCCATCAAGTACCAGCAGATATTAAATCAATACCTGATTCACCCTGTCAAGAAGCTTAAACTGAGCCGTGACTGGATCTTCCAGCATGACAATGATCAGAAGCACAACTCAAAATAAACAACAGAATTCACTGACCACAGAATGAAGGTTTTGCCATGGCCATTCCAGCCCCATATCAAAACCTGTGATATGAGCTAAAGAAAAGAATCCACAAGCATGGACCCCTGAATCTGAAGGATCTGCAGAGATTCTGTATGGAGAAATGGTCTCAGGTCTCTTGTCATATGTTTTTCATCTTTATTACGCATTATAGGAGAAGATCCATAGCAGTTTTGCTCAGTCATGCTCAATGGTTTGCACACCCCTTGCAGAAACGGCAAAATGTTAAATATTTTAACAAAATAATATGGATCATATAAAACGCATGTTTTTTTTTTAGTTCTGTCCTGAATAAGATATTTTACATAACATATTTTTACATATAGTCCAAAAGACAAAAAAAAGCTAAATTTATAAAAATTACCCTGTTCAAAAGTTTACATACCCTTTATTCTTAATACTGTATGACATTACCTGGATGATCTAGAACCTTTTTTTTTTTTTGTCTTGTCTTGTCATGGTTCATCTTGAGTCCCTTGTTTGTCCTGAGCAGGTAAACTACCCAATGTTCTTCAGAAAAATCCTTCACACCCTGCACATTCTTTAGTTTTCCAGTATCTTTTGCATACTTGAACCCTTTCCAGCACTAGCAGTGACTATGATTTTGAGATCCATCTTTTCACACTGAGGACAATTTAGGGACTCAAATACAACTATTAAAAAAAGGTTCAAACATTTACTGATACTCCAGGAGGAAACATGATGCATTAAGAGCCGGGGGGTGAAAACTTTTGAACAGAATGAAGGTGTTAAATTTTTTTCTTATTTTAATTAAATGTCAATTTTTTTCCCTTAGGAAGCAACAGAAGATACTTGCGTGTTTCCCGGATTACATTTTCAAATTCAAAAAGTTTTCACCCCCCGACTCTTAAATGCATCGTGCTTATATATATATATGTGTAAAAATGCCTTACTTATAATTGTCTCTGCATATTAACTTGGCGTAAGAGAAAATGTTTGTTTGTTTTTGTCCATTTATAATCCTTGTGTTGGTTTATAACCCCAAGCTTATTATGTCTAAAATGTGTGAGACCAAATCATGAGCTAGCCGGTGCTTGATGTACTCATATTGTCAGTCAGTCTCACAAATAGAGTTCCCAGCGCAAATATGATGAGCGTTTATGATCCTTCAATCCTTTAGCTGAGCGTGTGGGTGACCCTGTGGTCACAGTCATCAACGGCCATCTCGAGAGGCTATATCACATGCACACACTCACACATACACAAAAGCAGCTGAATAAACACTTGTGATTTGTTGCTTCCATCACTTGATGCCCTCTCCCTCCATCCACTCTGCCCCACAGTTCTCTATTGATTACAGAGAGAGCGGTGATAAGCACATGTGAGGGCTAAGTGGAGCTCCTGGTGTTGTCATCAGCGTGTAATGGGTGTAATGTGGTCATAAACAGGATGGTTAAAACCACAGTAAAACATTTCTTTTTGTTGAATGCAGATTTAACAATAAGAATTTGTCTGAAATGTTAAAACCACCTTACCAGACAGCATTCAGGAGGAGGAAGACCTTTGCCTGTATTTTGTTGAAATTTATTTATAAACTTTTATATTATAATATATATATATATATATATATATATATATATATATATATATATATATATATATATATATATATATATATATATATATATATATATTATATTATATATATTATACTATACTATGTTTTATATATTAAAATATTGTTTTTCTAAAAGCAAAATATTTTATGTTATTCTATTTTTATAACTATTATACACCCGGCGCAATGCAGCGTCAGGCGCGATGCAAGTGTCATTTGCTAGTTTCAGCCTGACGCAGTTATCATTTTCACATCCTGGGCCAAGTTGTTTAAATAGCAAATGCATTTGCGGCCATTTGAGCGCCCATGGTCGTGCTGGTCTGAAAATGAGGTGTGTTGGCACGTTGCTATTTATAGGCAACTGAAATAGACTGCACCATTGACCAACTGAAACCAAATTTAATGGCGCAATATTTTTTTTGTTATCTAAAGAGTGCGTTAGTAATGTGCGCCTAAAGGCGGGTCCACAGCGCGCATACACTTTATAGATGGTCTGCGCGCGCACAATTTTTCTGTGCAAATTCCGCCATGTAAATAGCGAATCCGCCATTGCGTGAGCGCAACTGGCTTTTAAAGGGAACGGGAGATGAGACTGATTGGTTTATTGCTCGTTACGCCCAAAACACACCCACTACTCATTAAGAGAATAAGGATAACCCTTTTAGACTATGCGCCTTGTGCGCCGACGGTTTTTCCCGTCGTTAAACTAGCAAAAGTGGATTCGGACACACCCTAAGTAAACTTGCGGCGTGCACTTTAAACCATGTGCTTAGATAGTTAAAATAGGCCCCCAGGTGTTTATGATGAGTTTTTGAACCAGAGATTGAAAGAAAAGGCTTGGATCAAGGCAGAAGTTAACATGTGTGACCACTCAAAGAAACCGAGTGTTGAATTCTTCAGGGAAATCAGCCTACGGATGGCTCACTTATAGTTGTCTCTGCATATTAAGCTAGGATAGAGGAAAGCACTTTAACATCAGAAAAATTGCACACAGCAGCTTTAACACTACAGTCCTAATAAAGGACAGTTGGGAAGAGTAATCAAGCTACTGATTAGAGCAAAACCCCAGAGAATGTGATTCATATAAGCATGGGCCGTAAAGCATCAGTTCGCATGGAACTTCAGAACTGCAGGGAAAATTCCCTAAGATCGCAGTGAAAGCAACAGGTGGCCCAGGTGTGCTGAGGTATAGCTCGGCCCCGCACACGCTGCAGGACGCCAGCACCCCCACCAAGACAAATCAAGTGTTTTATCTTCAAACGGTCTCTATGTATGAATAATAAGCACAAGATGAAACGGGAAAGCAGGACATGACGGCACCAACTGAATATCTAAATCTCATTCTAGTCTGTCCTACCTCTCTAAAATTGCAATGTGTGATTACTCTATGAACCACATGCAACAGAGTGTGCGCAATGTCAATTAAAATGATGCAGGCATTTACTAGGCATTAACATACTCTCAAACATCATGCATATGCATTAGCAGGGAGGGAGAGAAAAAAATAGCTCTAATAACAAAAAGCTAGGTAACGTGAATAAGAACCAGCCGGAAAACGTTTGTCATGGTTAACGTGCGTTAGTATATTTCTTTACCCGTTTTAATGGTGGTGAGATCGTTTACCTCGCAGGGTATTGTTTTCAAGGCTGAAAACAGCTTTAATTCTGATGGTGGTAAGTAATTTTCATTAAATGTCAATTTGGTATTAATTCAGAGCAAAGCTTAAATAAAATTGTGTTCATTAATCACTCTGCCGTCCAGTAGGCTGCTAATTAAAACGTTGTGGGGCTCGCTCGTTAGTCACCCGCAGACCTGATTGTTAATGTCGCCTCATTGTCCTCCTTTTCACCGCTATCATTTATTTTCTTTGCTGTTCTTGTATACTCTTGTTAATTATTAAATGTCTTCTTTTTTTGTCCTCGGTGACACTTTGCGGATAACTATCAGAGGGGTTTCACAGGCGAGGACATGGAGCTGTGGTCCTGAGGGCAATGAATACCAAGCAGAACATTGATCTCTATATTCGCCAGTTTTGTTTCTGCTCTCATCCAGTCCTGACTGAAATTAAAGCTACTGCCTGGTTACGTCTGTAAGTACTTAGCATTTGTTCATTCTACGAATCAAATATGCAGCTTGTTGAAAGTATACACATTTTGATTCAAGATGTCCTAACAAGAATATTAGGAAATGTTGAGCTCGAGCTAGTGATTTGAATGATAATTTAGTGTTAATAATGAAAAAAAAGAGAAAATCTAATAAAAAGTAACGCAATTAAAAATGTGCACAATCATGCTTATTGCATCCATATGCAAATTTCATAATATGGAATTTTCCTACCATAAGAGTTGATTAGATTGTGAAAACTCATAAAGTCTCTCTATGATACAGTATGGTTGTTGGAGTCATGGAAGTGCTAAAAGTGAAATCAGCTGAAAATTAAAGTTTTTAGAAGTAGAGCAAGCTAACAGTGTGCATGATTATGCAGAATACAGTTTTTCTGGACTAGCGTGATTTTCTCAAAACATGACCAGGAATGTATATGTATACATAAAGTGAATGAGATCCCATGTTGAAATCCATTCTGATTTCATTTTGACATTATTCTCTGTTTAAAATGCTGTTGCAACTCGTGGTGGCAGTATGCCTCGAACATATTCACATTTACAGCCACCAGATACAATTAAAGCAGGGCTATGCAGTTTTGGGAATTTCTTCGCCTCACAGGTTTCTCTATAGAGCTCCCCCTACAGCTTCAGAATAGATATTTGACAACCCTGTCGAAAAACTCGTTGGCGACTCTCAGATGCCAGAGGCTAGTAGATCAATGACATCAAAGCAGATGGGACATTCTTTACAACGTCTTCATTCGGATTCCAACAGCATGAGGGAGCGCAATAATGACATCATTTTAGCAGATTTTTTTTTGGCGTAAAGCAATTCGTTACATCGCGAGACCTGATAGCACGCGATACTTCCTGACGCGGCGGCCGGCCCAAAGTTGCAAGGGTGGTTTCTCACAGGCGATGGGGGGTGCGAGACGACCACCATTCAACCCGAAAAAAGTAATATAACCTTTTCAATGACTCTGAAGCTGTTCAAGGTAAAAAAAATAAACTGCATAGTTCACCTTTAAATCGAACTTCAGAAAGTTCTTCAGACTCCTAGGCTGCGTCCGAAATCGGATACTCTCTTGTATCTCTTATGTTCTAAATAGTATGAATGTGTGTAGTATGAATGTTCGAATGTCCTACATTCGCCATGTATGCTCACTTCAGGATTTTACCGGAAGTAGTAGGTCATCCTACTTTTTTGCCAATTCTTTTGAGAGTACTGTGAATTCGGATATACTTCTTTTGTCACATACTGTTTTTCGCCTACTACAGTATATGCCTATAGTATGGACGTATGCGATTTCGGATGCAGCCCAAGTTAATTATATATAAGCATTACCCACCTAGTCCTCAGCACATCCTTAATGAATTGTAAATGTTCATAGAAGAATTAAAGTCACCGTGAAATCAAAACTGACTATCCTTGTTTTTTCTATGGAATATTGCAGTATTTATTATAAATAAATGATCTGTGCACATCATTATTTAAAAGAAATGCCCTTGTAATCTTTAATCAAAATAATGTCCCCTCCCTCTTGCAGCAACATCTCTTCTCATCTCTGATGACGTTTAAACTGGCGCAATGCATTGCAACCCTTTGCGTGAGATTGATTCTATGTGATTGCAACCTGTCAATCACATGAGATCACAGCACTGGGAAACCACAACCATCCAATCACTTCCCGATGGACAAAATCGAGACAAAACTACCCTACGTTTTTTTTTTTAGGTCGAGAAGCTGTTTCACAGTCTTCCTACGAGTCCAACGTAATGCCGCTTTGACCGTCGTGTAGAAGTCTGCGAAGTCTCAGTGGGGCCTCGGCAGAAGTGCGCATCGAGGGCGCATAACGGCTGCAAACGGGGTGCTCGCAAGCACACTTCTGAAACCTAAAATGAGAAATGGGACACCCTGCGGTCTTGTGGACTTCCCGATAATGTGAACACGGCAGCCATTGTACTGTAAGTCCACAAGAGTGCAAGTGCATAAAGTGTGCCAACTGGTACAGGGCAACTTAGATGTCACAATAGGGGAGCGAATACTATCGCAACTTCTGCTTCATGCTGACTTTAACTTTATTCATGAATATTTTTTTATAAACCAGATATTTCTGGATGGTGCTGGACAGGGGGAAGGGGTATAGGGAATAACCAGAAGTATTAGATTAATGTTACACTGCACCATGAATAAGATTCATTTTAAACTGCACCACTGCAGGATTGCAGCATTCAGCGTTTGAACAGCATTACATGCTGGGAAATTTAATTTCAACAGTGTTCTGTTTATCTGGACTCACAATGGATCGAAATGTTCATAAAGCATCCCCTGCTTGAGAGGACGTTGCTTCTTATGACATCAGCCTGATGGTTGAGCACGAGCTATGCTTGAGAGGAACTGACTGGACTATGATCTTGGTGGTTAGCCCAGCAAACTAATCGTGGCTGTAGGGGGAGCACAAGTTTCTGTGGAAAGCTCTGGAATTACAGGGTATGAAGAGCCAGTTTGAGCTGTGGAGTTTACCTTCTATTGCATCAGCTCATATGCTGGATTTGTTTTAAAGCTTATTAGGTAAACAGTCATGTTTGTTTCTTGTACTTTATACTCACAATTCATTAACAAATTGCCTGGGTGCTTTGAATTTGCATTGGGAACCATTTTTTTTTGGATTTTTCGAGCAAGAGACGTCTCATAAGCTGCATCTACACTGCAAGGATTTATGCTCAGATCCAATATTTGTTTTTGACTCATCGGTTTACATTCACTTAAGACATACAGATGTGTGGGACTTTAAAAAAATAAATTTCTAATCTGTTCATTTTATACACACATTTAATATTAATATCTTCCATGCTGTACAATTATATACATTTAAATTTAATAAAACAAATAATAGAAAAATTGGGTACAAGTGTTTAGATATATATTAGATGGCTATGATTTAGTGTTTATTTAAAAGACAGGCTGAATTAGATCCCAGTGGCGAGCGGTCACTTTTTTAACTGCGTATATGCTGGATGGCGTTATGTCAAAATTATTACAATTACAATATTGCAAAAGATGCTGTATTTTCTACTAGGTGGCACTAATGTCGCAGAAACTACATACTTCACCTTTAAACTGCGCATGAAATCGGCCATTTGCCAGTAGACCAATAAGAATGCGGAAGTGACAGGAATGATGGAAAGCTACTGTACATACGTATTACCAATATTTGATCATGTAAGCTTTATGTTACACCTCAAACAAGCGACTTTATAGTAATTTATTGTGTTATTAATTACTGAGTCCACTAATGGCTCGGGTATGCAGAGCATTCGCAGCTTATATGGGCCGCACACTCCTGAATAAACGTGTTGTCTTGTTGTTTTTGCTGTTTACACACATGCGACAAGATCCAATTTGTGCCACTGAAGAATTTGGAATTGGTTGACAGTGTAAATGCAGCTTTAGTAGTGGAACCATTTTTGAGAAGTTTGACACTTTTTCATTGTGAACATTAAATGTACTGCCTTGTAATGCATTGATTGAGTACCAGCACCACCTGCCTTGAATTTGATTGCTTTTCTTGCTCTACAGCACTAAAAAGTACAATCTTATAGTCAAAACTGTCCTGCCATAGACCACTGGGGCCTTTTTGAATCTCTCATTTCCTTATTTTTCCACTTCTATTAAAAGGATCTCAGAGTACTAATTTAATTTAGATGAAACTGATCTCCAATATGTGCTCTGATTGAAGGGTTTAGACTAGCCTGCTGAAAAGAGCTTAGACTTAGAGCTTAGAAAAGAGCATGTCTGGTACTGGTGGACCAGGAAAAATTGGTCAACCAGCATGGATTTTCTCATGATACTGAGGCCCTGTTTACACGATGGGAAAACGCAGATATTTCCCTGCGTTTTGGCCTGTCATTTACACGAAAATGCAGTTTTTTTATCCCAGGAAACGATTATTTCTAAAAACTCTGGCCAAAGTGGAGATTTCTGAAAACGCCGGTTATGTGTTGCCGTGTCAACTGGGAGAAACGGGGTTTTAGGTTCTCTCTTGTTGATTCTGAGGATTCTGATTGGCTTGCATGCCTTTATCCTTCTCCCTACACTGCCGCCCATAGGTTTGGCATAGCTATGACGGCATTCAACGGTGTATTTATGCGGGTTGTGTGCACAATGTTATTATTGAAAACGGAGGGGGGGAAATATTAGTTTCTCTAAATACCCGGCTATGTGTAAATGTGGCCTGATTGACCAAGGGAATCAAGGTAGTTAACCAATTGGTTCTCAAATCTTGATTACTTAGGCTGAATCCAAAATCGCCCCCTAAACCATCAATCACTATTCCCTATGTTAGTGCACTATACAGTTCACTTGAAGAAATTAACGAAAACGAGTGAGCGAATTCGGACAGCCATTGCGGCTGTACACTCGTTATTGCGGGGCATTGTGGGATTAAATGAGTGCACTCAACGTCCACTATGGTTTCGGACACCACTGGCTGTCCACTCAAATAATGCGCTATTTGAGGGTATAGGGGGCGATTTCAGATTCAGCCTTGGTATCTTGGTCACAACAGTACAAAGTTAAAAGACAATTCAGAAATTTTTTAAAAGTTCACAGGATTTTTGAAAATTGCTAATATAGACTGTTTTCGTCTCATTTAATTAGCTAATAAATCTAAATGTTTTTTTGTTGTATTAAAAACAACTGATGTGTGAATCACCATGAACCACTGGGTTAACCTTAAGAAGCTTATCTGGTACTGCCATCCAAAGCTCATACTGTACTGGTGACCAGATATGCTGGTCTTTTCAACAGGGTGAGCACCATGCGGGAGGAGAGGCCGGGCCAAAAGCTGCCCGTTTTTTAAGGTTGTCAATTATGCACGGTAGCCACCCGCTGCCATATGTCACTGTCAATTCCATTTGCCAGCATCGTGCGCCGGTGTGCCGGTTTTGTGTGTGTTAAATAATGCAGTGCAGAAAGGTCAGAGGAGATGCAGAAAGGGCGGATGCTCGACTCGATTGTGAAGGTTTGCGCGGGGCTTGCAATACCAGCGTTAATTCACAGATCAGTTCCAATAATAAAATGCATATTGTAAATGTCAAACAGAGGCAGGCCAGGAGTAATCCACCTCTGCTGGGAAATAATGGATAGTCTCCAGGCTTATTTCAGAGTATTCCACTGGAGAAAGAGACAAAAGCCAACTTTATATTGCTGCAGCGGTAATGTTAGATCAATCTTTAGAGTCAGAGATTACACTATAAATCTTCCTTAGCATTTGCATACTTCCTCCGAGTGTACCTCTCTCGAGCGAGCAGGAAAGTCTAACAAAGAGTTCTCCGATGAGATGGATGAAGTGTCACACTCCCCTAGGCATAAAACAGCATCAATGGGAATGTCACAGACAGTGTGGGTAACCGAAAGGGCATCGGCAGGTGCCCACGAGACAATTAAGTGCACAGCGCATCGTTTTCCTTTAACCGTAAAAAATTATTGCAATGATCAAGAGGAAGGTGACAGCAACAAATATCCCAGGGTTCGTGTGTGTGTGTGTGTGTGTGACACTCACTCCCGTCGCCGAGATCAGAAGAGCTGAAGGTGAACGTGAGTCATTCTCCTACATTATCAGAGCTTGTTTGGCAGCAATGTCAGAGGCAAAGACGCATCCTCCCTTTATCCTGAGGGCCTCTTCATCACACCACGTGGCAGGGGAGGCGGCGGAGAGGGAGTGGGGGAAATGACGAACTGCCTATTGTGTAATTAATGAGGACTGTGTTGATTTCCGCAGATAATTTAGCACGCTTGTGAGCGTTTGACTCCTGATCTCCATTTACCCTCCTTTATGGGCTTGGAATTGCTGGTGTAGAGTGTTAACCTTGGGTGAGTATTGCACACGCACTCGCTCGACACACACCTGCATGTTATCGCTCTGATGTGTTTGAGGGCCGGACAAAACAAACATAATTTAAGAATTGTCCCGCTTTCAATTCAAAGTGAATTGGCCACACCCACTGGATGTTGAAATGTTTATTTTAATGACCAGATGAACTTACTAAAGAAAGAAATTCAGTTCAGAAGTTAGTGTATATGTATATATATAACTATTCTGCATCCTGTGTGTCTCAATTAAAATGTAAATGTATGTATTATATCATTGACATTTATCTTAATTTAGCTTTGAATGCCTGGTGTATTTTGCTTGTTTATTTTTGTGTGGATCTGTTGCTCATTTTGGTAAACATATTAATAGAGTAAATAAAGTCAGTTGAAATAGAGCAGCACTTTCTTGGCCTCCTTCCCTCTGTCCAGCCCCTGAGCCGCATGACAGATGTCAGGAGAATTTTAATGAAGCCTGGGTTCAAACCAGGCCCTTTCGGGCACATACCATTTAAACTCTTTATCCACACTTGAAAGTGACCCTGCTGCCACATGGCATGCCTTGCTATGAAAAAATTATCAGCAATAATTTAGATGGAAGTGTCTCTGAAGATCTAATCTGTGGTAGAGTAATGGTATGCATATTTTGTCTGGAGATGGAATTAAAGATGCTTAGAGGTCTGTGAAGCGGGAGTGAAGGGAGCGACTGGTGATAAGGTCTGTGTGGTAGTTTCAAACAGGCTTCAGCGTCACCCTGCGCTAAACAAATGTTACAACCTCTCTGGTGACTTTCAGTGTTTTTAAATGTGTGGAGATGAGCTCTGAGAGCTCACTGTTATGGCATGGGTTGTCACATAAGCTGCGTTTTTCAATAATCTTGACAAGGGAACTTCTAGTAAGTAAGTTTTTGCATTTGGATTTTTTTTTTTACCTTTGCTTATCACACTCACTCCTGGTTTCACAGACAAGGGTTAAGCCTAGACCTGGACTAAAATGCATGTTTGAGCTGTTTTAACTGAAAGCAACTTGCACTGGCATATCTTAAAATAAGTCAGTACCATTGTTTTGTCTTAATATGCACACCAGTAATGTTCTTTTCTAAGGCACATTTAAAAAACTACTTAGATGTCCTAATTAAACCATGGCCTTATCCTGGCTTAATCTAAGGCCTGTCTGTGAAATCAGGCCTCAGGGTTGTGCAAAATACATGGGTGGAAATTTGAACTGAATTGAATTGAATCCCAATCTATCATTCTTCAAGCCCTCAAACCTTTAAACTTTTTTTCAAAACGTAAAAAATATTGCTATGTCGAGTCAGCACTCAAAATTTGTATCATAACTTTGCTTTTCCTTACAGTTAAAGCTACAATATATTTTCTTTGCCGTCAGAGATCAGATTTTCAAAACAATAACAAAGACGAAGCTTGATGACGCTATAAAGGACAGTAGAACTATGAGATATGTCGTTTTTACCATCCAGAGATGTATAGAATTCATGAATCATATAAATTATATAACAGCTAGTAAAACATTTTTTTCTCTGTACGTTTGATCACACTATGTTATGTCATAGTAATGAATTAGCTGCCAGGAAGTGCATTTGAACAAACCCACAGTATTTGCAAGTAGGCTAATGACATTCTCAATTTCACTTGCCAGTTGCCATAGACTTGGTCACCGGACTTGATACATATCAAGTTTGTACTGCAGTACAAACAAAGTGCAATATAATGTGTACAATAAATCATATATATTTGCTTACCTATCTATTAAAACACATGCGAGAGCGGAGTGTCAAACAGATAAAGTCCAAGTTTGTCGCAAAGCTCTCTCCATCCTGAAAACGCCACGCTGATATTGATCTTTGTTTTATTTCTTAGTTTTTCCCAAATCCTGCTGCCTAAGTTGATCTATGTTTACGTTTTATTAGATTTTCTGTACTCCCCATAATCGTGAACTATGATGACTAAACAACACAACAGCGGTTTGCGAGATATTGTATCATAGATATGCATGCATAATTACTCATTCGCGTCTTACGTATAGCGGCCGCTAATGGGGATTCTATGTGTGTCTATGGTTTCGACAAGCGGAAACTGAGGATATCGCGGATATTACGTAATTGATAGGCGACAATGACCAGGGACAAGCCATTATTAAGAAATGGAATTTCTCTGGATTTAAAAATCCTTTAATGTAAGTAGAAAACTGCATGAAAAAAATCACACTGTGAAAGTGTTTTTTGAATATTTTATTACAAAAATCATACATATTGTACCTTTAATTCATTTTAATTTTGCTTTTAAATTTGAATTCTGCATCCTGTTTGCTATACTTTAGGATTTACAAGGAATTCCGTGATTGTTTTAAATTTTTAAATAATTCAATTCTGAATAGAACATGACCTTTTTTGCTGATTTGCTCTCAGCTCAGGTAAAACAGTTGTTCTTTTTGAATTTCTATTACTCCTTATTTGTCAAGCAAGTGCAGTGACTTAAGTGACATCGGTAATTTACACGATGATAGTATAGGAATGTTAAACAAGACTTGCGCTTCTCCAAGGCTGAGCATCTCAGATGTTTGCCAATTACTATGGCAATACATATTTAATTACTTGTTGCTCCTTTTACATTTATTAATATAGTTGGCTTCACAAATGGGTGTTCGCTGGCTTCTAATGAGGGAACACAGCACTCTGGATAGGGTAAATGATAACGACTATCAAACCTTACGACAAATGCGTAAATCTCATTTGCATATTTCAATATTTTGCTCAGCCACGAGTGATGGAGATCCTCGATTGGTGAAGGGTGTTGTTGTAGTGCATTTACATCAAAATATCAGTATGCCATACACTAATAGGACTTGAGCTTTTCTATGCGACGCACGCCCTTGGCCAGCGGTATTCCTCTGTTGTCAGCTGTGCCCTGAATATGTGTGTAGCATTTTAGTAGATCTGCCCAACCTAGTGGCCCGTCTAAGGGTGACTGGCTCCGTTTAATTAAAACCCACACACACACGGTGAAGCACGACCATGCAACAGCCTGCATAAATAATTCACAGGCTGAGGTACGGTTTTGGGCTTTCTGTAATGAGCTGAGAGCTAACCGCGGGGAGCTAAACAAACTCGTCCGAGCGCTTCATCAGAGGCCCAACCTTGGCATGGATGGCGGAGGATTCCAAATGTTTGTCCCACCACATAAGCCATGCGAAACTCCTGCTACCTGCGGTGCAGCTGCCGATAAAGCCCTAATTCTTATGTAAAACTCTGACTTGACTCAACTGTGGCAGCGAAAGTCTGACAACGGCGCTCTCAACCTCGCCACGAGAAGCTCATTAAAGTGCCTGCCACACAATGTCCCTCACGGTGGCAATTTGGTCTGGTCTCAAATCCTAGCCAGAGGTGAAACAGCCCTTTAATGAATGAAGCATTTTACCCAATGGTAGCACATTGAAAGCCAAGTTTTTAGGCTTCGAAAATGTGCCAACGCATCTCTACGGTGCTGACTGTACTAGATAATGCCCACGAAAAAGCATCCCTGCACTTATTAATGGCAATAAGACATCTAACAAGATTGTTTTCTTGTCCAAAACAGATTATCCAGGCGCAAGATCAATGTGCATTTCGGTCGCTATTTGAAACAGACTCTTTGTCAAAACTGCAATTATCCATCATGATGCCATCATAAAATTTCCAGATTTAAAGGGAAGCGGACAGGAAAGAAAAGAAAAGCCGAAAAAAGAAGATGGATCGTCACAAAAAGAGAAGAAAAAAATCTGTCAAGGGTATTATGGAAGCGGCTCAAAAAGGGAGCCATACATCAAAGCGGCAGACAGCCATTTGTTAGAGAGGAATAATAGCTGTGATACATGTCAGCCCCTGTGACCTGGGGAAACAATAAAGCAGGTTTGGAACTGCCTAAGAGCAATGACCTTGTGCCGTTGAATCCAGCCCAAAAAGAAAAAAGAGATGGAAGGTGGAGAAACAATTACAATCTATATAAAGTCTGATCCTGTCCTCTACTGCTCACTGGGGGCAGAGAAGATTGCTGTCTGGTCCTCTTTAAAAAGCCTCTTTTCCAGCAGACAGTAAGCATGGAAGTTGCAATGTTAGACGACTTGTTCCTCAACCATCTAAAATTCGGGTCCGGAATAAAGATGCTTGTTCGCTCACTTCCAAGTCGCCTGGAATCAAAGCCGTTTTATCTTTAAGTTCAGTCGTGGATTGTGAGACAGAATTTCATGAGGCAGAATTGCTTCAAAAGATGATGTAGATGTAGATCCTAATGTACCCTGTCATGCAAGCGCTTGTGGGACATCCTTGGTGTTGCACGGCTGAAAGCAAGTGCTAAAACAACCCGTAGACATAATACGATTTCTTGTGAATTTCAAGTGTCCCTCACTTCAGAGTTCAGTGGATCGGCTCTCAAAGAGCTTTCACATGTAAAAGCTTAGGTTAGAGTGAAAGTTGTGTTATGAATAACATATGGTCACTTTATCCTTTTGTTTTAAGGTAAGGAGCAATGTGAACGATCTCAATGTAAAAAAAAAAAAAAATACATCAGGGCAAGTACATCAAGACAGAATTTTAAGCTTTGAGTAAACTATTCCTTTATTCCATATTTAATTGTTTTTTAATAAGTCTAGAGGGTTTCACTCAGACGCCTTGTCCACACTAATATGTTTTCGTTTGAAAATGTATCTTTTTCTCTCCATTTTGGCCTTCCGTCCACGCTGAGACGCCGTTTTTATTAATGAAAGCGCTCTCCAAAATGGATCAATTTGAAAACGCTCTCCAAAGTGGATAAATTGGAAAACGGCGTTTTCGCTTCGTTATTATTTATTTATGTATCATCTCAGTGAGATTTTGTGTATGTTTACGCATGCGCAGTAAGGTGAATTTAGCGTTTGCTGACTTTTCAGTGTGGATGAGAAACTTTTGGAAAACGCTAGTGTGTACGGAGAGCGGTTTTAAATCGAAAACGCTGTTTCCAAATGTATCCGGATTAATGTAGACGTAGCCTCAGATTGCATGAATACTAGCTTCATAGAACTTTGATTTGAGGTAGCAAGTGCTTTGGACCCAACTGGTTGGCTGTTGCCTTTTTCCATACTGGCGAAGGCTCCCAAGCAGAAAATTCCATCTCTTTTGCACTGGAGATTGTAAGGACAAATCAAAAAGAGCCATTCACCCGGCAGAGGACAAAAGACACCCACGCAAAGCGTACTTTGTGCCATCCAGATAAAGGTCTGTGGAAATGGCAGAGCCCGACTGGCATTCACACAGTGACAAGAGGGCGAAAGGTGTGAAAGAAGCCATTGAGGAGCATCTCCCACCGCTGAATGGAGGGATAAGGGTCTTCAGCGGGAATATAAGTAGCACAGGGCTCCGACATGTCATTGGAAATGAATGAGGAAAACGCTAAGCACTAATCTCTGTGTGTGCGTGTCATCACTTAGTGTAAAATCACAATGCCGTGCATCTAACTGCAGTAATACCGGGCAGCAGAGCCTTTCTTTTGAAGGTATGACAGGGTCAAATGTAGATTTATTTGTTTGAATGCTTCAGCGGGCATTGAGATAGACCTCACTTAATGGTCTGATGGGCATCCAAAAATACCTGATCCCATAAAAGCAACCCAACCATTGTTCTATTTCTCAAATAGAGGCCCTAGTAATTAATAGCCATTTTATTGAATCATACAACCATGCTCAGTGATTATAAATGAATTAATTATGAGACAATGGAGCCCACAGCCAGTTTTCTTGGGCCTATTTCGGCATGCTCCGGACTCCCCAGAGGATTCTGGGAAGTCTTCAAGATTAAACACATGTACGAACTTGTGCAGTCGCAACTACAAGGAAGCACGTCCTCGTGAACTTACTCAAGGTGAAAACTATTACCGAAGCCTGGCCGGCAATACATTTCTATTGATTCTTCATATGAGCAACTTCTTCCAGATAAGCCCTAGAGCTGCTAAGATAATGATTTTTGCATGTGCGAGTCCATTCTCAGGCCTTCAAAACATCTGAGACGGACAAAAGAGTTTGCACACGGTAGTTGGTCCAAGTGCTCAGGAAAGTGACACAGAGTTTGTGTGGTTATTTGCTCCCTGACATGGGATATGGGCTTTTAATAATTAACGAAGAGACAGGAATAGAGTAAAACGAACAAAAACAATCATTGAGGAGGGGAATTGTTGCCAAGAACCAAGGAACAAGCACAGATAAACTATTTTAAACATCTCATTATATCAGCTAAATTGTAACGGTTAACATCAACTTTGGGAAAATGTTCGCAGACATCTTGGTGAATTAGAGAATAGTCAATTTGAAGAACTTTGATTTCCCAATGGAAATCACAGTACAATGTTGCATTTTGTCTGTAGAGTAGATAATTCTTGGCTGCTTTGTTGTGGTGTTTTAATTACTTAAAGTTGACAAGAAATCAAAACTGATGCTTTTTACTTTCTTAATGTACATTCCTGGTCTCATTTGTGCACATTCTTCCAAAGAAAGAGCCTTCTTTAATCTTTCATCAAAATGTAGAAGCATATTCTACCTCTAAAATCACAATCTTTCTGTCCATCACCAAGCCATTCATTTTATTTTAATCAAGTCCCACCCTAAAAATGTGTTTCCCCCATTGAATTAGTAAATGCATCACATTACAGAAGCAAAATGGGCGTGGACTCCATTTGAATAAAAATAGCCATATTTTCCTCCCTTTCTCTTTTTCTTTCTGAGCTGAAATCAGTGGGTGTGGCTCTGATGGATGCTGGGATACGTTGATTAGTGTGGCTGTTGGATATGTGATGTACTAGGAAGCGGGCGAGAATGTGCCCTCACGGGTCGTTGATATCATTAGCGTACGGGCCAAAGTGGGAAGGCGGAACGGCAGTCAATCTGGGCGGCTTGACTTTGTGTTTATTGGAGACGTTTGCTGAGGGACAATGCTTCATAAATACTTGTCACACATGATATACAGGAAAGCATAAAGACAAGAAAAAGGATATATTTCATTTTTCTGATATTTTGACTTCCCCCTCTTTCTTTTCACACAATATGATTATGTTGTATTTGAAGGACATTCCTGTCGAAGAAAGATGTCTTTTTTTTAGAACACGTCAAACTTATTTAAAATGAAATCTTTGAATGTTCTATTGACTATAAATATTAATAATATACTTTTATTTTGACTTTTTTCTTACTTTATTGAGCTTTTTTAAGATATTTATTGTTTGTTTGAGGTTTATTGGGTTTAACAAGTAATAATACGTTGGTGCATGTATATATATATATATAATTATCATTATTATTGCCTCTCCAATGTGAACTTTCTTTCCAAGTCTTAATAAATAATAAAACAATAAAGTATCTAAGTATATCAGTCTCTCCGATCTCAACTCACATGAGCTGTTTTATATTGTGTTTATGAGGCCTTTGCACGTATACAAGGTGAGAGAGCAGGACGGTACCCGAGTCGAATATTCCTCCTTGGATTATGAGATGAAACACCTTCATACGGAGAGCAATATTAGCGCACCATCTGGTGGGTGCCGTCCTTTGCTGTGTGGTCGGGGCTTCACCGTTGACTAATATTTCTCCAAAGAAAAATATAGAACAGAGGCATAGAGATGTGAAGGACGTGCGGAAGGTGGAGAGGAGGGATGGATGGAGGGAAAGAGGGGGGGCAAAGGAGGTATCTGTGTCTTCAGTCTAAAAACCCGCAACACGTGCGGCAAATCAATTCATCACCCAGTGAGGATGTCTTGTTCTGACACTAATTTTAGGTCCAGAGCAGTGGGTAATGAACATATTCTATGACAAATGGTGAAATCTTGCATCCGGTGCATTTGTTGGGCCTATTTGCATTCCCCGGTTTGCCTCCACAACACCTGGTGTCTGGGGTTTGAGTGTGCTGTGAAGGAAACGTCTGAGAATAGAATGGCATTAGACTGTTTGGTTATGACAGTGGAATTGTTCGCTTCGCCTTGTTTCGACTGAGCGCTTTGTTTTAATTTGAGATCTTAGAGACAAGGGCAAATGGTGAGTGGATGTGTATAAAATTTCCAGAAAACCCAAGAGCACTATACAGTTATACTGGATGCCCTTGAGTGTTGTTATATCTCAGAGGAAGAGTTTCTGGGAAAGCGTTCTCTGTGGTCTCAGACATTTTTGTACCTTATGAACTCTGTAACTTCTAATAATTGAATGTGCTTGTGTTGCAATTTAAGAAAGTATTTGTATTTGTAGGTCAAAGCAGACTTTCAAAAATAAGCTCTAGTCATCCAGACACTTTATTTTCTGTGTTAACTTTGACTTATTTGTTTATACAATTGGAACATGATGGAAAGTGAAGACATAGCCTGAGAATCAATCAATAAAACCATATTTAAAGAAAAATATGATTTGTTTGAAATATGTGTAATGTGTTTTAGTAAATTGACAGCTTTTCATGTTAGAAATGTATATATTAGACAATATTATAAATCACGTTCAAAAGTTTGGGGTCAGTAAGATTTGTCAATTTTGAAAGAAGTATTTTATGACCGCATTTATGTGATCAAAAATACTGAGAAAACAGCAATATTGTGAAATATATTACTACAACTCAACATAACCATTTTCTATTTGAATGTGTTTTATTACTAATTACTAATATTTTTCATTTCTCCAGTCTTCAGTGTCACATGATCCTTTAGAAATCATTCTAATTTTCTAATTTGGTGCTCAAGAAACATTTCTGATGATTATCAATGTTGAAAACAGTAGTGAAGTGATACATATTTTAGAGGAAACTGAGACAGATTTATTTTTCAGGATTTTTTGATGAATAGAGAGTTTAAAAAAAGTATTTATAGCCTTCACAAATGTCTTTACTTTTTGATCAATTTAATGTGTCCTTAGTGGAAAAAAAGTATTAATTTCTAAAGAATAAAGAAAGAAAGTTTATTTTGAACAGTAGGCTAGTATACCAACAAAGCAGAGAATATCGCATTTTCAAACTTTTTTATTAGTGGTATTACACAAACCCATGTTTGGGTCAAATATGGACAAACCCAAACATTGGTTTACATTTTTAAATTAAATTTTAAACCCAACACTTGGGTGTGTCCCCATTTGATCTCAAACAACCCAGCATTTTTAAGAGTGTATTATTATTACTATTTCTCAACCAATCAATATTGTTCTCCTTCAGGGTGAGCCAAACAGAACCTTGTGAAAGTTGTAGCAGCGCACTTCCCAAGAAAAGAAGTCATTCTCGCAGGCAGGTGTTTCTGTCACGTGTTGCCGTTTTATCACGGGTGCCATCTTGACAGTCTCCCTCGGCAACACTCTGATAATGGTTATTAACACAAAAAACACACAAAAAATCCATATTCCACAACTTGCTGTTTGTCAGTTTGACAGCTCTCCGCATTAACGATGGCGTCAGCCCGCAGGATGTAAAGCAATTACTTTGAGACTCTCAATTAATGAGCTTCCCAAAACTGTTGTCATTGTTATTATAGAACCTTATCAGACGTTTCCAGGGTTCTTTATTTCCCTCTCTGAAAAAGAAACGATGTGTATTTCCAGTGGATCGTTGGCATTTTCAGTCTGTCCAATGCATTTCGGAGTTTTAGGTGGGCATTGCCAAATTTTCGGGCACCTACTGACATGGTCAGTCTCAGGTCAAATAGGTGATTTTGTGAAATTCATCACATTCTGTGCACTATAACACCTTTAAACTAGACAAACTGCTACATTAATTATAGATTTAGATGTTCTCATTCATTAATAATTGATAAACGTATTTGTGCATAACTCATAATTTATTCCAAGTGACATTTTGGGTAATTTTCCTCTCAGTATTCCTTTTTTATATATATATATAGACGTGAAGGTGTTATGATTATGCAACACTTTTCAAGACAAATATTTTCATCTGGAGCATCCAAAGTCTTTGATGTCTTTCATGTTTTTACCTGGCATATCTTGATGAAACCTTGATGAAACACACATTTTGAAATATGTAGGTTTAAATCTGTTTTATCTCTCTTTAAATCCCTGCAAAGTGTAAGACTAATCATAAGTTGGAGTAGCACGTGTTTCACAGAGTTTCACCAAGTTTGAATCATTTGGCTCATCTACAACCTTATCACGTTCATTTTCATGTGTTTCCTATTTAACACGTTTATTTAATTTGGGGGGGGGGGTGAATAACATGCTGTCCAGTATATATATATATATTTGCTATGAGAAATAGTGGCATTTGTTACAGCTTGCTATCTTTGATCGTGTGATTTAATGGTTTTCATTCATTTATTAAAAGTGAATGTTTATGGAACATAATGTTTATGGAGCAAACAAGATGTCTATTGACTGTCAACATATTATCAAATGTATTGATGTAATCCCCAAAATTGCATGGGATGCATTTCTTTGTCTGTGTTCCAACAGCAGAGATGAAACGGTGATTCTCTGATTCACGAGTTGTGTAAAGCAATGCTATTTGTACAAAAGCTTTCCTTTGAGTCCCGGCTCGAATTGTCAGAGCGTTTGTGGGCTGTTCTGGCAGCCTCCAGTTAAAGGTCTTACTTTGACAGTTTTTGCCCTCGGCCATCGGCCTGCACACAATCTATCTTTTCATTCTCTTTAGATCAATCCTCTTTTATCTTGTTCCTTGGCATGGCATCATGATTTTCTTTATTTCATCAACTGATTGCTTATCTCTTTTCTTAAGATGTCTTATTGTTTTTCCCTGCAGCATTTTTCTGAGGTGGTGATGTAGCCGGAATCGAGTCTTGACAGTAAAGCATCAGAATCTGCTCATAATCTTAATGATTTATTCACAAAATCGTCCTCTCATGCTTCACATGCTGTATAAGAGCATCTGGCGTGACTCCAGATACTTCATCATCTAGCCACTCATAACATGCACCTGCGTCTTAACCCAAAATACTTGCCGTATTTCAATCCCCAAAGCGGCCGCGTCCCTTTCTGCCCATACCGTGACCCGTTTCAGCTCAGGTCATTCTTATTCAAATCAGGTCAGGGAACTCAGAGGCAATATCACGCACATTAGCAGGTCGTGTGTGTCCGTCAGTCAGTAAGTGTATGCACTTTGACTGAATACCTTATTAGTAGAGTTGTCCTGTGGTTCGTGCACTGAAAAATTAGAATGGTTAAATGGACCGAGGGCTCCTGGGGCCTTATACAATCATGCAGGCTAAATGAGGCACCCATATGAGGGGAGGGGATGGGGGGGTTCTGGAATTGAAAAAAAAAGCCTTAACTCAAAAGTGCTGACACAGCCAAAAACACAAAGATCTCTTTTTCCCTCCAAATTAGCAGAGTTATGGTGCCCGTTGATGCCAATCTAATTGCAGCTAAATTTGACGGAACTTAATGTGTCCTGGTGGAAAATTAAATTTCATGAATTACAGATATAAGCCATAGAATTAAAGAGCAATTAAGGAAGCAGATTGATGAATTGATTGAGTTCAGTATTATTGGTTGTAAAAAAATAAATAAAAATAAAAATAAAATAAAAACATATAAAGATGTGACCGGCAGCTTAAAGGGAAAGTTCACACATGAACTAAAAATTCTGTCATTATTTACTCAATAATGTCTTTTCAAACTTATGATTTTCTTGTGGAACACAAAAATAAAATATTTGTCTGTACAATACAACAACATTGGACCCCACTGACTTTCATTGGGCCAATTTTTTTTATTTATTTTTTATTCTACAGGTAAAAGAAAGTCATACAGCTTTAAAATTACATGAGGTGAGTAAATGATGACAGATTTTTTTTTCTTGATGTATTTTCTCTCAATTCTTCTCTCAATTCTCTCAATTAAAGTCAGAAGGGTTCAGTTCAGTTTTGGACCCCATTGACTTTCATTGTATATTTCACAATATTCTTTTGTGTTCCGCAGAAGAAAGTCAACCCGGTTTGGAACAACATTAGAGTGAATAAATGATTTAAATGACAGAATTTTAATTTTTGGGTGGACTATCCCTTTTAGAGGAGCTTTGACCTCTTTTGTTTAGGTCAACTCAGGTTTTTGAAATGGTCTATGACGTTGACATCAGAGTTTGGTTCATTTGGTTGTTTTAAAACCCATTCTCTGAACTTGAAAGTCACCAAACCTGAGTATGCTTGAAAACGGGGCATTAGGTTGCTGTTCATGGACCTCAGTACAGTTAGAAACTGGTATGAAACCAACCCGGCCTGATTTGCAGGAGTGAACTGCTAATAATAATGTTTCATTTGTTGGACTGGCACACAATCATCATTTCCCAGAAGATTTACATGAATAAAAAACATTTTTGACGCCTTCTCCCTCTGAGTAGGCAGTGGTAAACAGCTGCTGCTAGTACTCACGTTGGTATTGATGACGCAAATGTACCACAGTTTGGAGCCAAATCATATAATGTGAAAAGAGACCTGCGGGGGAGGAGGGTGGAATCGAAATTGGGTTTAGGCCAAGCAGTCGAACCAAATGTGAAAACATGGCTCCATTACAGAGCATATCTTGGCGTGGTTTGCAGTGTAGTAACTACAGGTAACTCGTGAGGCTACTAACTTCGCTGTATTTTTCAGTGGTGGGTAGTTCTGCTGTTTTCAAAACACTGCAGCATGGTAGATGTTTGTAATGTCAAATTGGCTTTTAATGTCAGGTTGTATTGCTCACACAGCTTTACTAAACCATTATCTTCTCTCTCAGATATATAATTGGAAAATGTGATCCATTCTTGTGAATTGGTTTGGTCTTTAATGGTCCTCTTTATCATATCTAGTGTTTAAATGTCTGAATTACAGTGAATCATATTTTTATGTGCTCAAGAAAAAATATATTAAGAAGCTCCTTCCCGACACCCTCACGACACCTCTGTTCCATCCCCGCCACCAAAAAAAAAATAGTTTCGGGGGCAGCGGTATCCAGAGAAATGCTAAATATTCGGTTGCTTTCTGCCGTGTCCCAGGATACGGGATATTTAACACTCACTCGTCAAGACGTTGCGTCACAAGACATTGCGTCACCAGACGTTGCGTCCAATTCTAGACCTTCGAGGTTTGAACCGTTCTCTGTTCCATCGTTACTATTCGTATCTCTGTGTATCAAACGCTGAAGAAGCCTTCGTTGCTGAAATTCAGATATGGTAATGGGGGTTTAATTTCCAACACATGCTGTTAGCGGTCAACCGATCACAACAGACTGGGCCGTCTGACCAATCAGAGTAGAGTAGTCTCTCAGAAAGGAGGGGTTTAGAGAAACTGACTCTTTCAGAAACTAGGTAATGTGCAATTTATATTATGATAAACTTAGTGTTTTTTGAACTTCGATGCATGTAAACATATTGTTGGAGACTTTAAAAAATAAAGGAACCTTTAAAATAGCATTGGGGCACTTTTTGACAAGCTTGTGAGTGAAGCTTGAATGACAGCTTTATAAAAGTAAGTGACCCGATCCGATCATTATTATTTGTTCTAATGTTTTAGTAGTTCAGATTAAGCATGCAGCACTCGGGTATTAGCTTGATAGCATCTCCGGCAAACTTTTTTTGCAGGTGTACTGTAATCTTCTAGTTTTCCTTTTCGGTGGGATTAGAGATATCTTCGGGGGCCTGGCAACACTTTGTGACCTTTCAAGTAAACAATTGGAGTGATAGCATTTTCACTTGTTTCAGCCTTAATCTTAACTGTGTTTTTGGACTCGTGACATTCTCTATATGAGATAAAGTGCTCTCTTAGCTTTTCATTTCAGCCCACTCACCAGCAGTGGGAAGTTCCCATGAGCCCGCTTGTTTGGGCAGAGCCAGAAGCAATGCGATTTTTCTCTCTCTCTCTCACTCGCGTTCTCTTCCTCTCCCTTTCCGACTAAAATTTCTGCTGTGTGCTGATAACCCAGGATCTACCTCTCTACATGTGTAATCTTCTGTAAATAATACGTGATGTACATTGTGTTCCAGGTACTTCATTTCAAGGAGGATTTTGTCCCTTCTGTTCTGTCACATTGCCAAGGATGCCGCCTATGCTATCTGCCTATAAGCCTCTGCATATTAGACTGCTAAACACATTACAATTTAACTTATTTGGCACGGACATACAGCAAGTAATCCTGCGTTATATATCTAATCAAATTCTTCTTTCCAGTTAAATCCTTTTTAAACACGAGCGGCACATCTGATGCGGTACGTCAAGAGAGACGCGTAAGACAAGTTATTATGACGATGACAAGAGCGGTGGATTTGACGGTTATTCAGTCAAACAGTGCGAGGATGGAGATCGGCGCTCGTCTCTCAAGAGAGGTCAAAGTCTCATTGGCGCAATTTAACTTCGCCGCTCATGTGAAATTGATTTTTGATTGATCTACTCGAATCCATATGTCAGGTTTGATTTGCATTTCCAAAACCTGGAAATTTTTGAACCTATTTTGAGCCGCCTCAGAGAACGCGGAGCTAATTGACGCTCGCTTTGCACAACCCTATACTGATTTTCATCAATTTGGCAAGGAACATTGATTACATGTCACAACATGCTGATAACTAGCGCTGAAATCAATGGAAATCAAACAAGTTTTTTACCCCGAAGGCTTAAAGAGCGAGAGCGTCCCGTCTAATTCCCTCCCAAAGCTCATTCACTTGCGCAGAGCTGCTAGGATTTGATTTAAGGCTAAGAATGACCATGCCGACTCGAGCTGCACATCCAGTGGGACAATAAAATAAAATCAGAGATTAGTTTTTCTCGGCCGCTGAAAAATCAGCCTTGACATCCTCATTTCCTGTTGAGTTGACATCAAGACCCTCATTATATATTGATAAAATTAATCTACCTAAAAAGAAATCGGGCACTTGGCTATGAAACGTTCAAAATAATGAGTTTCTGAAATCAGAGCCTCTCAGAGGCTTATGGGTAATGATAGATAGAGGAATGTTTGCTTCCATCCACGAGTGACACAAAAGCTCAGTCATATTTACTGGATGTGTATGGTTAGAATGACGGCAGGATCTTTGACGAGCAGCTGGGTTTATTTTGGCTACCGCGCAGAAGAAGAAAAAAAAAATCGAACAAAGCCGCATTGATGTTTTTTTAAACGCTTTGCTGGATTATTCTTTTCACCATAAACACCAGCCTTGAATCCTCGTTCCCATTTATACAACATTTCCAGGCAGTTTTCACCACGCACTGACAAATGATGTCAGATATCAATCCGAAGGCCAAAAGTTCAAAGCGGTCGACAACATCTTACATTTGCGCCTTTTTGACATGCAAGGCATTCCATCTTTTATACACAGTCATAATAAAGCACTGTACTTGTCTGCATCAGGTGATTAACGGTGACCTTGATGTTAAAATCACTTTCTTTTGCATTAAACTGCTCTCCTAAATCTCTTTCAGCTCTGTCTCAAACAGCAAAACATTTCATGAGCCAAGGACCGCGGGCTTTTGCATCAGGAGTGTTTAGAGAGACGCCCCAGATCCGCCACTGCAACATCACTCTTAATTTCACATGAACACGTCACGCCGACATGTCCGCGAGCCGATGACGTGTACCAGAGATTGAACAATAGAGTGGGTGTCACCGTGAGATCTCCAGATTTGATTTCTGCATGCGAACCGTATGACAGATAAAAGGGAATTGTGGGTTGAGAAGGTGCGTAGTATATAATGCTGAAAACCACGAGGCTTTTGTTTCTTGAGCATTTCGGTACATCAGATTCTCTCTCCGGGCTCTATTAAATTACACGGCGCTCAAAGTGACTTTGCTTCAGATATCCCATAAATTCAAAGGGAAATTATGCAGGAAGGTGGAGGAAGAGGAACCACCTTCGCGTAATCTCATCATCCATCGCAATGATTCGAGATCCACTGATACACGTGTTATCATGTGCATAACTTGCATTTTGAGTCATAATAATGACAACAACAGTTATTTCTTTATTTAAAATGTTTATTTTTAAAAGTTTTGTAATCATTTATAATAATTAATAATAGATACTATAATAATAATAGCAATAATAACAATATTAATATCAGTTCTTAAATCATTTTTAATTAGTCAAAATACATAATTGTTGTTGTTTATATGTTTTTGTAATATATACAATTTGAATAATAATAATAAATTTAACAATAATAATACGATTTATTGATTGCAAAACGTTTAAAAAGAAAAAAAAATCCAACAAATCAAATAAAATCAGTCCTGATATTAAAAATATTAAAAACATATTGGTGTCACGTGTGGGTGAAATAAATGTGCACAACGAAGGAGATAACGAAACAATCTTTGATGAAAAAACAACAAAACAAGGAACACTCAAGAGATTGCAGGAGATTAAATCCAATACAACCACATTAACATAGACATTGACATAAACAATACCGGACCAAGAAGCTGAGGAAATTAAGGGTATAAAGCAGGGAGATCGTGAGTAGAACAGACACAGGTGTGTAAGAACTTATTTACAGCCAGGGAAGCTAGCTAGTGAACACGGGGAAATGGGAAACTATCCAACAGAGATGAAAACGAACTATTCAACAGGACATAACAGACCATAACCTTTACAATTGGTCTGTCTCTAAAGATTATAATATCCCGAGCATTGAACATGACCAGGGAAACTACTTTTATTACAATCTCTGTGTGTTTTTTTTCTCATATCACTCAAATTTGCATTTAAATGCTTGTTCTTGACAGACACTTTCTTTCTAAAGCGACTTTACAAAGCAGTGTTTTCATTCAAAACCTGAATTTTACAAATGGCCCCAGGCTGGGATGCATGGGAGCAGGTAGATTCTGACAAATGCGATACCTTTTTCATCTCTCCAGTGGACTTCTTTTATCACTTTATTTGTATCCGAAGCTCTCTGATCTCATTTATTTATTTTTTTCCCCCTTAAATCCATTCCACGGCAGGGTTCTGTTGTTCCTCCTTCCGCCCCTCAGGATTACTGTGGATCTAATGACACTTCTAGGTCCTCAATCACTGGCACCATTGAATGGTTTAAACCCTTTTTGGTCTTAGCCCGGGCATCTGGAGAGCTGAATATGGCTTACAGTGCCGACCCAATTCCTGCAGGGATGATTGCATCACTCGCTCCTTTCCGAAAGGGCCGGGTCCAATGTTCTCAGGACAGATTTCTTTTGAAACGTTGGCTCTGCCTGTCAGATTCTTTCTCTCTTTTTTTGATCCACTTTTTCATTCGTCCCTCCTGTCGTTTCTCTTTTCAGCTATATCCTGAAGCGTGTTTTTACTGGTTGAGTGAATCTCACAGAAGCTGTCAAGGTTATATTCCACTCCAAAATTAAAAATAAAAAAAAAGTCTTAAATTAGCAACTATTTTCATGATAACATTATCTCATCCATTACTGTGATGCAATAAAACAATGTAAAGTATTTATACATAGTGTTTTGATACTGCCTTTAATTTATGCTGACAAACAATTATTATATTATTACAGTATTTTTGTATAAATGTATTACTGTAATGAATCACCACTGAAAATTGAAAACACTTTATCATCCTATTAACACATAATATAATAAATTATATTCATATTCCCAAATATAATAAAAATATATATATATATGTTTGTTTTGTTTAATTGGATTGTGGGATTAATTGTGCCCTGGACATGTTTCTTGTGAGATTCCCTCAGTTATTACTACAAATTTTATTAACCTGGGTAATTCCCAATCTAATTTATGTATTCAATCTTAATGATTTCCATAGATTTGAAGGAAATTAAAACACGCCTGCCTTGTTTTATTGATATGTTCTCAGATATGTTTACACATTCTCCTGAGAATTTTCTCCAGATGACAAATTAGCAATGTGAAATGTTATTATTATGCCATTTGTTATTTTGTGGTTTAGTGATCTAAAACAAAAAAAGAAAAAGAAGAAAACATTGTTTCAACTGGTGTAGTACCTATGCATAATAAGCAGTTTTTCCACTGTACAGCCTAAATCATACTCAATTACTGACATTGTTGTAAATTTGTTTTCATGGGTGGATTTATTACCATTCTGAGCATTCCTTCCTTTATAGCATTTTTTTCTGCTGGATTTGATAAAGTGGACAGAGAATGTGACAAGCATGCAAACATGAAATGTGAGTGTCTAAAGCGCTATAAGAATCTTGCCATCCTTTTAACGAACGCTTGCAGATATCCAATGTGATCCTTTTTATGACTCAAGCTCTCTCTCTCTCTCTCTCTCTCTCTCTCTCTCTCTCTCTCTCTCTCTCCTCTACAAATCCCTCCTAACGCTTCGTAATGCCATAAATCACGAAGTCTTCGTCACTATAACCCATTCTTGTAATGTGGCCCTGCCAAAAAAATGGTCTGTCATTTCTATGGTTAAATTCAATCCTGTCCACTTGAACATGCATCGACAGGGACCCAATGGGACGGGGACGTCATTCATCAACACTGAGTTGCCGCTGAGGCCTAAATGTGCGCTTGTTGTGTGTGTGTGTGTGTGTGTGTGTGTCTGCATTGCCCAGATTCCCTCTCTCTTAGACGCAGAGGGGAAGATGATGGGAGCGGGACGTGAGTAGCAAAGCAATCGAGCGTTTAAGCCCCCCGTCAGACGGCGTGAGATTAGGATTTTTTTTCTCTTCTCTTTTTCACAGAGGGAAAAAGAACACAAGCGTTTGCTGTTTCGCTTTCTCGAGTCTGTTCCTCCGCTAAACCCCCCCGTCCCCCCGTCCACCCCGTCCACCCCGTCGAGCTCCAATACCGCCAATTTCAAGGTCGCAGTGGGGCAGGACGCTGGATAAAGTGAAGAGGAGGTCAGGTCATACACTTGTAAATCCACCCCTGCCTGTTTGTCTTCCTTTTCCTCATCATTTAAGACAACAAGGGCTGAGATTTAGAGGGGATGGATGATGAGCCAGTCGCTGTCAGCAGAGGTTTACAGTATCGTTTTATCTCTCTTAAAGTGAATTTAGGATGGGTATGGATCAGATCACTCAACTTTGGTGCCTATATTTTATCGGCACGAAAGGAGAATTCACACAGAAGAATTGATGTTGTATGCATTGTTTTAGGACTTTTCACACTGCACTTAACCCAGGTTATCAATGTTCGAAACCCTGCTTTTAACCCCAGGTAAAAGAACGTTTGACACTTGTAATTTAGATAGAACAGTGTTAGCACCGCTTATGCAGTTAACCCCGCATTACGGTGTCAAACGTGCGGCGTGAAACGATGCAGTGTCAGAATTATACAACTAGATGCTTAGCAACCGACACCCAATCGCATGCCTCGTATTCACATGCTTTGGACAGTCACGGAAACTGTCGTTTCAGTGTTTTATGGGGGGAAATGGCAAACATTGACAGAAAACGCATCAACAGGAGTGAAGAGTTGACCGTTTCATTCTTACCTTGATAGTACAGTCATAAAATGTATAAAATGATGCTCATTGCTATAGCTTTTGGTTACATGCTTTGCTCGTACAATCAATGCAATCACACTGACACCGCAAATATCCAAATAAGGACTTTAACCCAGTCGTCTGAACGTCTGAAACGGTATTTTATGAATACCAGGATTAATTGTTAATTCCAGGTAAATTTTGAGCAGAGTGAAATGTGAAGCAAGAAAACCCGGAATTGCGTTTATCTGGGGTTCTCTTTCGAAGTGGAACTTTAAAGCTGCGTCTTGGTATTAACGGTATGGGGAAGGCCATCAGCGTGACCGGTGTCTGAGGCACATGTAAACAAAAGCTAATAATCTTTGGCAGACAGCAGTCCATGACGTCACATGCTGAGCACCCGCGAGTATAAAAGGGTGCCTGAGTTACACCATCAGCTGTTTTGTCTTCCGGTGCTGCTTGTTTGTATGCACGAAGATAAGAGTCTGTTGGAGCACGTGAGTTGAGGCATGTGTTATTAATAATCCGCCTCCTCCGCTGCCGTGCATATAAGTTTGTGAGCCATTTATTTCCTCTATATGTCCACATTGATGTGTCAAGAATAATGGAGGAATTTATATTTGGCTTGTAGTCTCTCTCATGTGTGTTCAACTCTTGAGGAAACTAAATGCGCTGTGGTGGGACGAGCTCCCCTCTCGCTTTACTTTTTCATCCTCAATCATGGGGTCACTGGTGGGTAGAGCAGAGGTTGATGTTATCAAATAAGTCTGCCTTCTCTGCCTACCATCTTGCGGCTCATGGTAAAGCATATGCAGAGGCAAGGCAGTGCCCAACAGTGCTCAGCAGTGCTGTTGGAGGGTCGTGAGCCTTTCTGACATCTCCGGTCTTCCAATGAGGTGACCGTAGAGAAGTTTACAGAACTGGGGTCTCAGTCAACAGCTTTCAGGAGCTATATCCATGAAGCTTACCCCTTTGGGGTTGATGCAAGGTGAGTGGAGTTATGTAGGGCAGTATAGATTCCCTCTACTTTGTTTACCTCCCTCCCCAACTGTACGGTTTTGAAGTAGGGATGTATGCACCCCTTTAGATGGGTGCTTTGATGGGTGCTCTACTATAGCCCCGGTTCGACAATGCTAATAAGTAGAGGAAGTTCGCTGCGGGGCGTCCCTCCTTGTTATGATCTAGTGCTCAAAGAGAAGGACAAAGTTCTATGCAATAGTGGAAGGCCATGAGGAGCTGCTCTCCGCCAATAAGAATGTGTGCCCTTTTTTGTTAAATTTTACTTGAATTATATTCTGTTTTTCTTTTTTTGCCAGTTGCTGACAGATTTGGATAGATGAATTCAACTCATTGTTAAAAATGTTTACGTTCGATCAATCTCAATGAAAGATTTTGCCCCATTTGTTTCAATTTCCCGATGTGCTGAAAAATTAAGCCTCAGTGAACAATCAAAAATGCAGTTTTTGCATCTGCTTGCTTTCATTTTCTTCCTCTAATGTAGCTGATGTAATGGATGTCAGAGTGTACATAATTTATTCAGTTTCCTCAAAGGAGAACAAGCTAAATGGGACACTTTGCCCAAAAAACAAAAAAAAAACAAAGACAATGAGGAAAAGTGTTGTAACCTAGCCTTGTTTACCCCTTTCATTATGTTTGTTTAGACATTTCAATCTTTCATAATAATCCTCTAATCAATCATCATTCTCATAATATCCACATTTGTCCCTTCATCAGCTGAAAACTGAAGGCAACTAATGTAATAGACATTGATATCTGTTATTTGTCATTGTGCTCCAGGCTTTTGGACCGTTCCAATGTTGGGGAGTAACTAACTATATACTTCAGATGTTCTTTTCAAAATAATGCAGCTTTTCCAGTAACAAGCTACTTTTCCAACCTTTTGTATGTTTAGACCTTTGACTGATGTTGTTTCAGGAACGACAGAAAGGGCCATTGATAACCATCTGTGATTCTCTCACAGGGTGTCCTATAATGACGGTTTGCAGATTAAATGTGAGGCACTGGACCCCAGCAAGGCTCTGAAATCACCCTGACCCTCACCTCAAGGACACTCCCAACATGAATCGTGATGAATCTGTGAAAGGAAAATAGACATTTTATGGCAAACTTGAGATGGGGACAGATTAATTAAAGCTTGGTAGCAGTTGAATAATGCACATTAAAGGAATCGGTCACCTAAACATTTTTACAATTATTATTTCACGTTTTTTTTTCATAATCAGAAATTGCTTTGGTCTTCCACACGGTCACCTTTTATTTCCGATTTCAGACTTTTCTCTGGGTTTATAATTTGCTTTAGCCTCTCGGTGACCTTAAGAAATGGCGATAATAATGTATAACCACCGGTGCTAATGATAAACAAGGCAAATCCTTGGCTTATGAGGCGCTATGAAATGTTAATATTGAACAAGACAAATCCATTCCATCTACCCAACGGAAAATAAACAGATGGTGGTTTCAAAGGTCAATTACGCTGTTGATTTTCTCGGTTTCAATTTTACATTTAGATTGAGTCAATAGTCTCTTTATCAATAGCGAACACAGGTTGTCCCTCAATCCGAAGATTGCAAAAACAAGGATAAAATGCATGCCTGCTAGAGTAATACACATCTGATTTCAATGCTTTTCTCCCATTGGCAAAAGTGGGGTCTCGGTGGGGCCACGCAAAACATTTATGCCTCTTTATTAGAATTATATATCTGTTTTTATGCACCCATCTCTGAAATATTTACATTAGCCAGGACACAGGGGGTTCAGGGGGCTCGCAAAGTGCCCACAATTCAAAAACAATAAAAAGCGGAGCAGGCTCCCTCTTTATGGCTGCCATTTGACAAAGTGACTGGAGGCAAAAGATGATTTTATCGACTGAGCGGAGGGCACCATTCCTACCTTTGTCACCGAAGCCTTTTAGGGCTGTTTTTATGGATTGTACTTTAACACCGCCTCATGGTAAATGCTGTCTTTGTCAACTGAAAGTGTCACATGGTTTGATGAATCTTTCTAAAATGAGGACACTTCGAGTTTGATGGCACATAGTCTTGTGTAGCCAGACCTTTGACTTAACAGCTAAATGTTCTGATTTTGATCAAAAAGAGAGAGAAAGAGAGCCTTTTGACTGAAATTTTAAGATTTTTTTTTTTTAAATATACATAATTAATTCAGAAATGTTTACATAAATATTTATATTGAAGTCATATTTTAATTGCATTCATGTATTTTGGAATACATTTATAGATAGAATACATTTTTTTTTTAAAACAGCTTTATCAATAGCTGTTTCCATCCAGTGTTGTGAATTTAAAATATGTGCAAAATGGGAATATCGCATAAAATGATTGCTAATAAAGCAGTGTTTCCATCCTATGTTTTTAAGAGAACAAAATCATCACTTCCTGGGAAGCTGGCGCAAAATATCTGTAATAAAAATGGAAGTTGTGGCAATCGGGAGGCACTGTGGATTTTTTCCTTCATCATAAATGACAAGTTGTGCCTCAGGCGTTTAATAATGGCGCAAAAAAATTATAAATTGACTAGTGCAAACTTTAGTAAATCATGTTGTGTAATACATATAAATACTCTTCTCCCATACATTTTGCGTCTGAAATGGAAACTCCTATGCATAGCCTATGCAATAAGGTCAGCTGCAAAAATAACTGTGTCCAAGCCTTTTCAGCGCAATTTTTCTCCTGCGTGTCTGTAGTAAATCCTGACAGTAGTTTTTTAACACCAAAAGAGGGCTTGCGATAATGCAAGCTGTTAGTAAATCTGGCCCTATGCATTTAATGCAACCGGCCACTGGAGTTTGGGAAAACACTCATGTGAGACACTTCTAGGAGGTCATTATACCCAACCATTTTGATGACAGAATTTGGCTCAGGCATTTTAGAATGACCAAACCAACATTTGAGATATGGGTTAGTAGTTATCCAGTCACATCTATACGGTTGAGGCAAATAAAAATTTATTTATTTATTTATGCGATATCCCTTAAAGGGATAGTTCACTTAAAAATGAAAATTCTGTCATCTTTTACTCACCCTCAAATTGTTTCAACCCTATATGAATTTCTTTCTTCTGCTGAACACAAAGCAAGATATTTTAAAGAATGTCAGTAACCAAACAGTTAACTGGTCCCATTGACTCCCATAGTAGGAAAAAAAATACTATGAAAGTCAATGGGACCAGTTAACTGTTTGGTTACCGACATTCTTCAAAATATCTTGCTCTGTGTTCAGCAGAAGAAAGAAATTCATACAGGTTTGAAACAACTTGAGGGTGAGTAAATTATGACTTCATTTTCATTTTAAATTGAACTATCCCTTTAAAGGTGCGTAAAAATAGGTGGATGGAAACATAGCTATAGTTTCCTACCTGTCTTTTATGATTTTAGGTCACTATTAAATTTTGGCAAATCTAGTGATTTGTTGTTCTTCAAAAGTCCTTCCCAGATGCTTTCCAGTTTTGTGAGCATCATGCTTTTGAGTTACTGGAGCATGTAGGTCACGCATGCGTTTTTGTCTTCTAACAAAAGCGAAGGCTTTTTAATTAGACATTTGCTACTCGTTCCTAACCAATTATATGTAATGAGTAGTTTAATTTCAGACTAATAACTCCAATCATTATTTTTTGCTCTTTTTTAGTGATTGGCTATAAAATATTTAAGCCGGTCGCAAGTGATTCATTCATTCTAAAGGCATTCAATACTCCCGACATTGGCATCTCATATTACTGCATACGCTCAGAGGACAAAACATTTCAAACACAACAAGAGAAAACAATACTACTTCTTTTCTCCCAAAGAAGCCACTTTGAAGATTTTTAACGGTCCTTCTACACGACAATTAAATGATAAACATCTCTGCAGTTTAGTTCCCTGTCTGTCCCTAATAAAGATAACTGATGTTTGCAACCCAAAGAGCTAAAACCATTATGCTCGCTCTACTCTGTGGGACCTCTCAGATAACAATATCTTCAGTGCTAGTGGAGCATTAGATCATGAGTGAGTCTAAGCACTCTGACTATTTGGGTACAATTCCTCTATAGAGAGATGCCTGGCAGGCATTCTCTAATGCCCCTCCTAATGACAGCGTTATAACGAGAGGCTAAGCACTTTGGAATGAACTCACAACGCAGCAGAGAGAGAGAAAGCGAGATGAAGCAGTCTGCAGTTCAGCTGGGATCTGGGGGTGCAGCGCTAGTTGTCTTGGTGACGTGGACCACCCTCTCGGTATAAAGATCTAACTGTCTCCATAACAACCTTATATTGTCTGTGATATTTATGGACCGTCTCTTAAACTGCGTTTCTCTTTTCTTCTAGGCATATTTACTTTGATTCACATCCATCGATATACTGAGGTTTTGTTCTGTGATATTTTCATATATCTGCATTCTAGTCTAGTCTAGGATTTTGCATTGTTTTCCCACCAAGAGGCAAATTCACTTAACAGTTGTGCTACTTTTCCATGAAGTAATTTTGTGCAAAAACCTGTTGTATGGAGCAATCAGTGTGATGCTCACAATGTGCTGGATAGCATTGCGAGTTTTTAAAATATTATTATTATTATTTTTTTGTTGTTGGTGCAAAAATATACATTTTTATGTAAGTATGCTTATTTACAAAAGTAAGCACTATTTGCTAGATTAAGTTAATGGCAGTGCTATTTTAATATCATTGACATACTAATATCGTTTTTATAATTTTTTGTTTTAATTTTAATTTTGGTTAAACTTTTAGTTTTTACTTAGTAGTTTTTTATTATTATTTATATATATATATATTATGGTATTAGTTTTAGTTAATAATAACCCTGGTTAATGGCATTGAGAAAGTATACTCGTAAACAAAGAGACAGTTGGAGACAGACAGTCAGTGGGCACCAAAAAACAAACAGCGGCCACACTTTACAGTTCCTTCTGAATAAAAAAGAAAATTGTTTATGCTAATCGTAATTACGAGATGGCAACCTGTACCTTTCTTCCTTTTCTGTTTACCTCCTCTGGGTCTGATTTTTGTGTTTCTATGTCAACACTTGTAATGCCGAAATGAATCTGCAGCAGTCAGGTGGTACAAGTAATAGCCCTGTAAGTTGTTTACATTCATTGCTATTGTGATGTTATGTGGTTTGAGAGACATGAGGTTACTTATTTCGCTTTGCTGTACGCGTTCATGTGTTTTAGAGGAGGCGTGGCTTTGGAGAAGGCGTTCTGAAGGGCTGTTGGGATCTTGTGCTTTCAAAGCTAGCTTGCTATTAGCGTCTCCGAAATTGCCTATACCCTACCTTTATTCAAAAGATAATCAAATAATGTAGAAGAGTTTTTTAACCGGACAAATATCCATTAATTTTATTCAATTATTTATTTTTAAAGTCATAGATCATATTCCGATACATCAACATCTTCAAGAGTAATCTGCACTTTGGATGTGCCTTAAGAACAAACATTATTACAGTTCACGCCATCAGCAGCTCAATAACTGATTCTCTAGTGGCTTTTCATTTTGCCTCCTACTTAGTCCCCTGATAAGAAGGTTCTGTGTTGATTGAGTTTTTACCTCTGCGGGATTGCAGACCTTTACGCCTGACTCAGGGTTTAAACGAGTTCACTCAGTTCGCACTGGCTCACCCGCACTCCTACATCAAGTATTTGTGAGCTGTTGATGAACGACTGGAGTGTTACTGTATAATGAATGTATACACTTCTACATTACACGCAGATGTTTAGAGAATTTATTGAGAGTGAACCTCACAAGTCTGCTGTAGGTTACCCCATAATTATATTTTGCATAAAGAAAATTAAGCCTATTTTAAGAGTTTAAAAAAGATAGATACATTAGGTCCTGTAGGTACTTTAGGTCTCTATGAAGCCCCGCCTTCCGATTGGTCGGCTGGACCAGTGTTTTGTGATTGGTCAATCGCTTCAAGCTGGTTTTTGGGAATCCCACGCCCCTTACCACAACTGCAAGGTTCAACACACTACTAACGCAACTCAACCTCGCCCCTTTATTTTGCAAATGCATTGTGGGGGAATTATTTAAAGTGCCCCTAGTATGCTATTTTAAAGGTGCCTAATTGTGTTATAGAGGTTTACCTAGGTTTACATGCATCCAAGATCAAAAAACACTTTAGTTTTCTAATAATATACATCGCACATCACCTCATTTCTCAAAGAGTCTGAACAGTTTGTTTGAAGATTCAGTCTCTCTAAATTGCGAGAGTCTACTCTGCTCTGATTGGCCAGATGACCCAGTCTGTTGTGATTGGTCTACCGCTTACAGCGCATTGAAAATAAAACCATAACTGAATTTCAGCTACTGAGTCTTCATCAGCACTTGATACATAATGATCCGAACAGGAACGATGTTGTCGTTTTGTCCGTATAAATTCCATCATCATTCTTTTCAACAACACAAACCAAACTCTTCCAGTCTCAGCTACACCTAGTGTTTGATGGCGGGTCAAAGATGACGTTGTTCGCAGGCAGCCAATGAAGACCATAGGCTGGTATTATGCAAATGTCTTTCGTTGTTACATAGGTATTTAACAGGAAGTTAGGCTGGAATTGCTGATGACTTATTTTCGGTCGATTATTTCGTTTAGGAGACAACTTTATTTGTTGTGCACTTTGATCTTTAAAACATTGTAGGCCTTTTACATTCACAAACAGCTATATTACACACTGCATTATAGGTAATATTCGAAAAACCATTATTTAAAAGAGAAATACTGTGATGTGTGCTCATTCCCGGAAGAAAACTCAAGACTACAATTGAGGCGTAGAGTTCAGAAACAGTGCGCACTGATACAGAGAATTACTCCCTTTGGGGTGACTTTGTAACTTTGCAGACATTTTTATCCTTTAACAGCAACATTACACAGTAAAGAAAGTTGAAAATGTAAGCATAATAGGTCTGGACTGTGAAGAAATGAGCAGTCAAATATGATGCATTACTATGACCTACGACATGCTTATGTGTAACTCAACTGCCCACTTATAAACACAGACGCGCCTCCCTTGAGCAGGATCATGTGGTTTTACTGGACAGAACTCCAGACACAGGAACATCTGCTGTACTTCTCCTCAGACTGGGGCCAAATCTCCAACCTGACCAGACTGCACACAGCAGGTCGACATGAGTAATGCACACACAGGAGGTCAGCTATTGCATAACACAAGGCCAGACACCAGCATACACATACACTAACACAGACTCTCACACACACAGTGACTATAGTGTTCATAACTTGATGTGCTTTTTATATTCTAAAATCCTGCCACATCCAGTCTCACTTCACAAAAGTTTTAAAGTTACAGTCAAGCCCTTTTGAAAAAGTAATTTGTGAAACTACATATCATATATGATAAAGTATAACTGAGTATTTAACTGCATTTCAATAGGAGGCTATATAATATTAAAATTATTTTAATAATAGTTAATACAATTGCTAGCATAAACTAGCAATGAACAAATTCAGCATTTATTAATCTTGGTTCATGTTAATCCATAGACATGTTAAACATGTATCTGCATAGTGCAAGTTATTTCTTACACTCTAAAAAATGCTGGGTTGTTTCAACCCAATTTTGGGTCAAATATGGACAAACCCAGCCGTTGGGTAAAATTTTTAAATTACATTTTTAACCCAACGTTTGGGTTTGTCCATATTTGACCCAAAATTGGGTTGAAACAACCCAGCATTTTTTAGAGTTGTGTATTTAAATTACCTGAGCAACACTGTTAATTGTTATTTCAAGTTATTTCAACTAAAGTTGATCAATTGAACTTTATTGTAAAGTGTTAATCGGTTAACTGAATATTATATAATTTAATTTAAAAAATAGTTTTTTATCAATACAAATGCAGGGGACTGCAAATGAATCAGGGAATTGATTTTTGGACCAGTCTGATTCATTGAAATGAACCAGATTTCCCAGTGCTGTACAAGGGGATTGACATGTTATGCAAACTCTTTTAATTACATCCTCAGTTCGTATGGCTATAAAGTAGAAAAAATTGTGATGCAGAGTTTCTTTGCACTACTCATTGGACGAAGTTACTGGAAAAGCTACTTTGTTTCGAAAATTGTCACCCAACTGATAATGTGGCTAAAATTAGTAACATCTATATTCTGTACTTTGCCTTAGTTCCTATTAGCGCTGCACATAACATAGACGATACTATGTACAACAATGTCGCGACGACAAAGAGTTGCATGTGCACATGTGTACACACATCATTTGCTGAATATAACCTACAAAATAGCAATTTCAGCTTCAATTTTCCCCCTGTATATCACCCGCTTCCGTCCTGTCTCTTCATTACCCCCCCACCCTCACTCTTTTCTGAGTCGCTCTTTGTCTGACAGGGTGCGATGTCATTATCTGAAGGATAGAGAAATGTTCCGGTGTGCTGTCAATTGCTGTCTCTTCCCCATCACCACGGTGCTTTTGTCTCACATTCTGGGTCGCCATCTCTTTCTCGCTGTCTTTTCCTCTTCCTCCTTTTCCCTTATCAATTTTTCAGAAGGAGGATGGACAATTTTGCCATAGCTTGTTTTGGTGGCGGGGGAAATTGCCCAACTATTTGTTAAGCCATTTTTAAAGGTTTTGAAGACGTCACTGATTTTCCTCAGTAATAAAGCATTGACTTGAATCCAATTTCAGTGGCATTTTCAGCTGGATTTTTTCATTATAAACCAAACATGCAGGTCATATCCTCAGTTTAAATTTAGGTTTGAATTTAGGTTTTGCAGTTTGTAAATCAACATCTAAAGGATTGTTCTGAGGTAAAGTCTAAGGACAGAATCAGTTTAGTGCCAAGAGTTTTTTTGAACTTTCAAAATGTAATATTCATATCTCTGATACATCAAATATTGTATTAATGATTATTGTAGGCAAAAAAGTGTTTGTCTAAAATTATATATTTCAATGAGATAGCTCTCGAGATAGCTTTAGATTATTATTGTGTGGTAATGTTCATTTATTTGTTCTTGGCTATATCTGCTATCCTGCTGATTAGAAGTATGGACTTTCTATACACAGCTCTTCGACACACAGACGTCCCTCTGTGAGCATGTAAGATATGCTTCTGCTGCTGCATGTGTAACGTTGGCCAGTAAGAGCTGCCCGTGTAAACCTCACCTGCCTTAAAGGATTAGTTCACTTTCAAAAAAAAAAAGTCCTGATAATTTACCCACCCCGATTTCATCCAAGATATCCATGTCTTTCGTTCTTCAGTCGAAAAGAAATTAAGGTTTTTGAGGAAAACATGCCAGGATTTTTCAACACAGAATGGACTTCAATAGCAACCATCTATCCCAAGGTTCAAATGTCTGTCTCAATGCAGCTTCAAAGTCTCTACACGATCACAGTCGAGAAATAAGGGTCTTATAGGGTAAAATTAGAAGTAATATTTCGCCGTTCCCTACCTTTTTGAACCGGAGTACACAGACAAATAATTTAGATGATGTGAACGTGACCTTTCCAATGTGATGGCGCAATGCGTGGCGCATCTCAGAGATGGTACACGACGGGCATTTGTGGTTAAAAAGTATATAATTGATTTTTTTGTGTGAAAATAACCGATCGTTTCGCTAGATAAGACCCTTATTTCTCGACTGGGATCGTGTCGAGCATTTGAAGCTGCATTGAGACGGACATTTGAACCTTCTTTGAACATTGGAATATTTGGTTGCCATTGAAGTCCATTAAATGGAAAAAAATCCTGGAATGTTTTCCTCAAAAACCTTAATTTCTGACTTAACTAATCCTTTAAGAGGCGCGCTAGGCTGACTCTAGTAGCAGCGGTCTTTAGCGTCCTTGTTAGCGCCTGCTTCCCATGTCAGAGAACTCGGTTCGAACCCCACTCGGTGCGGGGTCGAGTAGGACTGGTTACATTTGGTGCCATTGAGCTTTGAGCGCTTTTGAGTGGAATCGTAAACACCTTTGATTCCCCATTGTGGGCACATGCTCATCAAATATGTCTGTGATTGGCAACAATGATCAGTGCTTCAAAAACATGTAAATATACATCAATGACGCTCTTCCCCAAGCGCTTACACAGATTCAAACGCTTCCACCCCCGCTTTCAAAACACTTTCAAACACTTCCGTGCCTTGACAATTGTAGCCAATCGCAGACATATCCGATGAGAGGGGAACACAATGGCCAATCAGATTTACGATTCCACTCAACAGCATTCAAAGCGTCACATTTTTTAAATTTCACTAAATAGACACATAAATCCCTCGGCAGATCTAGGCAGGTGGAGCTGGGGGAGGTGGAGGGTTTCAGAGGAACTCTAATAGTGCGCCGCAAGACTAAATTACAGCAAATAATGAAGCAGTCTATTTAAATGTTGAACAAACAATCTCATTGACTGCAAGTTCAGCAGAGGCCAATTAGCTGTGGCATGTGGTAATGATGAAAAGGGCTGATGCGCCCTCTAGAGTTTCATGACTGAACTAGATATACATATAAATAAATATAATAACATGATGCTACATGATAGCCACATAATTATCATTACTTAATAATTTTAAATAAATCATATTTACTGAAATGCACTTTCAGTGAAAGTTTACTGGGCGAAGCATTCAAGATGGTTTAAAAGCAGAAATGTGCAACTTGTATTTTAATACTGTTATTCATCTTAAATGTGTAGGTTTTTTGGCTATACTTTCAAAAGCATTTTCCAGGTTTAATGCCTTTTAGTCTTCAATTATACAGTAAGTTCATTGTTGTAGTTTTTGTACTCCTCTTTTTTCTTTGGAAGACTTATTTTAACTCAAAACCTTCCTTTAAATTGATTCAAGTTAAATATTCAGTCAGCACTACTGAAATGTCTGTGGGTAAATGTAATGAACATGTTTCCAGCTTCTTTTGTTGAAGTAATGAATGACACAGATCCTCCAGTGAGAGATATATTTAGAGTACACACGCTTCACTTCATTCTGTTTGTCGTTTACAAAGAACTTTCATGACCCAATACAGTCACACGGATCAAAGGGAAGGCGTGTGATACGTCAGAACTGCGATCTCATATCCAGCTCTCGTGTGAATTCACCAGTTGAATTTTAATGCGAAACTCACACAGCGATTCTTTCCTCCCCTCTTTAACATTTTAATTTCAAGCCGGGCCCAAAGAGACCCCCCTCATCCCCCCCATGAAAATGCATTCAGTTATTTGTTTCGGGGTATTTGTTAAAGGCATGCATAAAATATGAAAAATAAAAAAACCTATTCTGTGATGCAAGGCCTCCCACCAAAGTGCAACATTGGCATTTCCATTTAAATTTTTAAAATCCCAAACACTATTTGTGAAAAATGCAAATGCTGTATTAATATTCCACATGAAAGAGGAGCATTAGTCATGGATTATATAATTCAAATGAAAATGTTTTGTATTAGGTAACATTTGCAATAGAGAATAATGGACAAGGCAAAGCGAGGAAAAGAAAAAACTCGAGCACAGCAGTTTTTGCGAGAGACAAGGGAACGCTACACATCCCTACCATGATGACACCTTACAGAAACCACTGACAGTGAAATACAACAAGGGGGAAAAAACTCACCCAGGTCCGAGGAACGGCTTTTTCAGTTCAGTTCAGCATTGTTGCGGAGCAGATCCCAGTACGGGAGCATCGCTGATGACACAGTAAAAACTGATTCATAATTAAGTCAGACCAGCCAAGCTTCAAGCTCCCATTATGAGGGCCGAGAATACATGTCCATTAAGAGCCACTTTACGCTGCACTGGGGAGACGCCGCTGCTCTTAATGATGAAGTTAGCTATAATTTAGACTTGTATATCATGGTCTTTCTTTCTCCCAAATGCAGGCATAATGATTTTATTGATGGAGTCGGAGATCATAGTCTCATAGCCGTGTGTGTATACGTTTTGTGCTGTCCAAACTCATATTTATATTTATTTATATTGTCAATGGATTAAAAAATGTGTACTGGAATGAATTACAACATATGGAGATTAATTAAACCAAATTAATTGTATATTGTTATATGATCCCAAAATGAGGAAAAATCAGACATGAATATTGTGGCAGACAAAATCATCAAATAAACAGTTGCTTCAATTCAATATTTTAAGCAATCTCACATGAGCAAAAGTGCAGCACAATTGCTTGTGTGGTATTTATTTTTATTCAATTAACAAGAAGTTTATAATGAGCAACTTAAGGTCACATTAGTGAGATTTTTTATGCCGAAATTTGTAGAACAATTTGACAGCACCTTGCATTTTAGAAATAACATTGCCAGTTATTTTGCCTTTTTTTAAAGCATAAAGTCAAAGCAGAATTAAGTGTAGAGCATCTCCAAGCAACACAGAATGAATCAGTTGAGGAAATGATTCAATGACTCGTTCATGAAGAGTTGCTGCGTCCGAAATCACATAGGCTACTATATAGGTAGTACTACATTTGGTTTGAAACTTGAGATCGTTAAAAAGGATGTTCTATATTATGGATGTGTGTAGTGTGAATGAAATTTGGATGTACTACATTGTCATTGTCATGTGACATATGGGTTTACTTCACTTCCATTCACAAATCCTGGCCTGTGGCTTCATGCCATGGGATAGTAAAATGTGCATTGATTGCACATTTCAGAATCTCACTGGAAGTAGTAGATCATACGGGTATACTTTTCGCCTACTGCTTAATAAATACTATGAATACTACTCGGCTCACATTCAGTAGGCTTATTCGCACGCAGCGAGTCACTTGTTCAATCCAGGATGAATCAGTGTTTTGGATGAATCATTTAACTGAATGAGTGAATCACCCACTCAGTCATAACGATTTTCTTTTCATTCTTTCATTTAATCGTATCTAATGTATGGCACAACACGGTCCAGGACTGATGCCCTCTTCAAAAATGTGCATTACATCACTAAGCATGAGCGAGCGTGAGTGAGAATATATATGTTGTGTTTTAAAGATGAAGTATAGTTGGTCAGAGGTTGATGACTAAGCACTTTTCTTTTTCAAAATCTAAAGTGCATGTTGAAGACAGAGTGGCAGTGACTGAGAAAAAATAAGCGTTAAAGGAGAACTCCGGTCAATTTTAACATTGAGCTCATTTTTTTGTAAATTTGGAGTGCTGTCAATACAGAGAACAACGAAAAAATCCTCTTTTTAAAATTTGCACCCTGTTGGCTTCAATGGGGCAAGTTTTAAACCTGCTTTTAGCCTCTTAACATCCTTGATCTGTCACTACAAGTGCCCAGCCATGTTGAGTGATTATTTTAGAGTAAACACGGTGAATCTGACTGCAGTAGATGTGAAAGATATGAATAAAAATGATGTTATATCAGCCAGCGCAAATACCTGTATTTACATCCTGTTTTCGGTCGAAGTCCAAAGTAGTTGATTGTCGAGTTCACGCGCGTGATCATAGGTAACTAAACCATAGGCACTTGTGAATGAGCTAAAATAGCTTAGGTTGGAACCAGTGAAGGCTACTTATTAATACTTACTTCTTGGGGTCGGGAGTGGAAGTCTGACATGATGATGTCACCCGGTGAGAAGAAATATGACCTACATGCACACAAAGGAGTGCGCGCGCACGCGATGCTCTCCTACACCACGAACCGTTGGATGGGATGTCATGTCACTTATCTTAAGCAGTGCAGAGATGTGTCAGGAGATGATAACACCGAGTCTGACTGAAAAACGCTGACTGCGTGGATTCATGAACGATCGCCAGGGACCAAACATCTAGAATCAAAACATGAATGCCTTTCAAGTTCTGTAAAAAAAAAAATGTTTGGGAAGTGAAAACTGAGCTTTGTGCCAAGTTCTTGATTCGCTGCCTCAACACTTGCAACTCTTCATTTGCGAATTCGGAGCGCTTGACAAATTACATTCAAAGTATTGTGCTCCCAGCTCCGACTAATTACATTTAATTATTTATTACTTCCATTTTTAACTTTAGGTTCTTACTTAACTTTCTCACTTCAGAGTATTAATTTTCAATTTTCATAGTGATTGAACATGTACAAAGTGCACGTTTTTTTTTAATGAATTCTGGATTATAGCGTGCACTTCCTCCCTTCCAGTGGGGCTTAGGGAGCGCGCGCAATCTCTTGATAATGTTGATGAGAGCATTATAGGTAATGACTTCAACAATAGCAACAGTCATACTCATTTTCATTTTCGTGATTGCGTTCAGTCTAACGTAAAGCCCTCCTCTCCTCTGTTTGCACGACGATTCAACTGAGAGCTTCCCTTAAGGGAGCTGCTTCTGATCAACCATACTGCATCATTCTGTCAACACGGACGTCTTGTTGCTTCCATTCGCGCTGCGACTACACACTTTCTCTTTCCTTCCCTAAAATATTCGTCTTTAAATGCATATGCGTTTTTGTTTGAACCCACAACTGTTTGTCAGCCCCCATTTACAAAGAGGGAACATCTATTTTAAGCTCTGCGCCATAGACCAGCCACCCACACACTGCTAGTGAAGGAGAGAGAGAGAAGGAGATAAAAGAATGAGAGAGAGAGAGAGAGAGAGAGAGAGAGAGAGAGAGAGAGAGAGAGAGAGAGAGAGAGAGAGAGAGAGAGAGAGAGACTAGCACATGTTATCAGAGGAGCAGAAGCTCTGGGGGGAGAGAAACAGAATGAGGTTTGTGTACGAGTGTCAACAGTTCATCAAAAGCAACAATGCTGTTGGCACAGCAACAGTTTATTTAACAACACAGAGGCAGATGCATTACAGATAGATGATACATTAGATATGATATTTTCTCCAAACAGAAAAGGAACAGGAAATGGAACGGTCCAGAGTTTCCAAAGTCGTATGACTTTCTGTCTTCCGAGCCGCACAAAAGGAGACCATTTTCCATGCTCTTATCCACGCAATTACAATGAATGGGGACTGAAGCTTTCAAGCTTTAAAAAGGATGCAAAATCACCATGAAAGTAGTCGACTTAATAAGAGTTTAGAAAAAAAACGTAGCATAAAAATTGTATGTAAAATGAATCAAATAAGCTAATTTGTGACATTGAGTATGTGAACCTCTTTGTACAAAAGGTCAGATTTTCTTGCTTCCATAAAGCACGTGATGCTTGGAGCACAAAATGACAACATTTAAAGACTTCTTTTTCCATGCAATTACAGTGAACAATTGACGCTTGGACCTAAAAAAAAAAAAAAAAAAGGTACAAAATATCCTTAAATGTATCATAGGCAGTGCAAGGTATTCAACATCTTAAGAAGTCACAGTGGAAGAAATGTATGCCTTTTTTTTCTACAGTCATTTGTTAAACTGAATCACTGCTTCATGTATGAATCATTCAGATCAACACTAAAAGATCTGACTCAAAAGAATGATGCTCTCTTGTGGACCTGCAAAGGAGAGCTATGTATGTTTAAATATTTTCAGTAAATAATGATTTTGAGCTTTCATATGAAATAATTTATGTGTCTTTTTGTTTAATGTGGGGGGGGGGTGGCAAGAGTGACAAAGATAATATATGTCAACATTTCCCTTTGTTTTCCACATCAAGAAAGAAACTCATACAGGTCTGCAACATGAGGGTGAATAAATGAGGACAGAATTTATTTTTGGGTCAACTACCCCTTTAACAGCCCTCTCAAGCTCTATTTAAGGGGGTCTCAGCTCCAGAAGGTAGACTATGACTATGTGTATGAGTCTGTGTGCTTGTTCCTATCTTCACATCACTCTATAACCACCAGGAAAATGACACATGCTGAACTCTGCGGTTGCGAAGAGGGCTTTTTCCCCTCACTGTGCATTCCAGCACCACGGACAGCGGAACACGCTCAGTACTGACCATGATTGCAGCCCTCGCCGAGACTCATTTTGTCCTCAAGTGCTTTCAGATTGCCTTCAACCACTGTCTGTCCATCTATCTGACTGGTCTCTCTCTCTCTCTCTCTCTCACTCTGTCCACTGCCCGGCAGAAAAAGAAGGAAAGATTGTTTTTTCTCTTGACAAGTTTATGCATAAAAGTTTGATTGACTAGGTATATAAAGTGCTCAGCAGCAGGACGGTTCTAGGATCAGGGGGTATTTGGGGGTCAGTCCAGACATTTGTGGGTGCATATGGGGTCATTCTTTGAATTATTGGAATATGATACACTTTCTTTTTCATTTTTTATGAAGTAAATCTTTCAGTATTACTGAAGCAAAAAGATTTGTCTACCTTCTCAGCCTCAAACCACCTGAAGGTCAAAAGTTGTGTGTATTTTTATGACCGTGTGTATAGTGGGGTTCAGAAATTTGAGACCACATTGAAAATCTGGGCTGTTATTTAAAGTTATGAAGATCCTTTTTGCCTTTTTTGACCAAAACACATTGGACACAGCCTTATAATATAATTGGATTGTCAGGTTTTTTTTTTCAGTTCTATTTAAAAGTTGTTACAGCAAGTACATCTTTGAGAAAAAATAAAATAGTATGTATTTGCCAAATTTCGCAAGGTTTATGGCACCATGCCTTCATAAAAGAGTTTTGCAAGAACCACAAATGGCCAGGCTGGTGTTTTAGAGTTTGCCAAAAAGAAAGAATTAGTTTTTCTTAAGTGCAGGTAATGAAGGTACAAAATTCCTTTTTTGTTTTCAGAATTAAATCTGTGACATATTTAGTGCTTAAAACATGCACAGTTGACCAAAAAATCCAAAAACATGCAATTTGAAAAAAAAAAAAAAGTCCTGTCGGCTTCTTTTTCTTCTTCAGAATAAGCCATGTGCCAGATTTTATGCCAATAGTCAGGAGTCTGTTTTGCGAGATTGGATAAGATTGTTTTATTAGTGGCCAAAAAAGGGCACAAAATGTTACTGGGAAAGACGAGGTAATAAAAACATTCAGAAGCACACCCTAGTGCTGCCCGTCTTGTCAGTCTCTGGATGATGAGTGACTGAATGCAGCTCCATGATTCAATATGGAAAAATATTCAGTCCCATTGTTTTGATGTCTATTCATGTTATGCTGCCAATATTCTTTGCATGCTATGCATCATATGCACAGTGAACTGAATACATTAGAGTATCAAATATTCATATCGGTGTTTGAATGTGTGTGGATGTTCATGCCACACATTTTATGTGTTTAGTTTGTGTGCTATCTTTGCATTTTCATGGTTTGTGTGACCTAAGGTCCTGTGCATGTGAGCAATGTTGGGGAAGCTTGCCAAACTATTCATGATTTAAAGTAGGTAAACTACAGTCAATGTACGAATGAATGAATGAATGAATGAATGAATGGATGAATGAATGAATGAATGAATGAATGAATGAATGAATGAATGAATGAATGAATGAATGAATGAATGAATGAATGAATGAATGAATGAATGAATGAATGAATGAATTGTTATTACAATATTATTTGATTTGAATTGGCCACACACAAGAGAATGTTGAATTTGAATTTCAATGGTAATATCAGGAAGAGGAGTTTACTATATTGTAATTAAAATGTTTATTAGTCCAACACAAGTGGAGCGGGGTAATAATAATAATTAATAATAATAATAATAATAAAATGTCCATTCTTCATTTAGACTTAACTATGGCTATTTATTCCATGATATGTAGAATACATTCTTTCTCTGCTAATTGGAAATTATTATTTTTTAAACTAATCTCAGTTCTGCCAAAACAATTAACATAAACATATTTTAATTCTGACATATAGCACCATGAAATGTCTGCCACATCAGCTACTCTAATTGAAGAGTTGTTGGACTCTAGAAGCTGAATTCTGATATTTAACCTTGATCTAATTAATATTCATTAGCCATTTCATGACATCAGCATGTCCCCAACCTCCACACTTCAAAACGATTCCTTGGCCACATATTAATATAAATGGAAGCGCGTGGAATTGTCTAAATCGTTCGAAGGCCGGATTACATAATTTGAACAGTGTTCTGCCACTCAGACCTTCATTCATCCTTCACACATCCTCATTTGCTTTTCATTTTCCCTTGCACTCTGCACACCAGTTCGGCAGAGGTGTGGCATCAAACTGAAGATTCACCCCGTCTCCTCAAGGCCACCTTTAACATGTGCCTCAACGTGAGGCAGAATCCTGTTTGTGGGCGGTCGGACCTGCCGAGATGGAATCCTCTATTGGAGATTGGTTTTGGAATTTGAATGGAAGTGTTGGACCCGCGGCTTGAATTGGTGAGATTGAAGTGAGATGGGTTTTAGAGGATGAGGTGGAGATGAGGTTGACCTTGACCTTTTTATCCCTCCCATCTCGAACGGCACTTCCTTTTGTCCCACCACCGCAAATGTACTTTTAACAATGAGCCTGGGAGTTAGTCTTTTTACATCTATATGTCTTTTCATCCTCTGCTTTCTCTCTCTCGCTGTCTGTCTCTGTGTGTGTGTGTGTGTGTGTGTGTGTGTGTGTGGTCATGGTAAACCCTACGTTACTTATGGGGACCCCCATAAAAAAGTAAATATCCAAAACCCTTGTCCTTGTGGGGACATTTTTGTCTATGAATGACAAATTTTTGTCATTATGTCTATGAAATGTCCCCATAAAAGTTGAAAACCGTGCGTGCGTGCGTGCGTGCGTGCGTGCGTGCGTGCGTGCGTGCGTGCGTGCGTGCGTGTGTGTGTGTGTGTGTGTGTGTGTGTGTGTGTGTGTGTGTGTGTGTGTGTGTGTGTGTGTGTGTGTGTGTGTGTGTGTGTGTGTGATGATGCATAAAGGGCCCTCTGTGCCCCTGGACTGACGTTGTACATGAAGTCGACCATTCAGAGTGAGTCAGATTTCCTGATTCATAGCCAAGACCAGGTCGCCTTGAGACACTATTGCACATGAGAGAGTGTGTGGGGGTGTGCATGTAGTATGATGTAATAGAGTGCATGTGTTTCCATTCTTATATTTTTTACAAAAACCTTCAACAATGGCAAAGGTTCTGACTAAACAGGCCATGACACGTTACTGCACACCATGAAAAAGTCTCTCTCATATCGTTTTTACCTCCTTTCACATGTTCCTTTAACTCTCAGTTATCCCCAGACCTCATTTTGGAGAATTCCATAAGGATGTTGGTTTTGCTTCACAGTCTCAGATATCAATTGCTGACTGCATGAGTAAGTTTTGTATAAAATGTTATTCTATTATGTACATTATTTTGTGAACGCATGGATGCATATTATGGAACACATCTTGTTATGTGTAACAATAATGAACTGTAACCAGCCTAACATAGAGTATTAGACCAAATATTGAATTAGCATTAGTTATATTTGAAATATAAATTTGCAGAAGGAAAAAAAGAGGTAGTTTGAATGCAGTGCTTTTGTGTCAAGAGCAAAAGTCAGATAAATATCCTATTGTTCAAAAGTTTGGGGTCATTTTTAAAAATAAATTAACATTGTATTCAGCAGGAATGCATTACATTGATTAAAAGCAACTGTAAATACTTAGACTTTGTTACAAAATATCAATATCAATGCTGTTCTTATGAACTTCATCAAAGAATCATGACAAAAAAGTAACGTTTTTCACAAAAAATAAAGCAGCGCAACAGTATTCAATGTAGATGTTAATAAGAAATGTGTTTTTTTTAGCACTAAATCAGCATAATGATTTCTGAAAGATAATGTGACACTGAAGACTGGAGTTGTGATGCTAAAATACAGTAAATATGTAAAAAATTAAATTAATAATATTCATAAAATATTCATAAAATTAATACAAAAATTCATAATATTTCACAATATTGCTGTTTTTACTATATATTTTTTTATCAAATAATGCAGCCTTCTATCAAAGAGACTTCTATCAAAAACATTAAAAACTCTTACTGACCACAAACTTTTGACTGGTATTGTAGATGGATAAATTAATGTAAGGAAGAAAAGACCATTCTCAATTTTCAAATGATATATTTCACAAGTCAGCTATTTAAATCTAAATGACAGTGATGCTATTGTAATATTTGCATATTAAATTGTGGTTGGTCTTTTCTTCCTTATATTTGTTTACACAGTCAAGTCAAGTCACCTTTATTTGCTTTATACAAAACAGCTTTACAGGGATAAACAGAAAAATACAGCGATTTAATTCTGCTGTAGAAAGAAAATAGTGTGATTGGTCAGCTGAGGTCAGTTCAGTGTTGATTCAGTTCCAATCAATAACAAGATCATCAAATATGAAATGAGTTCAATAAAGCAGCTCTGTAGAAAACAGTGATGCCATTGTTCAGCTCAGTTCAGTTCTCATCCGATCGCACACAACGAATGCACACACACGTAAGATTGAAATTATCTCCAAAACAACATCTTAGCGGTTCAAGGTGAATTCATTGAAGACAACTGTGGGGAGAAGAAAGAGAATAAGAAAGTATGAGTGATTTTAATACAGCACTGCCTTGCGTACACTGTAATTTCACCTGAGGTGAAGTGGAACGCAAGTATTTGTTTTCGCAAGACAGCAAAGAAAGCCACTACAAGCCGGCGCAAACATTCTAAAGAACATTTAAAAAAAAAAAAATCCACGGTTGATCGCCCAGAGAGCTCTTTCTGCTTTCTGCATGCATAAGAGGCCTACTCATCAAATTCTGGTGGAAGTGTTCAGTGAGATGGAGCCCAATTCTGCCAAGGTACATCAGTATACTAGATCTGTCAGCAGGCTGCATGCAGCAGACTTCTTGCATGACCTGCAGCTCGCTCTATTGTCACATCCTGTATTGCCCCTCGGGTGAAGAACTCTGATTGGCCGAGGCGGGTATAGCCGGGCTGTCACATGCTCCTGAGGAGTGTGAATGGGCCTCGGGCTAGAAGAGGGGGTGCATGCAAACAGGTAGAACACAGACAACTCTGACCCGGGGGGAGGTCACATACACACGCGTTTCACACACACATACATATGCATAACAGTACAGTGTAGAAAAAGACATGCAAGACAGAAAGTTAAACTGTGTATCGACTGTTTTTAAGGCATAGTTCACCCAAAACAAAAACTGGATACGCTTTGGTTTGAAATCAATTACAAGTGGTTTCTAGCTTCAGTGGTGTCAGAATGAGGTTCCTGTAGCTCATAGCGCTAACATAGGGAAAGCCATGGGTTTAACACTACGAGAATGCATAAAATGATACATTGTCTACTGCAAATGCAATGAAAGCCACTTGGAATTTAAGCATAGGCCACATGCTAACCGAAATTATTAAATCCCATTGCAAATCAGGTTTATTGCCAATTTTTATTTTACTTTCAGCTGTTTGCAATGAACAAATCAAACAAAAGTCATTGAAATAGCTCAACACAACAAATGTCTCAAGTGGTTTCCCCAAATTCAACTGAAAATGCAATTTTTTAATGACTTCTGACCCCAAATTTTTGAACAGTAGTGTTTATGTGTAATGCACAAGTTATACGGACTACTTTTATGACAATTTTGTGTTTGTTTTTCCTTGACAGCCCCAGTCATCACGCAGTCTCGATGTTTTGTTAGGGTTTTCAGAATGTTCTTTAAAAAAAAAAATCATATGGGTTTGATAATATTTAACAATATACCACATTACAGTGAGTAAATGATGACAGCAATTTAATTTTCGGATGAACTGTCCCTTTAAATCCCACCATCTTCGAATAATTATGAGACCATTTACAGCCACCTTGATTGTGTAATAACCTCTCAATACAAAGTGAAAGCAAGAGCACATATGCGCATTATCACTACAAAGAGTGCTGAATCACAGAGAACGACTGTCCGTTTCTTTAGCACCATGGTTTCATTATCTCTCCCATTATGCTAGCATTTAATAAACCCTGAGGATGCAAGAGAGGGAAAAGGAGAAAAAGATATGGCCTTGGTTAGTACGAAAGTCTTTTGTTTTCTAAATCACATATTTCTTTGCCATCTCTCTCTCTCTCTCTCTCTCTCTCTCTCTCTCTCTCTCTCTCTCTCTCTCTCTCTCTCTCTCTCTCTCTCTCTCTCTCTCTCTCTCTCTCTCTCTCTCTCTCTCTCTCTCTCTCTCTATCAGGATGACAAGTGCCATACCATCCTGTGAGATGTGCCAAGACAGAATGAGCATCTGTCAAAACACGTCGGTCCCAGCGGACGCTTCGCTGATGGACGCAGACATGCAGGAGAGAAAAAGATAGACGGAAAGAGAGGGAGATGGACAAGGGATGGCTGAAAAGAGTGGTGAATGATTTGGATGGGTGGGGTCTCGTCCTCACCTGCTGCGCCCACCAGCATCCTTGAACCCCGTTTCACCTCCACCGCTGCGAGGGGCGGACGCAAAGGTCCTCCACATTGTGTCTTTTCTTTCTCTCTCCATTTTGATTGTGCATGCTTACAAGCATACTAATGAACTCAACAATAGAGAATCGAGAGAGAACAAGAAGAGAAATGGAAATGAATGCTGCGGCTGAAAATACAAATAAGTAAAAACAACACATTTGGTTTCTCTTTGCAGTCCAGTGCATCCATTCAAGAGCCAAGACATTTGAATTGCAAAGGACTATTAAATATTGCTTTTGCAAATGCAACAGTAGGACAAATGTATTCAGTCCCACCGCATGTTTTCCCCCCTTCATGCTAAACTTGAATCCATTTCAACAGGTCCACTCGCTCTTATCTCCAGACAAACCAGTGGAAGATGACCCTGTGGATTTCTTGCAGGTTGTTCTCAAGAGTTTTTCGTGGAACATTTGTCTTAACATAAATAAAAATATTTTGACATACTTAGAATGGAGCTACACTTGGAATATGTAATTATCAGTATTTTTGTCTTTATTTTCAGTAAAAATCTAAATCCCTAAAGCAAAATGAATTGACTTAAACCATTTACAACACATACTGTATTAATACTTTTTATCCAATTTGTTTTATTCCAAGCAACAAATAAATAAATAATTAATAAATAAATGTGTTAACACTATAAATATATTTTGTTAATAAGACTTTAAAAAAAATAGATTAACACTTTTATTCAGCAAGGATGCATTACATTGATCAGTAATAGACATTTCAAATTATTTATGTTCTTTTAAACTTTCTATACATCAAGGAATCCTGAAAAAAATATTAAACTGTTTCTAATTTTGATAATAAGAAATGTTTATTGAGTAGCAAATCAGCATATTAGAATTATTTCTTCAGGGTCATGTGAAGACTGGAGTAATGCAGCTGAAAAAATATTTTCAAATATTTTCAAATTGCAAATAAATTCCAAAATTCGGTAATATACTGATTGTACTGTATTTTTGATCAAACAAATTTTGCTTTGGTGAGTAAAAGAGACTTTTCAAAACAGACTTTAAAAATGTAAAAAAAAAATCTTACTGGTCCCAAACCTTTTAAAGTCCGCGTGAACCGGAAGTTGCAAACGACTTTTCTCAAGTGTTGTGACGCATTTCCGAGTGAACCGGAATATTGAACAGAGGGCAGGGTTTTACTTCAGCGCTCCTCCTCTCCATCTCTCGCCCACAGCAGAGTAACGGTTTGAGGGGAGTGGCTAAGCGTTTAAACAACCCAAGTTCTCTACGTCATCAGAAAAAAGAACCATTCCAGACCCGGAAGTAACTTTTCAGACTTTGATTAAAGATAACTTCGGCAAACAATTTTTTTCCGTGTATTAACTTGCACGGATTAATTGTTCACCAGACTAGTAATATCCGCTAACAAAGTAAATAGGGTCAATTTTGATTTCATGCCGACTTTAACAGCGGTGCATATTTGCTCAAAACTGTTATGTTTTGGCTGTGTTGAGTAAAGAAGATGAGGATCGATTGCAGAAGTTATAAACATATATAAACAGTTATACACAAGATAATACAAACAGTTCAGGAAAACACAACCAACAACTAACCGAGGAAACTGAAGAGAATAAATACACAGGGATAGACGCTCAGGAATTCAGGGATTGATGAACTAAATGAGAACATACTAAAGAAAAGAGGAAATAAACACAGGAAAACCAGAACAATATAACAGGAACAGAACAGAGTCTCAGAAAGGAAATCAACTATAGCAATGACAAAAACAAGTTTCAAATATATTATGCACTTTTGCTTTTACATAGCGTAAATGTTTTGATGCTTTTACTGGAAAACAAGACAAAATACTGATTAACATTGTATTTTATAAAAATCGATGTTGATTATACAGCCCAAATAATTTGCTCTTCTTCTTAAAACTGTGAACTACCTGTTGCAACATGGACTTTGCAAGTTTGTGAGTGCTTTATCTCCCTTCTCTACTGCCTGACAAAAAAGAAAAACATTTGAAAAACTAGAGTAACATTTGTTTTTGCACTTTGAATGACACTTAAAGGGGCGGCTTGGTTACAACATCAGCAGTTTAGTAAAGGTAAAGCTGCATGCTAGGATTCTCATAGCGTTTCCGCTGCATGTGCTGACTCTGTTCCCGATGGCCACAGGCAACTCAGGGTAAATGCACAGTGGGAGATCTCCTAAAAAGACAAAGTTACATTACCAATGCAAACACTAAGTAAAGCACACCACGCTGGAAGCGTTAATTACGCCCCCAGACGCTCCGCCGCACCGCTAACGTTCGCAGCGTCACCCGGATTTATGCGAGAACGTCGTTTATTTGTAAAATGACCCTTTCGATCATTCATCCGTTCATTCATTTTTTGTTATTTACAGATTGAGGGATAAATGCGCCGCCATCTGGAAGCAACAGGCGTCCCCTGATGTCGTGCCCTTGACAAGATCATGGCAAGAAAGTCTATAATCTAAAGTTGAGCACGGCTTTTGCAACCCGCTGTTTACATTGGCGCTGATTGAGCCGATCGGAGCCGTCCCTGAGGCGGCGAGACTTATCATTCACCGCAGAGGACCCGAGAACTGACAGAAGCCTTTCCTTTTCCCCCCTCCTCAAGCAAATTACAGCCAGGTACACTAAATGTTCCCATCATCTCACACCTGCAATACAAAGACAAACAGGGGACTTTTTCTCTCTCTCTCTCGCTCTCTCTGCAGGCCTGCTAGATCCTGCTTCATTAGACGTGCAGCTGTTGAGTAGAAAGGCAGTAGAATGAGAGAGAGAACCCATGAGAGGTTAGCAGACATGTGACAGATGAAGAGAGAGAGAAAGAGAGAGGGAGCGAGAGAAAAAGGGAGGGAGGAAAACTAACAATGGCCTGTCATTCTGAGCGGCTGCCAAGCGATGCCCATAATTGATTGCTCGTCCCATTTTCAAAAAGCTTTCTAGACACGGACACACGCACACACACACACACACTGTTTGAACATAGACTATAGTAATAGAGGATGAATCAGTGCAAATCACAGACTCACACACCGTGAATTTGTGAAATGGAATATTTAGGTTTATAAAGGACAGTTCTGACTCTACATTCTGATTGGATGAACCGTGTTTGAGGCCGTTATGATGCGGATAAATGCACACCTGTGACTGCACATTCTACATCAAATACCAAGTCGGATAGTTGCTCAGCAACTGTAAATAGCTGTTCTTTTGCGAAAGAATAGTTTACTTCGATGTTAAAATAAACATTTGGTCGTTCCAAACCTGTATTACTTTTTTAGAGCTATTTTGAACAGCACCTACAATGAAAGTCAGTGGGTCCAAAACAACATTTTGGCCATTTTACACAGAACACATGCAGGAAGTGACACATTGTGGCCCACACAGCAAAAGCTGAAAGATTTTAAATGTTCTCAAGATAAAAATGTAAAAAAAATCTTCACGTAGCAGCCATCTTTACATCCAATATAAGAATATTTCACTGCTCTAAGAAGAGGGCTTGGGTGTGTGTCAGTTTACTAGGTCAATTTTAAAGTCCACGTGAACTGGAAATTGCAATGGACTTTTCGCCAGTGTTGTGACATATTTCCAAGTTAAACGGAGTATTGAACAAAGGGCAGGGTTTTACTTTAGCGCTCCCCCTCTCCATCTCTGCTCATAGCAGTCTAACGGCTTGAGAGGAGTGGTTAAGCGTTTTTAACCCAAGCCGTCAAACCTACGTCATCAGAAAAGGAACGCCATTCCAGAACGGAAGTAACTTTTCATACTTTGATTAAAGATTACCTCGGCAAACAGTTTTTTTATGTGTATTAACTTGCACGGATGAATTGTTCACCACAAGACTAATATGTGCTAACAAAGTAAATAGGGTCAATTTTGGTTTCATGTCGACTTTAAGTGAATAACAATTTTATTGTATGCTTACTTGCACTATATTTTATATTTTATTCTTAGTATATATAGTACATATCATTAAAAACTTTTCAAAGGGGGACTTTTATTATGTATTTTATTAAAGTCACAATGTAACAGAAAATGTAGGTGGTGATTGGATGGAAGCGGATCTGAGAGGAAGCTTGTGGTCGATTGTACAAAAAAACAAAAAAAACAACGGGCGGGGTTTTTGGTGGACCAAATGATTGGAGAAGTCTGCCATATGTCATCAGAGAGAAGTCTGTTGATTCACTGGACGATCATGTCATGACATTCTGATTACAAATTTCAGTCAATACATTTTTTATTTAAAATTAAACATACATGGATTAATTGTTCACGGTGAAAAGTTCTGTAATCATTAGACATTTTTATTGCACATTTAATACAAATTTGTATTAACTTTATTAAACATTGGAGTCGTTTGTTATATTGCTTATAATATATATTATATATTATATATATTATATATTATCTGCCATGTTATCAACAGGTCCATAAAATCCATTTCTCAAACGCTCTCAGCCCCATACATCATAAACTGACATCCGTGTTTAGAGAAAAGAGAAGACATGAAGATGTTTTTGTGTCTGTGTTTGGTTGTGAGGGGTCAGCAAGCAGCCCAGTGCCCGTTTGTTAGCGTGGAGGCTAGTTTGTGCTCTATTGGATGACTTAGCCTGCAGCTCTCTAAAGGGACGTCGAAATCTCCCAACCGTATACCTGCTTTAATGCTGTCTGACATGCCCGGGCCTCAAAGAACGAGCCTGCAGCTCAGGTAAGTCTCTGTTAGCCATCCGTACGCACGCACACAAACACACATGCCGGGGGAACGCATGCCAACGTACACGCACACACTCTTGTTTCCTCCCTCTCTCTCTCTCTCTCTCTCGCTCCGTCTCTCTCCTCTGGCTTTCCCTGTAGCTCTCTGGCAGTTTTGCGTCAGTGCTGGAACCGCAGGGACGGTTGACATTTCAGTCTGGCTATGTTTCCAGTCCCTGTGATCAGAGCCATGCTGCCTCTACGAACTTAAAGGTCACAGCTTGTTGTTTGTCAAAATTTCTAGAAAAAAACTAAAATAAAAAAGGTAAATCGTGAGCGTGTGTGCTGGCAAACAGTGCATCATATTCTCTATGATTTTAATGCACAATATGATTTGCTTCCAAAATAATTACACCCCAGTACATAAAAGCGGGCCAAACAGAGCTTCCCACATCGTAATGAGATTGAAACCGCAATGTTAAACACAGTTGTGTGGAAAAAAAAACATTGCCTTCAGCTTTTCATTTGAACATTTCCTCTCTATGAAATATTCTGTACCCATTGTTTAAAAGTATTTTACTCTGAGCCTTGCAGGTTATGGTCTTTTAATCAGATATGAAACTCTTTTACTCGCATAACAATTTTATCAGTTCTCATTTTTTCGTATGTTGAAAAGTTTTAAAGTCTAGGAATCTATTAACGATAATGTATGTGGAGGCAGCATTACACATTGATATATCTATGGAATTACACATATCTCCATTTTGGATGCTGTAAATTACATTGCATCATTTAAATATCTATTCTGATTGGTTAGTTAGTTTGTTGATGAGATGAGCCGACATTTATGCAGTGATTAAAAGCAAAGGCAGTGCATTGTTTTGCCTTGCTGAGACTTGGGTCTTATGGACAGGTCTGAGGGAGTGTGACTTCATCTATAATTCACCATTATTGTTCAACATACTTTTGATATTGTTAGTCATAAAACCTCTGAGGCGCATTCACTACTTCCTTTAACATTATTTGAGCAAAAATTACACATATTTAATCAGTCCTCTATGCACATTTACTGTAGCATTATTCAGACGAGGTTCAACCTCACACTTCAAACATTGATTTCTATAGTCAAAAAAGGAATAAAAACTGCACATCATCCTCAAAGCTCCGAGACATTTCTGTGTGTGTCCTCTTAAGCTCTGCTGCAGGTCTGGGATGATTTTTCTGGAATGGTTTCAAAGCCTCTTCTGTTGCCTCCAACTCACCCCAGTAGGTCCCGCTGGAAGACTTGGGGATGAAGCAGTGCTCTCTTCAAACAAGAAGGCAGGGAAAATCTTTGTGTGCAAGTGTGTGTTTGGAGATGAGATGGAAGACGTTTATCTTTGAGGTTGTTTACGGACAACAGTTTGTCAGAGGAACACACACACACACACAGTCCTCTTTCCAGCATGGTATCCTTTTCCTCTCTTCTTGCAGAGAGCAGATGCATGGAGCTACGATGTGAAAGAGAGGGAAAAGCGAGCGAATGGGCCACAGTCTTTAGGACGAGATCATCAAGCAATCCCTGGAGGTTCTCTCTGTCCTTCTCCTTCGCTAAAAATATGACTTGTCATATATCATCTGCCTCGATTTCTCCTCTTCCACTCATGTGTCCCTGAACAGGATGGGATAATCTGTGCATGTGCTTGAAACAAGCTTGGACCCTTCACCAATACACACCGCCCCTCTTTCGTACACCCAGTAGGCCTACTCATTAGTTTGATATCTGTTGCTCATACATAATCAGTCCTTTGGGAAAGAGAGTTGCATGGAACACCTGTTTGACAGGCTGAATCTCGAACATTGTTCCCAAAAGCAATAGCGTGGTTCAGCCCAATGCTCTAAAGTATCTGTTTGCTGCCTTTGTATATATACAGTATATAATGCCTGTTACAGGAAGAGATTATGTCCATATAAAGACTTTTAACATATTATTATTACAAATTTAGGGAACAAATATTTGATAGCAGAAAATAGCAAATTGCATTGGAATATTGCATTAAAAAAAAATCAACACAAATCCTTCAACATGACATATCTCAGTACACATATTTGTAACATCTGGATCGGTGGCCTTTTTTAATAAACCACACTCATTTTGTGACACACAGAAGAGATAAACAAGAAAAATGGTCTATAAAATCATCTGAGGTATATCAACTACAGTTCTGGATGAACCACAGTAAACAATTAACAAGTTTTACAAGTATATCTGCCATATGTGCTGCAATATCTTCATTTGTGCAGTGCAAAACAGTACAGATGTAATAAGATTCATGATCCCTGTAAATGGAAGTGATAGCCAACAGATAATCTATTAAGATAAATAAATAAATAAATATATATATATATATATATACATATATTAGGGCTGTAACGATTAATCGCGATTAATCGAAATCCAAAATAAAAGTTTGTGTTTACATAATAAATGTGTGTGTATTGTGTATAATTATTTTGTATATATAAATACACACACATGCTTGTATATATTTGAGAAATATTTGCATTTATATACTGCATACATATTTTTATATGATTTATATTATATATAAATAGAACTATTTTATATATAAATAACACATTTTTATTAAATATATACATGCATTGTGTGTGTGTTTATATATACAACTTAATTATACAGAATACACACACATTTATTGTGTAAACACAAACTTTTATTTTGGATTTCGATTAATCGTTACAGCCCTAACATATATATATATATATATATATATATATATATATATATATATATATATATATATATATATAATAGATGATAATATATATTTAATATATATTTCTTATCTGTATCATCTATTATATATATATATATATATATATATATATAATAATAGTTGATACAGATAAGAAATATATATAGGCTATATGAATGAATATATAGGCTATATATGTTTGAATGCAATGAGCTAGTAATCACTATTTGTATTTACTATTAAAAAAAATTTTTTTCACGACTTCAGAAGTGGCACGTGAACTCAGCATCCTTTACACATACTTTATAACCAATCAGTTGTCAGAACTGACCATGTAAGCCAATCAGCTTTCAGTAGGCCTATCACGAGACGTCTTCAAACCTCAAATCCGCCTGTTGTTAAGAAGACGGAAACTTTTGAATTTAGCCGCAGTATCGATACAAATTAAAGTATCTGAAAACAAGTAAAACCGAACGACAGATACATTTTCCATAATATATTATGAAGTTCATTTTCGAATAGGTGAGTAGATAAGATGGAATGGGGATTTCCATTCACATTAACATGTTTATTATGATCATATTCTGTATGAAGCTGCGTGATATTCACAAGGTGTTTGTTGAGAGACATTAATAACATGTCGTCATTCATTATCAGGACTATTTCGAAATGTCAGTTGGGATATTATATGTTTATGTTAGCATAATTGTGAACAACTGTATAAAAATAAGCTATCTACAACCGTTTATTTGTTTGATTAATATTGATTTGCATATCAGCCTCTTCTCAAAAATTCCCCTGCTGGCCGCAGCTGTTGCAGTCAAGTTTTTTTTTATTACATTTTGAATTTATATTTGAGTCAGTCTGAGCATAACTGAGCCAATCCAGTTTGTCAACGTCTGTCATAAGTCTGTTTCTGCAAGACTAACAAGACCCTATATTAATATAAAATAATATATCAAATATATTCCTTATGAGAGAAGCCCATCAAATGATGATTAGGTCTGAGTCAAATATGCTTTCTTCACTATACACTTTTCCCAATGCATACACACAGGTAAACACAAATGCTCAAATTGCTGTGCTAACCATTATTGCGGCATAAATAATGGCTGTCGTTATTTATGGGGGTATGAGCCTTACATTTATTTGCACATTTATTAATGAATGCGTTTTTTGCAACATCATTCAATGAGTAATGCACCAACCACGGTCCCATATGGTACAGGAAAGTTAAATATTACATTTCACCCTCTGTGCAAAACATTCAGTAGCTAACAAATTCTAGTATGTACAGCCAAATTGCATTCCTTGTGTGGAGGAAAAATATTAAAGATTCATATTTGCATTTTTGGCTGGAAAGACTGAACTTTTGAACAAAAAGTTTAAATCTCCCTGGGTATCTCTAACCTGTTCAAATGCGGCCAGAAATCTGAGTTTACAATCTGCCCAGAAAAATAAAGAGCGATAAAGCCCGGGGCAGGCCATCCGTGTTTATAACTGCATGTATTTCCTCATTTTATTAGCAGAGATAATCTAATCCATACGACAGAGAAATGCCCAGATAGGACATTTGGTTTTGTTTTTGTTTCATATTCTATATTTGGTCACCTAATTCAATTGTTGACAAAAAAAAAGAGAAAAGTGGTTCCTGCTGTCCGTTCAGGTCAATGTCAATTTTACTTTCGATTTTGGGTTGAGTTTGTGTTTGTAATTAAAATGTGTTATTTATACATTTACATTCTTTTAAATGTATTTAAAATATTTAAATGTCATGCGTATATTTAAATATGTATATATGTACACTCACACACACACACATTTTAAACATATTGAAATTTCTATTTATTTTTAAATGTTATATGTAGAACATGTTATATTTGACATTATTTTATTATATATTATTATACACATTATTTGAACAGCTCATTTTGTGCACACATGCAAACACAACCCATTTGAGTCAGAACTTAGTGACAACTCGTGGATACTAAATCTGTGTCTATGCAAATATAAGTCACGCTCTTATCTCATTGGTTCTTCTTTCGATTCCAAATTTAGTTCATGTCAACACATGATGCATAAATCCCAGAACCTTAAATTATATGACATTTATTTGGGAGGCGAATATAAATCCTTCTTAATCCAATGCATTTAGGGGGGGATTGGCTAAGAATGTATTGTGCCTCGCTGGTGTTGGTGAATCAGCGAGGGTGAGGTGAGGTGTACCACTGCTCTGGGTTTATTGAGAGCTTATCTATTGGCTCAGAGTGGTTTGTTTCCCAGCAGCATACTTTCACCGGGGTGTATGCTTCTGTTCGTGTGCGGTATGACACCTGGTGACTGCGTGTCTGTCCGTGTGTGTGTGTGTGTCTATATTTACTGTTCACCAGATGAGCTTTGATCAGGAGATGGACCATAGAATTGAGGTGTGTGTGCGTGCGTGTGCGTGTGCGCGTGCGCGTGTGTGTGTGTGTGTGCGTGGCTTATTGGGAATTTGAAGTGTGATTGACAGGGGAGAAGTCTATTAGCTGAGATTGTTAACTCCAGGGCACAGTAGAGGCTGTTATCGGCTGCAGACAGCCGTGAAAGGGCCCGGCTGATTCACAGGAAAGCCATTGTGCATTTCAAAGGTGTTGTCTGAGTGATTCGGGTCTGGGCTGACACCACAGAGAGGCAGAGAGCGGCGAAAACACAGGAGAGAATGTGCTGGAATCCACAATGATCAATGGACGTTTAGACATCCCCATATACCCCCTCTCCCTCCGGACTGCCGTCTCTCGGAGGAACTAGTGTGACAGTCGTGGATAGGCTAGGGTGAAAGGAGAGCTAAATGTTTAAAGTTAAACTGGAGTGATTTGAGGCGGTTTGTCTGGCTGCCTGCTCGCATTGGTGTGTGGGCTGTGATTGGCATTACATTGGAGTCATCCTTTTCTAGGATGGCAGCTTGTGTCTGACTTATGTTCGCGGTAGTTTGTCCATACGTGTGAATTTGTGTGTATGGGGTGCATTGGTGGCAGACTTCAAAGTGTCCTCTCTTCTTTGGTAATGATATTATCTTTTGAGCGTGATCTTCTCATTGAATCTGGTTTGCAAAATTGGTCTGAAAGATTGTATTCACGTTTAAACATTGATCAGCGTAACATAAACAGAAGCTCAACCGAACCTGCCTGGCGAGCGAGCGAGATCAAACCTCATTGGTTCTTGCAGAAGCTCAAATGTGCTGCGTAACATGAGAATGAACCTCATTTGTTTTCGCACGTCAAGCGAACATGCTTAAGCTTCCGTTTACCAACTGATGTATCAGTTGATGAATGTTTATATGTGAATAAAAGCCTAAATTCAATCTGTTCAGTGTTCATCATATAAAGCGATCGAGTCTCTTCTGAAAATAAACCGCTCAATTCATATGGATCAGATCTCTTTGTGAACTTTTTGAAGCGTCAAAGTGGTATTTGCGTAGCTGCCAATGGAGGGACAGAAATCTCTCAGAATTCATCAAAAAGATCTTCTTTTGTGTTCTGAAGATGAGCGAAAGTCTTATGGGTTTGGACAACATGAGGGCGGGTAAATGATGACAGAATTTCCACTTTTTGGGGGGAACTATCCCTTATTGGTGCCTCAGTTCACATCACATTCACACGTTAGGAAGACAAACAATTTACAATTTAAAGGGGTGATGAACTGAGAAATCAAATTTTCCTTCAGCTTTTGACATATAAGTGGTCATCATACTATTAGAATATCCTGTAAGTTCCAGAACTGAAAACTTCCTTGTTAGTCCAATAAAAGATTTTATTGACACCAGGCACAGCGAACGACAGTTTTTTCAATGTGGGGATCTATGACGTCAAAGGGTATCAAACACCGCCTCCGCAGAAGAAGATCGACGCCTACTTCAACACTGCCTGTTTAGCCCCGCCCACCGATTCGCTCATTACATGAAACTCATTATAATATGCAAAACTGTTATCCAATCATAGCAGTGGGCGTTTACTTCCTAGTCTTCAATGCGGCACGCCCATAAAAACCAGGGTAGAAAATAGCCTATTACTCATTATGATGTTTTTGAATGTAAAAACCAAGCGAATGTCATATGTTGACCTCAGACAACAATATATATATATTTTTAAAAGCCAGACCCCTTTAAATACTTATTATTATCATCATCATCATTATTATTATGCTGTCAATGTTTTATCATTTATCAGCTGAAAAAAAAAGTGAATTCAACAATATCGTTACTTTCTGCTATTATCATTATAGTTTGGACTTCCCTGTTCTCATGGAATTAGAACTAATATTGAAACTTTATAGTTTTGTCCATTGGTATGAACGGCCACAAATCACTGATTCATTGACAGGTTTGGGTTATACTGAAATACTAAAGCGTTACATATTCATTGTATCACATCTTCATTGATCATAAAGGTTGCATTATAGTTTTATTTATGAAACATGTATATATATACATATAAATATGATATTTATTATAGAGTGATCATTGACAGGATAATCAGGCACTCACACCCCCTGTCAACTTTTCATCTACTTTTTGTCGTTGAGGACAGAACTGTCCAACAGTGTTACATTAAAATAATAAATTAGTGCTTTACGCACTACTTTGTCAGGTTTTGTCATATTTATCTCTTTTACTGTTGATCATTGTCTCAACCAAATGTTTCTGCCTCTCCTGCCTTCTCTGATAAATCTGAACAGCCCTGATAAATCATTCCTGAACTACTTCTGACCCTAAGAGATGCAAACGCTGGGGTTTAGATGACAACGAGTGAGAAAGGACATGTTCGGTCAAAGACAAGGTTAGTTATCTGAACGAGCAACACCATGTTTCCTGAACGCGAACACACTTTCCACTCTTTTCTATCCTATTTGCAGCTGAAACATTTCTGCTGTCAACCTTAAAGGTAGGGTAGGTCAGAATTGTCTAAAAAAACTTTTATTCAAATTTGTTTAAACTGTCTTTATATACCAATACATAATTAAAATGCAAGTACTCTGAAATAGAGAGTATAAAAAACTGAGTGACTCTAGTGTATTTAATCTTCAATAAACACAGCTCATTAATTCCATTCACTCCCACCTAAAAACGGGCGCGCGACTGCGCGCACGTGGGCAGAGCCAATAATAGTGGCGGTAGTCATGGCGACGAAGAGTGACAGTCGCGCAAGCCAATCACTTGTTTCATCCCGAATGAAATTAATGAGCTGTGTTTTTTGAAGATTAAATACACTATAGTCACTCAATTTTTATACTCTCTTTTTCAAAGTACTTACATTTTAATTATGTATTGGTATATAAAGACAGTTTAAGCCAATTTGAAAAAAAGTTCTTTAGACAATTCTTACCTACACAACCTTTAAGTTAAGGTGTAACTAGCACATAAATCGTAGTTATACTGACTCCTATAATGCCTGTCGCGATAATTAGCCTACTATATATCGACTTATCGCACGATATATGGACATGACACTGAGTGGACACCGACAGATGAAGAAAAGGTGTTACTCGAGAGGTTTTTCAGACAACAACAGACAGTCCAAATGGACCCGGTTTCAAAGTCGCAATCCACTGTTCCAGTGCAAATATAAACGTGACAGCGCAAAATGGCACAATATCACAGATAGCGTAGGGGCCATTCACAGAGAACACGTTTTTGCATTCCATGGCATTGTTTTTTATATAGCCATTCTGTAGTATTTTCATTGTTTTTAAGTAAATGTGGGCTTGGGCTTGTGCCAAAATATGGCTTGCGCTGGCTTTTAGTAGCTAAATCTGGCCCCGAATGTACAACTTTTTGTTGAGTTTTGTTTTAGAACCCAACCTGAAGACGTTAAGAAAGTATGGAGTGTGTGCGCACATATGTGCAATTTTAACATATGCATATGTTTCTTTTTCATTAAAAAATTAATAAATACATAATTTCATCCATATCCAAAAGTATACAATGAAAATTGACCTTGCAGATTCGTTGATTAATAGGGAGGATTCTAGTTTAGTTGTGTCATGTTTCATGCTTATAGTTTTAACACAAACTTCGGTCAAATTTTGTGTTTGTGAGCATTAAATCACTCAGATTTGAAGTGTAACTGGCTTAATTTATTATAATGGAACCATTGTAGGTTGTTGTGTCATTGTGTGGCTCACTTGCAGTGTACACCAATTGATCATAATGGGTATGTTCTAGTGCTTGCTTGCAGTGTAGACGTGTCAAAGTTCAATCTAATTTGGTTGCATCATGTCTCTCACCGCTTGTTATGAGAACTAAAGCTCACTGAATATCTCTCGTTTTTGATTTAGTTTTTTTTTGTCATGTTCCTTGCTTGCTTGCACAGAATCCGGTCTTATTTAGTCACGTACCCTTTATAATGGAGTGTGTTTGTCATGGGGAATTGCTCACTTGCAGTGTAGAAAACATTGTTGATTATAATGAGAATTTCTTTTTTGGTTTTGTCATGTTATGTTGGTTGTAATGAGAGCATTCTACTTTAGTTGCAGAAGTTGCATACTTGCAAAGCATAATTAGTACTCTTGGTGTATTTTTGATAATATGGAGTGTCGCTGAAGAGCAAGAAAGAACATGCTTTACCAATTGAAATCTTTCTCTTTTTTTTCTCGTTTAAAAAGCATTCAGCGACATGCACAGCGCTTCAAAAATCATTTCCACGACACAGCAGAGGGATTGAGAGAGACATGCCACTATTTTTCCATGCTCTCCCTGCAGCACAGAGCATACTGTTCTCTAATCAGCTGCTCTCCCTGTGAGTTCGCCTCCACTGATGGCAGAATTGGCTCTCTGGAAGCGAACACTGCCTGCATTTTGTTGACTCTCAGCGGTGGAAAAAGCTTCATAAATTGAGATGCGTTCTCTCCCTCTCTCTCTCTCTCTCACTCTCTCTCTCTTTGCCTCCTCCCCAAACACATAATCGCTGTAAACAAGCGCGCTGAGAGTGAGTGCATGTGTGATTTGGATGTTGTCATGGTTTATTTTCCCCGGTTAGAGACGCTGCCAGCATCATCGTCATCCTCCCTCGTTCTCTTCCTCTCCCCACACAACCGTCGTGGCAGCAATTTCTCCCGCTGTCACAGCGCAGAGGCGGCACCTCTCTGCCTCTCGCTGGCTGTCCGCCCGGTAATTTCTTTTCATGCAAGCTGCAAATGTTTCTGTTGCTCTGACAGTGGGTAGACAGTAGATTAAGAGAAAGGAATTGCAGAGTGTGGAGGATACAGCAGCCCATCCACCTTCAACGGGAACAGACTGACTGCACGCACAAGCGCAGATAAGACATCGGGCTGACTGGAGAGCGCCAGGCCGCTGATCGCTGTGTGATTTCACCCTGCGAGCGCAACGGATGCCATCCCACAATCATAAAGCGAATTGAAAGGTTGAATGCTTTTATTAGTGTCGCTCGATATACATTAGACTCGAGTACATATATTGTTTTTCACACAGCTGATGTTATACCTGTACTGCCCATCCTTATTGCTCAACCAAGATGTTGTCTTGTGTAAAAGGGTCCTTTAAGCCTTTTTAGATATTTAATATATTTAAAGTGGCCCCAAAAGACAACTATGGCAGTCTTAAACATGTGTGAATGCCTTGCATGGTATTATAAAATATCAAACAAAGTAGTATATCAAAATATCAAACTGATGCTGACGTCGATGCTTGGAGAGCAGTGTGGCCTTTGGCGGATAAAAAGTCGTTGCGCGATTAATCGTAAAAAGATCGCAATCTCGATTCAAACACCCATGCGATCTCATGTCTATTAAACCTTTGACAAAATCACACCAGAACATTAAAATCTGCGTTTACGAGTTCCCACTTACATATCTGATATCGTATAAAGTATGCGTATTTGACGTGATGTTCGGGGCTCAGACAGGGCTCAGAACTCGGAAACCCAAAACACTCCCCTCATCCCCGGATAGGATAGGAATAATCGAGAGTGAGGAGTTGGGGTGTAAGTGAGATGCTGGAAAAACTGTTGTGGAACAGAGGTGAGTCGGCTCTATATATAAGCCTCCTCTCGCGCTGATTGGGTAGATTATCTGAGCGTGCTCCTCCCGAACTTTGTTAATAAAACATAATTTTATGCTGCTGCTCTGTGGTTGAGGAGATTCCCCACTTCCATATGTGAAGCGCTTTGAGGACCCAGAAAAGCGCTATATAAATGTAACGAATTAGGGGCTTTCATACCAGAGGAACCTTTTCATAGTTCCTATAACTAACGGCGGAAGTACCCGCTTTTTGGCGTGTTTGCACCGCAGGAACTGGGAACAAATTTAGTTTAGTTATAGGAACGCCTTTGGGGGAACTAAATTAGCTCCTACTTCAGAGTAGGGTCTAATCCCGCACAATAGGAACTAGCAGTGACGTAAGTGTATGCTGATTGGCCGAACGGACACGAAAACAGCAGCACCCGCCATTTAAAAAAAAAGACATGTACACACAGAGATTATAGCCTATTTACTCTACAAACTAACTCAACAAACATCGAAAACAGTGATAGATTTACCTCTCAAACTTTACTCTAAGGAGAAAATCCAACACAACTTGGAGGGCCATGAGCAAGCTAAACATGAGCATCAGCTAGTGGCATTGGACATCAACCACACTGCAAACGCTAATACTTTTCACATACTGTCTGCTTTCTTTGTATAACAGTTCTATCTAATAACGTATAAGACAGAACTGTTAGACAGATCGTAAACTAAGGAACACGGAGAATGAGAGCGCTGTGTGATCAGGCTCTGGAGTTCTCAGCGCCGTCAAAATAAATGTCTGCCACGCCATCAAAATAAAAGTCACAACAAGAAGTGTGGCTTACGTCTCTTCTGAGTTCCTACTGGTGGTGTGAATGGAACCAGAAAAATGGCCCTTGGGGAACATTTAGTTCTCGGGGAACCACCCTGGTGGCTAGTTCCTATAACTGTGTTCCTATAACCAAGTGCGAAAGCCCCTACTGATGTCTACGGAAGAGATCAAAAGGTGATTTGCTCTATTTTGAAAGTATTTCCAGGTGTCGACAATTGACTGTTCAAAAATGTATTTGTCATTGAATCATTCATTCAAAAATGCTGATTCATCCAGTAATGAAACAAGTGAAATCTTAATGAGCGAGTCTTTAAAGTCTTAAGAGTCTTTAGTTTATTCAATCAATAGCAGTGAGTGATTTTCTGTTTTTCTTTTGTTGTTTAATTCATATTAACAGCATATATAGCAGTAGATTCATATTACGCTGCTTTCACTTTAATACACAGATCTCCTAATACACACTCAATACATACACAGACATAACCGACTGTGTTTGTGTGAACTTTGTGTGTTTTTGACATAACCTTGTGTGTATTTGTCAGTTTAAGGGCAATAAGACATGAAAGAGAACTTGGCTTAATACTCACGCTGCTATAAAACACATTCTATAATGCATTAAATTGAATCTTAACAGAAGACATTTACATATACATTAAGTCAGATAGATGGATAGATCGATCCATAGGATGGATGGATAGATGGACAGATAGAGGGGTGGAAAGTGATATGTAAAACTAAATATCGTTTTTAGTGCAATAAACTCTGACTAACCTAATAACTGGTCCTTAGGAATGGAATTATGATATGACCCCTTTAAGATGAACAAAGTTAGTGTATAATTCAAAACAGTAAATTATCCTGAGTCAGATTCTTGAGTTTTCCCATTGTGTTCCTATATTAAGTTGTTTCCAGCACGCCCACTCCATCATAAAGATCTGTGCGGATGTACAGCGTCAGCCTCCGGCTCGTGTCCCGTGGGTCATTTCATTCAGCAACCACAAATAAATTTAGCGCTCTTTCTGAATCTCCAATGAGGAATAAAAAGAGAATTTTGAGATATATTTAGTTTGATTATATAAAGAGCAAAGTGTGCCCGCACTTCTTTTTTTCTTCTTCTCTGTCTCTGAACAACTCTGGTGTGATTTGTTCCCCATGTCCAATTCTCAAAAGGCAAAACACTGCAATCTGAAGAATTTATAAGTGCCAGCACTGCATTTGTGTACTGGTATTTACACGGGCATCTTCATAAAAACTCTGGAATATTCGATGACATTTCAAATCAAGTGTAGCCCTAAACATCCAATTTACTGTCACAATAACTCAGGGAGGTGCTAGGAAGCGAGAAGAGAGTGTAACTATGACAACATACGTATATGTGGACGCATGGGGTGAGATTCAATATAGATGGCAGGATGCAAGGATTTGGCTGAAATGAACTTGTGGCGGGGAGGGAAATGAAAGTAGCGATGGGTGGAATGAGTAAACGTGTGGGTCCATTTCCTCACGCGGCAATGGGATGGATCCCTAGATTAAAGCTTTATGTGGGAAAGAGGGGATGCGGGCCATGGCCTGGCAGAGACGATAAGAGAAGGCCTACCCTCACATCTCGGCAGATGCATTATTGATCAAGACTACCGGTAGCTGAGGGGTTCTCCCATACGGGCTCTGCCCCTCTGCTTGTGGGGATGTGCAGAAGGATGGAGACCTGCTTGAACTATCATAGGCATTTGATGTTATTACCTGCACTCGTCCGTTAAAGTGCATGTGGAATTCTATCTGTGTCCAAATTCTGTAGTTTTGTAGATGTGAGCGAAATGTTATGTTTTAAAAAAAATGATTGTCATCCCAGAAGGAAATTATATTGTTCAGTGTTTGCTCGATTCACAGCTCGGGAGATTTAAAAGTTCAAATGAAAAGTTGGCGTCAGTTCGATTTTTGGGGAACACTTTGTTTTAAGTTGATGTATAGTTAGACGTTACTACATGGACTTACTATAGTGATCACTATAAATATGCATAATTATAAGCAACTAAACCAAACCCCCTTACCGTAACTCTGGTTAGTTAATACTCAGTACTTATTTAAGTTCAATGTAACTTTTTTTAAGTAATTAATACTTTTATTCAGCAACATAGTGAATTCAGCATTATAGCTCCTGAATCTTCTGCTTTGTTATCACAAGAATAAATTACATTTTAAGTATATAAAAATCAAAAAGAGTTTTTTATGTGGAATATTGTGCAATATTACTGTTTTTATTGTATTTTTATCAAATAAATGCAGCCTTGGTGAGCATAAAAGACTTCTCTCAAAAACATTTAAAAAATATAACAAACCAACAACTTTTTTAAAGATTTTTCTCCTAAACGCTTTATTAGAAATAAAATGAGAGATTTGTGAACAAAAATTAAAAGTTTAGAGCTTTAAAATAAATGTATAATTTAGCATTGTTAGAATTTGATGGGAAATGTGAGTTCATGAGATCTTAGTTTTGTTTGGAGGTTTTAGTGTCTTGGTAAATCTGAGTATAGTTTCAGACATTGTTGAATGTTGAGATCTCTTTTAGACTGTGTAAGTGACATGTGAGATTACTGGAGTCTATTTTTAAGTGAAACATCTCAGAAAAAAGATATTTGCACTCAACATTTGGTCTCCATTTTGTCCAACTACTGTTACGGAGAAAAGTAGATATTGCATTCTTTCCTATGGGATAAATTACAAGTTAAACCTAGATTTCAGATATGATTATTTTTTAAGTCTGTACCAAAACAAATCTATTCTGTCTGTGTGTGCTGCCAGTGGAGAGACAAAAACTCCAAAATAGTTTAAAAGCTCCAGGTATTATCAAGCAACCTTGGATTTTAGTGTAGAAAGTTATGAGGAGCTCAAAACAATCTTTTAAAAGTTATAATTTCTATCCCATAAAGTGTGTGCATGTAAAAAGAAAGTAAAAAGTTTTAAAGGAGATCTGTAAAAGAGGTCTAATCAGACTCAAGGTGTCTGTTTCTCTCTCTTTTTACACTCCCTCTATCTCCCACTCTTTCTCCCTCTCTCTCTCTCACTATCAGTCTGGGAGAGTGTGCTAAGATGCACTTTTTCCTGTGCCGAGGCTCTTGGCTTTCCCTAGATTAATTGAACAGACCCAGCTGTGCTTTAATTAGTGTTAAAAGATCAATGATTTTCGATACAGAGACGCCTGCTGTTAACCCCTTTCTGCCCGCCATGTTTTTTGTATTTCCCATGATCCCTCCATCTTGTCATTTGGGTTCTCACTATCAGCAACCTGTAGTTCTGAGCATATTTTAAGCTGTTGGCATGACTTTCAAATCCCATGGCCTGATAACATACAAACGTGCACGAATTGCAAGATGTTGCTTTGCTTCTCGCCAGGACAATTAATATTCCTTTGGCGGGAGATCTAATGACAATTAAAAAGAGTTAATTATTTCTGCCACAATGATCAAGAGCATGTTAGGCATGAGGAAGAGGGAGCGTGCGCGAGGAGATTTCCTTTAACCAATGTAAAGCCTGAGGCATAGTTAACTCGCTGAATGATTCTTTCAAAGCTCTACGATTAATATATATAGTAGGACGTCTAAAACAATGCAGGACACCCTTCTAGACCCTACAGTATTTTCTAAATGCATGTTATTGATCTTATTGTGAATGATTAATCCTTGTGTATATGTTTTTTTTAACACTTTTTTTCAGTGTAAAATACACAAGGAGAAAATGTAAGTCATACTTTACTTAGTCCCCCCCCCACCACCACCACCACTTTATTGTTCTTTTAGATATTGACAGCCCCTGATCACTGTATACTTTCATTATATGGAAAAAGTACAGCATGGACATTATTTGAACTTTATCCTTTGAACAAAAGAGGGAAAGTCAAATGGGTTGACATGAGGCTGAGTAAACATTAACAATATCTCTCTAAGTTAAAGTAAATGCGGTGTAGACAGAATGTAAATGCCCTTGAAACAATGTTCTGTTTCAAGTACATAATTATAACATTGAAATGCAAAATTAGATTTTATGATTATGTGTTGATTATCTGTCTTCAAATACTGGGTTAACTCTTTCCCCGCCATGAATTGCCCCTATTGTTGTATGAATATCTGAACATGCAATGTATCAAAAGAGAGAACAGACCCTCTGCTTTTAAACAAACAAACAAAAAAGCGAAATGCGTTGCGAAAAAGCGAGAAAATTGCATTTTGGTCAAAGACTACATCTGGATCAGATTCAGAACGATGATCAAAACATAGATGGAGTAGATGGAGTCCATCAACACCCCCCAAAGCTTGCACAGTCCTAACCACTTCCTGGGTCGACATTTCATTCAGTAACATTAGGCCGTTTTGATTTATGCTGTTTATTGTTGATAATCACATTATGTTTCATATGCATCTGCTTACATACGAGATCATTCGTTTCTGCTTCTTCTTTGCCTGTGTTTTGACCTGGAGATACTGTACTCATTCAGGAGATGCGTAATAGCACCCCCTACCTTATAACCATGATGACACGGAAAGCCAGAAAATCTCGCCAATGGCAGGGAAGCATTTTCTCATTAACGACGAGATAACTTGCCTATTCCTGTCACATTTTTCTCTCTCTCTCCTGCATATGTCTTCTGCTTGTTCACCTGACTTACGCCAAGGCCTGTCCTGCTACAACATAGTGCCGTTCTATGTGTAAAGGGAGTAAATGTGTGTGAGAGACAGAAGGGAATGTGACCCAATGTGTTTTGTGCGAGGGTCTGATGGATGTGTGGTGACACATTCACTTGAGTCCAGATCCATCACGGTAACTGGAGATGCTACAGACTCTGGGAAATTAAAAGTGGAGCCCTGAGTGGCAGGGGCCAATGGCTGAGGCTAAATATGGACTCGGCTAAATAATTACTCCTGTGATTGGCCAAAACACCTTCAGATCATCTACACCAAGAGATTCTTAATGGGACTGACTTGCATTGTCTGTGATTTCCAGAAAAGATTAGGGATTATTCAGGTAGCATTCAGATCTTTTAACACCAATACAAGTGAGCAGTTTAAGTTTGGAAGTAATGTGCTTTTGCAGAGCCATACATTTTATGTTGAACGAGAATATGTGCTCTCGTGATATTTTAGACGCATCATGATGTGTTACACAACCAAGACCTAAGGTTTTTGATTGTCCAGAACAGCAAGCAATTTTACGATTAAAAAACGTCTAATAGCGTCCAAACACAGCCCTGACGTCTAGGCTAAAACTAATTAAAATGTGGGATTTCATTGAAAATGTAATAGACGTCTAACCATATCCCAAGGATAGACTAGTCATAAATTAGATAACCTGTCAAAGAAATGAAACCAAACACCTTGTAATCGCTGTTGACTTTGCTTACATGATGGAATATCATAGATCCGCAAGTTATTTTGGCAAAAATGGCATGTAACCAAATTCAATGTTATTTTGTCTAGAAGTGGGTTACTCATAGCCGGACTATCAAGTCTATAGTTAACCGAAATGGTCCAATGACGGCTATTGCTTGCTGGGGAGTGTTACCAAACATGCTTTTTTAAGTAGATTCAAAGTAATTCACATTTTTAGTACCTGTGACTCAAGCAGCCCTTGGATAAAACCAACTTTATCTGTTCTTGCTCACTTCGCAACACTTGGTTCAGGTTGCAGAGGCCACTTGCAGTGTCAAAGGTTTATAAAGCTGATGGATCAGCAAAAAAATGATTAATCAAACATCGAATAAATAGTGATATAGGGGTCCAAACTAGTCCGTTGCAGCAGTTTTAGATTATTTACAGTATATATTTGCTGACACAGCTTCTTCAAGTTCAATTCAACTTAAGGCTATTTCTGCCAAAGAGCAATGTCACCAAAAATCATGTCAAACTTCTGTATAAAAAGGTGTGCGCGGATGTACGTGTATGGGAATAAATATACTCTTGTTTTGGAGTAAAAAGGGAACATTACATTTTTTGCTCCTTTTGATTTAATAATTCATCCATAAAATAGTTCTATCCAAAGAATGTACAGAATAATAAATCAGCAAAGTGGTAGAGAGAAAAGCTGCCTGCATTGTCGGGACTTTATGTATATGCTTATATTAAATTATCCTGCCTGTGGGTTTATGAGAACACGTCAAAGCAACACACATCAATCCCAGTAATAATAGTTGAAACAGACTCTATGATATGCAAATTCACAAAATAATGCAAGAAAACTATGAATGGGAAATTATTGCACTATATTATTATACTAATAATCTAGACTTGTTGGGGGGGGGGGGGGGGTGTCTTACAGTGTGTATTTGTCGTGTGGTCTAATTCATAATACGATATTTAATCATGTTAAGATATTTGATATTGCTAATTTGCTACTGTATGTGATATTTGTGAACAATAACTCCAAGAATGATGTTGCTAATACACATATTTATAGTTGATTATATATGTGATTTATAGTTAGTCGCATAACCTTTTAGCAGCACTTCATATCCAGTCGTTTATATGAGTGAGGGGTGCTGAGATCTGTCAATACTTTCCACATGTTGAACAGAAACATTTTCATTGTCTCAGCTCTAATGTGCTTGAACCGAATTGCAAAACAGCTCAATAGCACAGAATTGGCTTTTTATGTAATGTTATGACCGTAAATGATGGAGTCATAAACCCTGGGTGAATGCTTAAGTGTTTGAATTATTGTCATAATCATCATTACATCGCTGTGTGTAATGTGTATCGCTGGAGATGGCGGAACAAAATTTGAATTTGTTATCAGTGAAAGAAGCTCTATTCTTGGAGCCGAGACCTCATTCATGAAGAGAGCGACGTTCTGTCTCTGATCCTGGATCAGAGCTCATCTCTCGCTTTCTCCTTTTTCTCTCTCTGTTGCTCTCTCTCCAATCTCCCCCCATTTTGCTCTTCGCCCAACTCTACAGGAAGCTTTCCTATCCAATTTTCTCCTTTCCGTCTCTTTTCTCTGAGTGCAGAGTTTAGATTCGGCGACAGAAAGCTTCATAAACAATTTCCTCCCCCTGCCGTCGAGCCATTTTGCCCCGGCAGTGTGTGAACGCCATTCCAATTTCCCGAATCCATACTTCACAGATATTTCTTCCTCCTTACTGCGCTTGTCTCGTAACCTTTCCTTCCCTCTCTCACTCTTTCTCAATTCTTGTTACAGTACCTGTCTGGAGATTGTTCTTGTCTCATTGCAGTGTAGTAACATTGGATAGTTATATATCCCAACCAAGGCCGGTGGTGTGCTGGTAATTTACTCCTGTGTACCAGGAACCTCCACTCCTGCATGTAGGTCTGCTCTGATCATCTATTCTCAAACCTTGCTTGTTTATACCATATATCCTGTCGTAAGGAATATAATCTGCACTGAAAAACAATGTAATTTTTTGGTTTACTTACTGTGTTCTAGCTATATTCAGGAACACGACTAATGCATCTGGATGCAGCTTTTCAACTTTGATTTACTCTTTTTTTTTTAAGTCAAACCAACAAGCATAGCAAGTATTTTCACTTTTATTACTGGAATTGGGGCATGAATAATTCGATTTTGTGGTCATGTTTAGTGATTTATTATCTTGTGATTTCAGGATATGTTTTTTCTCTACTCAAAATTATCAGTGGATTGTTACCCTTTTTGTGTTTTGCGTACTAACTGTTGAGGACCCTGTGTGGCATTGTAAGGCATTTCATGAGTTTGTGTAGTGATAGCTATTTTGACATGATTATTATTATTATTATTGGCTAATAACCATGTCCATTTGGTTAATCAACCGAGGTGTTTATCCACCTACTTTGTCAGTTCCAAATTCTTATTTATTTATTTATTTATTCTTAAAAACATTTGAGTAAATGTTGTTTGTTACATTATTTGTGTTTTCTATGCTTTGAGCGAGGTATATATCAGCATATTATCTGCCAACGACCACTGTGCATTCTATAAATATAAGCATCGATTATTGAGAAAATAATATGCGTCAACCATTGTTATTAAAACAATTTTTTGTCTCGTGATAGTTTTCTTTATTTGAAGACAACAAGCACTTCGTTCTCCATGAAATTAAAATTTCTCATAAAAACCACATTAATAACGTAGGGAACACATTACATAGACTCTATGTAACATGTTAGACATAAGGTACGGCCACATTAGCGAAATTTCATTTAAATTTTGCTGACAGAAAAGACCATTGTCTAATTGTCCATTTATGTAGCATTGCATGATGCACCACTTGTACAGAACTAATTTTTAAACCAAGCATCTTTCTTTTTGGCAATGCTGCAAATTCGCTTGACCAACTTGAACACCAACAGAATCTTTGTGAGAAACTTTTCCGCCCACATGTGAAACTTGCTTTCTTGCGGATTCCTATTGGAATGACATGATATCACTTGCAAAAAAAGTTAGCAACATAACAGAAACCCCTATATATCCCTTATATTTATCTTGTGAAAAAACGCACAAAACTTAATTTCAACATTTATTCCCCTTACACTTTCTGACATAAGATTGCATGTTGCAATCTGCTGCTACTCATTCAGTTTAAGTTCAGCTTGATCAGTTATTCAGTTCCCGTAACTTTTTTCTATCATGTAGAACTAATTTAATTTAGTTAAATTTACTGTTAGGTTTTACAGTGTGTAAGTATAATAACCTGGAAAATAGAACCCAAGACATTGGTGTTGCTAACACCAAGCTCCACTGTTTCACTTTGTGGTAACTTGACATTTTAAGTGTGTTTTCACACCTGGCTTGTTTGGAGTGTTTCTTTCCGGTCCTGGTGCGTGTTCTCCCATAGTTTGGTTTGTTTAGGCATATATGATCGCAATCGCGTTTGGATCCAAACCAAAACTACCGCTCCGAAAAAATTAACTCTGGGGCGGTTCGGTTGAGGCGAGAAAGCAATCAGACCAACAAAGTGGTATCATAATTCATAACGGGAAATATGTTATGTAAAAAGCTGCAGTGGTTGATTCTTACATTAGTTATAACATTAGTTATTGCAGTTAAAAACCAAACTTCATCTTAAAATGTTGTGTAATTGCTCTTCTCTGTGCATTGCACTGTCCCGACGAAGCCTTGATTCCTCTCTAACTGCATTATAAATGACAAATAAGGAAAGGAAACTCTGACCAATACTCAAATGGGACTTGCATAAACACATTTTGGTACCATTTGAAATGTTGCCTTGTGAAAGCTAACGGAACCAAGAAGAAAATTCAACATTGTAACAAATTAAGTCTCCGTTTCGGAACAAGGCAAACAATATACAGGTCTGAAAACACTTTAAGTGTTACGGTTGGAGGGGCTGAGAAATGCTCAAGACGAGAAAGAACGATCAAACACATGGGACCAAGGAAAAACACAGGAGAAATACCACCAAACATCAACGAGAACCGACGAAGACTGAGGGAGAACACAGGGAATCTATACATGGGACAGACAAATGACCTAAACAAGATAATTGATTACACACATCTGAACCAAATGAACTAATGATGATGACGGTGATGATGGAAACAAGGAGTGGCGGGAACCTGAACAAAAGAAACACAGAAGAAAGTCCAAAAACAAACTGACATGTAACACTAAGTTCACTCAAGACATTAACATGAACAACAAGTTAATTAATCTGACATTCCTGTACCTTCCAAATGTGTTGATGTAATGAAAAGGCTCTGTTGCCTTTGTTTCAGTTCTATAAGCAGGTTTTTTTTCAGTGTATAGATGCCCTGTGGACATCTGATCTCATAAACCTTATGTTTATACTGTAGATCCTTTTGCAAAATAATAATCTGGTCTCCATCTCAGTCATTGTGATTTTCCTCATGGGAAAAATCCAATGAGATGCAGCAATAACAACTGTAGAAAGTATAGAGCCTGAGGCGACAGCTCTCTGTTTGGAAGTCACATTTGCTCTCATTCCCTTGGTGGACGGGCCTGACTAAATCTCCCGTAACATTATGAGCCATGCATCATTGCAAGGTTGTGTTTATTAGATGCTGTATATGACTGGATTGTCTCTGACCTCGACAGGAGACAAAAGGTGAGGGGGAAAACGGACAAGCTGCTGTAAACGGGAATTAGAATAAGACAAAGGAGGCGCCGTCGCTGGTTCTTCTAGGGGTGAATAAAGATGAATGGTGTTCGTGAACCGTGAGTCCAGATTGCAGGATCTTCAGCGTCTGCCTGTTGCAAATATGTGTCCTGATGAGGGCAGCTGGTACGTGTTTTTGTCTGGGGTATTATCATGTGTAGCAGGACCATGTGCACTCATTCTCTCCATAGTGAAAGGAGAGAAGAGAGAACAGCGTTGCCGCAGTGTCATAATGGTCATGGCAGATTTTCTGACTTGTCTCAAATGAAGAGTGATGAAAACATGCGTATGTCTGTCTTTTAATTTTAGATTAGATTTTTAGGAATAGCCCTCTCAGAAATAAATATTGACATCATTTCCTCACACTCATGTTGTTCCAAACCTATGACAAAAGAAGTTGGGCAGCTCTTTAAGGCAAGAAACCGGTGAATAGGATAAAAAAATATCTCGCCATACTTCGCTAGTTGAATAATTACATTAAGAATTGCTAACTTTTTTTTGTATTGCAGGTTTTATGAATTATGTTTAATTATGAAAATGAGAAAAATCTCATTTTGAGAAACAGCCTTTAAAGATATGTATTTTAATTGGAATCTACTGACGCAAATAGATAAAGTGTAATAAAATGTGCATATAACATTTAGAAGTGTATTTTGCATATTTTCCTTCCACTATTCTGAATAAACATCTTATGAAAAGCCAAATTCTCAAAATTAAAATGCCATAAATGTTGACCTCATGTCTTAGACACTGTATTCTGAAATCAAATTATAATTTTTTGTGATGAACAGACAGAAATCAAGTTCTTCACTGAAAATACCTCCACTGTTGTTTGGTGTCATTGACGTTTTTGTATCCGGGTAGAATTGTGGTGGAGAGGGGTATATTCAGTGAAAATGTATTTAGATTTCAGTATGTTCCTCACACAGAGCTATCATATCAGAAGACTGAATGTAGTGTATGAGTCCTATAATCGTATTTTACAGTGCTTTTGGGATGTAAAGTTGCTTGCATTGCATGTAAAAGAGCTGCCTAACATCTCATTTTGTGCTCCATGCAAAATAAGGGTAAGTAAATGATGAAAGATTTTTAATTTGGATGAAATACTTCTTGAGAACAAAATGCACAATCCAGAGATGTACAGTAGAAAGTTCTGTAGCTGAAACCTGAGGAATGAGACCCTAAGGAACGTTAAACATACTTCTACATTCAGGACTATTTGTAAAAGCGTACTGCGGAGCAAAAATCACTTTTTTTAGTTTTTTTCTGTGTGGTCTGGGCCCTTGTCTGTACCATCTCTGCATCTGAATGCATGTGTGTTAGCCAGAGGGCAGTTAATGAAGTTTATTCCTAATGACAGCTTGCAGGACCTTCACACACACACACACACTCTCTCACTCTCTCTCTCTTCGGTTCTCTTATTTTTTTTGGTTGGACCAAAAAAGAAAATGATATATTTAGTTCACACTTGGCATGTTTGGTTAGATTAAAACGAACCCTGGTGTGATTGCTCTGTTAATGCGTTTCAATTGAATAAGTGTGATCTCCGAAGCCTGGTGCGCACCAAACAAGCAGGCCAAGACCGCTGAAAAGATGGGTCTCGGTCCGCTTCCAAACAAACTCTGTTGCGTTTCGAATTAAATATGAAGGCAACACGTACCAAAGACATGTAAATGAACCAAAGATGGGACACAAGATGCGACCCTTAAAAGGACAGAATTATCAAGCATACCTGTTTTTTCTCGTCATAGTCACAATGTTACCCATCAAAGTTCGGTTCAGACATCAGAACCGCGTTTCCTTGCAGCAGATCTTAGTTTGTGTGTGTGCGCTGTGGTTTTGACTCTTTTACACATCACCACCTTGGAATTATAAGGTTCTATCTGCATTCTGACTGGTTTTGAATGGTTTATTTTCTAAATAAAAAGTTCCAAAATATAAATTTTAATGTTGTTAAAAAACAACATCACATAATGTAAATAAATTGTCACAGAATAAGAATATGTGAGTAACTCAATTTTGACAAAAATGTCAGATAGAACCTTATAATTCCAAGGGGACGACATTTTATAAGCTCTTCATGAGTTCTCAGCTTCATGGTCAAAATACCATCATATGTAGGCTACGCAAACAGCATTGTTTTGGATGTTCTGAAAGTTCCGTTGCGAAATATACATACTAAACACCGACCGATCAGGTTGTGATGTGAACATAACCCTATGCCTTTAGGTTGAATTCATATTTCAGTCAAACCGCACCAGAGTTCGTTTGGCACTTGTTTGGTGTGTGCCAGCATTTGGATGGCAGCGTTCACACTTACTGCACTCAAATGAACCGCACTAACAGAGCAATCACACCAGAGTTTGTTTTAATTGAACCAAACCTGCCAAGTGTGAACACACCCTAATGAAGTACCGGTACAATTAATCTTTACATGGTATCCGATTTTTATGGCAGCTCTCCATACACGCATCTAGTATTTTTAGGAATCTCCAGGCAACACTTAGACAATGTCTTTGTCCTGTTTGCACCTTGACGGAGAGCTTGAGCTTTGCGTCTTAATAAACGAAACTCTCCATGCAGCTAAAAGGGTGAAATTCCCGTCATCATAACAGTCGATATATTTGAAATAACACGGTCATGTTCAGTCATAAGCACAATGAGACAAGCGTCATTCGGTGGTGCCATAAAACCTTATGAGCGGTAAAATTCAAAGTAACTGGTGTGTTAATCGTCCTAAATGAACATCGATAAAGCATATAGCTAATTGCCCTTAAAATGGCAGAGCAAGATCGCGAATCCCAGCGAGCTTTTGTTTTTAGGCTGCCTAGCGCCCCTCATAATCACTGTATTAGAGCTCTGTTGAGAGATGTCTGTCTGCGCCAGGTTATAAGATAGAGTGGCCTTTCTGCACGCTTTTCCATCAGCAGTGCTGAGGCGAGAATGAGTATTTTCAGAGGCTAATTAACTGGGGGCCGTCTTCATCACATGGCCATTATAGTGAGAGGCAGGGCCTAGAGGGGCGCCCGTCTCTCTCTACGCACTTAGCCCCGCTACTGCTTTAATTGTGCAGAAAATGTAATTTGTGTCTCAGTTCAAGTTCCCTCGGAGAGCGCTGTTCACTGTGGGAGACTCCAGTCACATGAATAGCTCTGCCATTCAACCATCCAGGGGTCAGGTGGTGGGAGTAGGCGGGTTCGACGTGCGTGAGTGTGTGTGTGTGTGTGCAGTGTCCTTGTGTAAACCACGACACGGTTGCCACGACAACCTGTCAGTCACATGAGATCGCAGCAATAACAAACCACAACGATTCAACCATCCAATCAATTCCAAATGGACAAAATCAAGTCCTGCCCTAGATTTGTGTTTTGTTCGAGAAGCTCTCAATACATATATTTCCAGGAATCGCCAGGAATCATTCTGACAATGTGTTTGTCCTGTTTGCTCCTTCACAGTGAGCTTGAGCTTCCCTTTTTTAATACATGAAACTGTGGCTAAACCAGTGCACGTTCACCGTACGTTGCAACGCCACCTCTTTCAAAATCACACTGAGCGAGATTCGCTGCTAGCCACACTAAAAAGCATAGCAATCATTAGCTGAATTGTTACTTCTTTCGTAATTAATAATTGCAGACACTGAGAAGATAATAGGCTGGATCTAGTTTCATTTTTTGTTGTTGTTGAAAAAGACAGCACAATGAGTAACTGGATTTTTAAAACAAATGCCACGTGTGCCGCAATCAGTCCCTTGTTGGCAGGAAAATATGGCGGAAAGAGGGCCGGGGTGGGATACAAGGGGAATTGCATTGTGCGGGACTGGTGTGAAACACAATACGTGGCGTAGTTTTAAAAGAGATGCCATGATCTTAGCTGGTTATCATCTAATAGGCTGTGACAGCAAGGCATTATGGGAGTTCAGAGGAGAGCAGGGGTTTAGGCTCTCAGAGAAAGAGAGAGAATTGGGAGGGGGATTGGTTAAGGGGTAGAAAAAGAAAAAGTGTTCGGAGAAAAGGAGGGAGGCTGAAGGACGAAAAGATGAAAGCGAGAGGAAGGAAAGGAACGAGAGAGACCGTCGCGGGAGAAATCCTCTACACTTGTCACTCTTTACCTGGATCTACTATTCCTGTGGTGGAAAAGTGCTGATGGGTGGTGTTCCAGTGAGCTTTTCAGCTCAGAAAAAAAAGTGCTTACTGGCTCTCGCTGGAACGAAGAAGGGCTTGAGGAACTCTTCCCTCGCTTCACGCTTTTGTCTGAAGACTTTGCAGCGGCTAGCATTTTCTATCTTCTCCTCCTATCTGCTCTCATTTTCATTTTCTTATTTATTCCTTTCACTCTCCTGTCTCTCTGCTCTCTTGCAATGATGTCACAGTAAAGTGTGTTCTGTTTCTTTTTTCTTTCCATCGTTTCTTTAAACCTTTATATTTTCTGGCCCATTTCTAGGACATATCATGGAAACAGGATTTGATTTGCTCTAAAAGAGTGTGTGCTCTGTGGAGATGCTCTAATGTGCACATACTGTAGCAAACCTCTCTCCTCAATCTGCCCATGGGCTTTTGTTTAAACTAGGATGTAAAAACGGCCAGGAGGACATTAACATATGACCGCCCACGTTTATATAGCAACGCCTAATCAATATTCATCAATTTGGCCGGCAGTTATGGAAGACAATCATAACCCAGGTCATTTACATGTAGAAGTCTTAAAGGTATAGTAGCAAAACTTAATTAAAGGTCAGCAAGGGCAGAAAGTGTTCATGCAAAAGTAGATTTAGGCTGTTTTGGTGCGAGAAACCTTGACTAACATTACCCTTGAAGTGTTACTCGAGTCATATGTTTCTGTATTGGTTTTGTTAACTAACAGCCATAGTTATGCACAACCGTTCAAAACAAGCGTGCCGTACAAGCCCTGAAAAGTGAAGCCAAAACACATCGATCGCCCCCTGGTGGCTGGTTCTAGTATAGATCATAAACCCCGCCTCCCCATGTTATTCAACGGGACATGAGACCAACTAAACAATTAAATTACACTTCAAATATATTTTTTTCAAAGGTGGTTTCTGTCGTTTTTATCACGCTGCTATAAGTTCAAGTGTCTGTTTTTAAAATAAGTTTGTTTGTTAGTTACGTGATGCTATAAAAACGGTATTTATATACGTTGATTTCAAGGCTTTACTTCCTGCTCACTACTGCGCAGGTCTGGTCCCGAGATCGCTACTGCGCAGACTTAAATCCCAAGATGTCAGCGCCAAATCAGGACAGTGACGGCTTCATTTCTCACCAATGGAAGAGAGCGAAGGGGCGTCGTCCATCTTTTTTCACAGTCTATGGTTCAAAACTGTCCGTAAGATTTTTTTTTTATTCAGCAAGGATGAAATCAGAAATCAGGATTAAAATCAGTTAAAAGTGACAGTAAAGCAATCTATAATTGTACAAAATATTTATATTTTAAATAAATGCTTTTGCTTTTTAACTTTCATCAAGAATACTGAAAAAAAAATGTATCAGAGTTTCCACGAAGAAAACATTAAGCACCACAACTGTTTTTAATATGTGACCCTGGATAACAACATGGGTGAAATTTTTTTTATGTATGTATGGTTTGTTAGGATTGGACAATATTTGGCCGAGATACAACTATTTGAAAATCTGGAATCTGAGGGTGCAAACAAATCGAAACATTGAGAAAATGGCCTTTAAAGTTGTCCATTTATGTTCACGATTGTGTTGAATTCACTCACTAAAATAAATGTTTTATATATTTACGGTAGGAAATGTACTAAATATCTTCATGGAACATGATCTTTACTTAATATCCTCATGATGTTTGGCATAAATTTCTCATAAAAGAAAAATCGGTAATTTTGACCCATACAATGTTTTGTTGGCTGTTGCCACAAAAATACCTGTGCTACTTGTGACTGGTTTTGTGATCCAGGGTCACATATTGATAATAACAACACAAATTGTTTCTTGAGCACAAAATGAGTATGCTACAATTATTTCTGAAGGATCATGTGATACTAAAGACTGAAATCATGGCTGTTGAAAATTCAGCTTTGCCATTAGACAAATAAATTACACTTTTAAAATATATTAAAATAAAAAATGGTTATTTAAAATTGTAATACTATTTTGCAGTATTACTGTTTTTACTGTATGTGTGCAGCCTTAGTCCCTAGTCTCCAGGAAGTTGCTTTTTTGATTGAAGCTCTCAATTTTCACAAGTGCTTACCAGTTTATTGTGCAATATGCATCAGGCAGTCAGTGAAAGGGCTGTAGGCGGTCCGTAGGTGTTCCGTCTGAGGCTGAGACTTTATCACTGATATTGCAAGTTTATTTATAAAGACTGATCTGTTCTGTACTAAAATTACGATGTGGCCTGTTCCTTTTGTTTTACTTTAAAGTCTTTTTTTCTAGAAAACATCTTACTGTGACATCAAGTTTGGACAAAACACATTCCTATGATCGAAAACGATTTTCTTTCATTCGTAGATGTTTTTTGTGTAAACAGTGTTATCTTGCTTTCTTTTTCAGTCTGTCTCCTCTTTCTGCTTTTTAGGTCTCATTCACTCTCGACCCTGTTATAAGCCAAAATCTTGATCTGGGTGTCCATTACTAATCGATTTAAAGTAGAGAGTGCAATGTGAAATAATAGCTCATCCATGAGGAGAAAGAACAAGGGAATTATCCCATCGCAAGGTTTGTCTACCCATTCAGAAACCCCTATGGCTTTGTAATCAGTCTTTATAAACCACCTTAATCTTTTAATTCACTTGTATCACTCCACCGGCTGGCCTTCTTTTATTTCTGGCGGGCACTTTGTAGCCGTTAATCCTCTAAACTGCGGGAGATTTCCTCCCCGTTTCCGAACCACCACCCTGACACCTTACAAGACGGGACCCACATGAAAATTAAGTACAAAATTAATTGTGGTTTTAAATATCGGTGTGTCATTTAAAGGCAGGCCTCTTAAAGCAGAACACTTGGTTTGTTTCAGTGTATGTGGACAGCACCCTAAGAAAGAATTGCATGGTTCAAACTGTTCATTAATGATGCATGTTAAATGAGGGTTGAACATCCCTTTGTATGATAATAGAGTCTGATCAGTTGCTTTGTGATTGCAATAAAAAAGGATTAAAATAATTACATGGTTAAGGACACAAAGTACATAAACACACACACACAGCCGCCTTCTATAAATCGTTTGAAGTTTAGCTAATCGGGATGCTAAAGCAATAAACATCTTATTTTGTTAGATCCCATTTTCGCCATTTGCCACTAGCTTTCATTTGCCTTTAAATAATAGAGAACAATTTGAACTTCTTCTGACGTCTGAAATAAATTGCATGTACAAGATCCAAATTACATTGTTTAACCTCAGAATTATTGGCCCGCACTTATCTCCTGTGGCCCCGCCGCTCAATGATGTATGGCTTCAGTTTACTCTCCGCAAATCCCAGGGTGCACTGCAGCCCCCCGGGTGGGCGGAGGGCGCGGCTGCTCGGATGGAGCGGCCTTTTATGTTTTATAAGCCCCCCTGCACTCCTCTTTAATTTAGAAATATGAGAGTATGTGTGAAAAAAGAGGATTATTAGCTACTACTAATCTCCATGTTTGCTGTTGTACCCTCCGTCCTCCAAATCTCCACTGGTGGGAGAACAGAGAGAGAGAGAGAGAAGGAGAAGAGAGGCTGGAGTGAGGAATTAAGAAGCAAACAAACAAACAAACAAAAAGGAAGAAAGTAGAAAAAGTAAACGGATGGATGATGGATGGATGGATGGATGGATACATACATACATACATACGCATTCATTCATACATACATACATACATGCATACAGTACATACATACATACATACATACACACATACATGCATACAGTACATACATGCATACATACATTTATTTATTTACATGTCCATATTGGAGTGTGGATCGCCTGTGACTTACTGTATTCGATATGACTGTGTGCACCGAACCATGACACTCATGCCGTGACGTTTGGTACGAATACATGTACCGTTATCCATCAATCCATCCATCTGGCCATATCTGCTCATAATTATCTATGAGTAGATATGGGTAAATATACAGGTGCTGGTAATAAAATTAGAATATCATCAATAAGTTGATTTATTTCAAGAATTCAACTTAACAGGTGAAACTAATATATTATATAGATATTTTCTGATGAGAGCAAATTTTGCATCTCATTTGGAAACAAAGGTCCCAGAGTCTGGAGGAAGAATGGAGAGGCACAGAATCCAAGATGCTTGAAGTCCAGTGTGAAGTTTCCACAGTCTGTGTTGGTTTGGGGAGCCATGTCATCGGCTGGAGTTGCAAATGAGATGCAAAATTTGCTCTCATCAGAAAAGAGGACTTTGGTCCACTGTGCTTTAGAGTCAACGCAGCCGTCTACCAGGACATTTCAGAGCACTTCATGCTTCCTTCATTTTACAGCAGGATTTGCACCTGCCCACACTGCCAAAAGAACCAAAACCTGGTTCACTGACCATGGTATTACTGTGTAATTACTGTGTGATTTCATGTAATATTCAAATTTTTTGATTTCGTGGGTTTCATAAGCTCTAAGCCATAATCATCAAAATTATAACAAATAAAGGCTCAGTTTCTCACTTTGCTTGCAATGAGTCTATATAATGTATTAGTTTCACCTGTTAAGTTAAATTCTTGAAATAAATCAACTTTTTGATGATATTCTAATTTTATGACCAGCACCTGTAGATATAGACAGACAAGACAGACCGATCCATGTTATTTTTATTGTTATTTTTTTGTAAATAAAGATAGGCAAATGGATAGATATGTGAATATATGGATAGATAATACAGAAGGCAGAGATTTACCTGTAGTAGAATGATAGATAGATGGCTACTAGATAGATGAATCTATGGATGGACAGACTGATAGCCGGATTGATAAAACGATGGATTGTCTGATGGATGGATGCTTATTTTGATTGTAAATTAAGATATATAGACAAATGTATCTGTATTTTGTTGTAAATCAGCACAAAAGTTGGATGGATGTACTGATAGGTGGATGGTCCAACAGATAGATGAACCGACAAAAAGATGACTGGATACACAGATAGATAGATAGATAGATAGATAGATAGATAGATAGATAGATAGATAGATAGATAGATAGATAGATAGATAGATAGATAGATAGATAGATAGATAGACAGACCTCTTCTTATGGATGGGTGGGTAGATAGATAGATGGATGGATGGATGGATAGACCTCTTCTTATGGATGGGTAGATAGATAGATAGATAGATAGATAGATAGATAGTTTTTGAGACCGACAGATAGACAGACGGAGATACATAGATAGATAGATAGATAGATAGATAGATAGATAGATAGATAGATAGATAGATAGATAGATAGATAGATATATAGATAGATAGATAGATAGTTTTTGAGACCGACAGATAGACAGACGTAGATAGATAGATAGATAGATAGATAGATAGATAGATAGATAGATAGATAGATAGATAGATAGATAGATAGATAGATAGATAGATAGATAGATAGATAGATAGATAGATAGATAGTTTTTGAGACCGACAGATAGACAGACAGAGACAGACAGATAGATGAGCTGAGTTTGAGAGTGGTGTCACAGAGAGCGCTGGAGGGGGGAGATCCACTCTTTCATTGAGGCAGCTGTGCAGTCTGTATTTAAAGGGGAGGAGACAAGCTGACAGAAACACTGCCCTCTCTCCACTCACCCTTTTGTGAGGAGATTGCAGCGGCCGTCATAATTACACACAGACAAAAGACGAGAGCTGCGGTGACCGTGTGATGGAACACTCTCGGCCTGACAGGCTTTTCACCTTTTCATCCATCTATCAACACACCACTGTCATTTGTTTCAGGTCCAAAACATAACAGAGGCACCGCAAGGCTTTTTAGATATATATTTATATACATATTAGTCACACGCTTTTTTTTTTTTTTTTTGCTGCTTCTTGCAGAAACTTGTTAAAAAAGACGCCCACACATGACAGAGACACTTTGCACAAATCAATGGTGTGCGTAATGAACGCCGGTGATGAGCAAAAAAATGTCCCCATTTAGAACACGACGCACCGGCGAACGTGCGCTTACCTGTGTCTGCGGATTCAGCACATCACCATGGCAATTACAGCCTCTGTTTCCTCTCCGAGGCTGGGTGACCAAAGAAAGAGGGCCGTTTATTAGCCCCAGCGGGTGGCCAACTTTGGAATGCACACTCTGTTTATTCCCAGTTTCTGTTCCCGCTGACAGCCCGCGTCGCCCAAACTCTTCCAGGGCAGGACCCAGCCTTAGCGCTTTTTATGAATTCAAATACCTAGAAAGAGCCATCTGGATGGGAAGATATTAATGACACACACGGATCCCAGCATGCATCCCAGTTCTAATCAGGCGGCGCTTGCTCCGCAGCTCTGTTTTCCAGGGAATTGGGGGGTGTCTGTGCGGGCAAGTTTAGGGGGGCCGCCTGTACGCAAAGCACGATTGATGCTTTGTGTGGTATGTGAATACAAATGAAGGATTTGTCAAACCGCAATATTTGGGTCCCCATAGATTAGCATACGGCAGTTGGGTAATTATACTCACACTTGATTGAATGGAGTCAAAACAGGGGGATGAGTAAACTTCTGACAGCTTTTGATTTCAATGGAAATGGGGGTAACTATAGATGCATAATACATACACGCACACTTTCAAACAAATGGCCTCCATTTTGTGTTTTGCTATGACAGATGTGTCCTTTTAGGTAGATAGATTGATACTTATGGATGCATTGAAAAAAAAGTTAAATGCTTTGTTCGTTTCAAGTGTAGACCTTCTGCGGAGCGAATTATTTTATCTAACAACAAAAAGCCATTTATAGCTGATGGAATTACATTTACTTTTATTGAGTCATATGTTATTGTAATAATATTCAGAATGGTGGTACTTCAGGTTGTTTCTGGTTACACTTGTAAGCTGTCCTTCGGTTCCTGCTGTTTTAGTAAAGCCCAGAGGGACGTCATCTAAATAGACTGAATTAAATCACACTGAGATTTGAGAAGCATGTAATTTGTATTTTTTAATAGGTTTGAGAGGTTGACGCTGGACTTCGGCGTCTTCTGGTGAACGAGAACTCGAAGGTTAAACAGGAATTTAAATAAGAATGTACAGTAATTTAGTTCTATTTGATTAATGCTGTATTCCCCCAAAAAGCCAATCGTAGTTTTTTTTTCATCTTCTTATTTTAATTCATGTTTCTTTTGATTACTATTCCAACAGAATTAAACCCAGCATGATCTAAATCCCTGAGGAATTTAATATTTTATTATCAAACAGACGTGCACACACAAACTCTTTCACATCAGTGGATTTTATCATGTTTCCTTTGTTCAAATGATTTCGCTTTAATTTATTTCTGTAATCATCAGAGGCGCTTTCTTTTATTTTCACTTCGTATTTTATTTTAGTATCTTTTATTTTTTTAGCAAATAAATTTATTCCAAACATAAAAGGCGATTTATAAAAATAAAAAAAACACTGCAGCTTTTAATCAAAAGAAAATTGCGACACGTTCTTCAATGTCAACACAAAATTAATTTGGCAGATTAATCCAAGTAATGAGGGGAAAGCCTGAAAGCATGTTCCTTCTTACTTACTGTCTCTGTCTATGACCTGTAGAATGTTTTGGAGGGAATTTCCCAGGACTTCTCCGAGATATTGCTACTATATTATTTTATGTTTTACTAATAGTTTATTATTAAATCATTATTATTTATAAATTGGTAGGACAAAATTGTAATGCTTGCTACGCCATACTGCTAAATCTATCCGTACCATGTAATACAAAAAATAAAACAGTCACATTATGAGACATTGACTTTTTTTTTAAAACTATTATTTGAGACCTGAATAGTGTCTAGGCATGAGCAGGAACTATTAGCCCAGGCTGACTCGAGCTGTACTCTATTGCATCAGCGATGCGTCTGTGACAGACTGTTCTATTCCCCAGGTTCCTCGGAGGCGGCTGGCGCTCTCATTCTGAAGCCCGTCCGGTGTTCTTTCTTTCTCTCTGTAGTTGGCAGGGCCATTTTGAGAAGCTACTGTGCATGGCGGCCTTTAGCAGAGAATGTAATTTCAGGCTCCAACGGGGGAATAAAAAAAAAAAAGGGAGAGAAGAATGATAATACTGTGGAAGGTCAAATATTGATCATGCTATAGAGAGTAGCTTAAGGCAGGCTCACCATGAGAACTTTCAACAGGCTTTCTCTCTCTCTCTCTCTCTCTCTCTCTCTCTCTCTCTCTCTCTCTCTCTCTCTCTCTCTCTCTCTCTCTTCCACTCAGGGATTCGTCCTTCATCTCGGGGGGGAGAGTGAATGAGGGAGGAAAAAGTGAGATCGAGAAAGAAAGATATAGCAAGAGAACATTTGGGCCGAGTGAATGAACGCCGTGCGCCTCCTCTGCTGATTTGAGTGAGTGTAGGGAAAGAGAGTGCTCTTCAATTCCACGCCTGTCCAATAGTGTTTACGCCAGGTGGGAATATCCAGGCTGTGTCCTTGTAAGACAAGAGGCCCCAGCGGATTCAGATGAGGTGGTTCACTGCCGTTGCATACATCGGCTCGCCGCATATATCCCGGTGCTTTATCCTGGCCAGAGAGAGGCTTGAGACCAGAAGAAATGTCCTCGACAATCAGCAGAAACCCCCTCAACCTTGGGCTCTCTGCCGACCTGAGCCCTCGTCTCTATGAGAGTAACTGAAAGAGACACGCAGACAGGGGCTGTTAGCAAGTCTTATTTACGTACTTGGAAATCACAGCCAGTGTTAAAACACTCCATTCCAGAAACATCTGGCCAACTGACACAGGCCTTTTACAATTTCTTTCTTGCCCACAGTTTTAAGAATTTGGTCCATAGAAAGGATTTTGTTGGTAGGTTACCGAAACCCATTTGTTTTCGAGTGGTGCTGTCTATTTGTCACTTCAGCATCCGTAAACCCTAACGCTCAAAATAGTTAATTGGTTTGAGTAGGACAAACTTAAATTAAACTAATTAGTTCAGTCAAATTAACTTTTATGAGTACTTATCACTTTCTTTTTCTTTCAAGTTCACAGAACTGATATATTTTAAGTAAATTGATCTGTTTCATTGTTTTGAGGTTTATGAAATTATTTATTTTAATTTAGACGAACTTAAGTTTAACTGAAACGGCGGGATGTCTATTTCCCAGCATGCTTTGCCGATGGCACTCGAAAGGGAGATGCTAAAATTAAGTGTAATATAATGTGTGTGTTTTTTTTGTTTTTTTTGCAAGATTAATGTTAAGTGGGAGATTTAGTAGTGATTAATGTTTTGTTATGCTAATTTACAAGACTTTCTGTTAATGTTGGTTTTAGGATAGTTACCATCATGGTGACAAGTGGTGCATGAGATTGATTTGAGAGCAAATAATACCTTTATATAGTTGCACTTATACAGCAAGTGCTTCTGTATAACACTATTGCTAATATGTTAGCAAATTTGTATGTTAGCAGATTAGCTTGTTAAAACGAACTAAGTTTATACTAATAAAAGTGTTTGCATTGAGATTACATGAAAGTTGTAAGTTAATTGTATGAATTAGTGTACTCATACATTTTAATTTTTCTTAACTTGAAATGTTTAAGTACAAAATAAAAATCTGCTAGTTCTGCTAACTTAAACTTTGAATTGCATAACTTAAAAAATTGAGGCAATTGATTGAAATAATACAATGACATACTTGTATGATGACCATGGACATTGTCCTTCTAATTACATATTTAGCATTTTATTTATTCTAAATACACACAATTAAATTATATTTGATCACTTTTGCAAGTTTCTTTGGAAATATATTTTGTGATAATTACCTTGATTTATCATGCTTTATTCCTTTCCCCACCCCCTGATTTCATTGGTTTAGATTGCACTTTAAGAAATGTATTAGATGAATACTCTGGTGGACAGATTTATGCCCATTTACAGTCTATTTACTTAAAGGACGGCTGACACGTCCTCATTATGCCGCCATATGAGATGACAGAAGTCTAAATGGCATTTATGTTAAGGTCACTCTATTTTGTTTACTCAACTGAGGCCTCCAAGAGCATTTGAGTCTGTTGATCTATTGTTCGCATTGGGAGAGTTAAGTAACTTAGCCTTTCTCCACAAGAACGCTCACAGTCGCCGCAAAGCAGATTTCCAGTCACTTAACATTCGGCTCACTGAGCAGCGAAGAGCAGTCATTTACAAAATGGCCAAAAGATGCTAAGAAGTAACCTTAGAAAACTGCAATTTAGCATAAATAGCTATATGGTTTGTTTTAAGGAAATTTGTTTATGGTGTTCACTCACTGAGACGTATGTGATGTGTAGAGCGTAAGAACGATTTAGCAAATATCCAAACAGTTGATAATTGCTGAAACTTAATAACTTCAGAGGAGGAAGGGTCATGGGGAGTGAACGCAGTTGAGGGCAATAGTATTCAAAGAAACGTTCAGTAACATTCTCATTATGATAGAATATGAAAGTGTAGAATATGAATAGAATATATCAGTTGATGGAATATGAAAATATATTTAAAACCAGGGATGAACTTGCTAGTGAAAGCCTCTTTTGTGAGTTTTGTGGGTTATGATGGACCAGTGTTGGTCTCGAGCTGATTTAGTTAGTCGCAGTCCATCATTGCTAGTTTGTTTTTTTGCTACTCTATAACTTGCTGTGTTTGGTGGGATACCGATGAATCTGAACTTTTTATTCCAAATTAATCTCTTACTCACCATGCAATTCAAAGGTCAAGAGATCCCCTGTACATTTAGACTTCATCCTGTATATATTTAAACTCCAGTTCAGTCATTACCACAAACTAGACTCCAAGGACTGAGATCTATCACCTCTGATATATTCAGAGCAGAGGCTGGAGGACACCGGGCCTGTAAAACACCACCGCGGTGATCCGCTTGTAAAATATGCGGTGATTTCATGAACTGAGGAGCATCAGGTATGTAAGATATATGGTAGCGGCATAGCAGCTTAAGCCGCGTTTCCACCGTGGGAACTTTCCCCAGGAACTAGGAACTTTGGGCTGGTACTCGGTGTGTTTACACCGCAGGAACCAGGGTCTAAATGAAGTTCCAGGTAAATATTTCCCCCTCAGAAAGTCCCTGCTGGCGAGGTAGTACTTTTTCAAAGTTCAGGAACTTTCGGGGGTGGGACTTGTGCGCTGAACGTGCTGATTGGTTGTGTTCACGCCGCATATTGACTGGAGGACTCCACGCAGCATTCTATTTTAACCGGCATTTTTAAAAATCTATTGCGGTTCGTGGCTTCATGCATTAAGAGTTGTCTGTCTGCAAATATGGAATTTAATTATAAAAAAACACTGGACCGACGACGAGGTTCAGGCTTTATTAGGTTACGCGTATTTGTGTAACAGGACATTTTCTGCGCATTCGTCCCAGCCATCTCACATTCAATGTCCGCAATACATCACAAACAACTACAGCACAGTTTGAATCTCCTCCATACTTATTATAAATGTGGCGCTCAAAATTGATTACTGTCCGTCGCAGACTGGGAGGAGCAGTCGCGCGCAGTTTATAATCTTCCCGGTACTTTAGACCGCGGTGTAAACGCAGAAAGTAACCGGTCTGGGGCAAAAAAAGTTCCTGGGAAAAAAGTTCCTGGGACAAATTGTTCCGGGTAATTTCGGTGGAAACGCGGCTTTAGTATAAGATTGTGGGTTTCTTTTGAACCTGAAAGAAAAGTGTATGACTGAATGTATAAGAAAAGCATTTTAGGCCATATAAAAATGCCATTTCAGCAAAGCTTGAACACCAAAATAACATGTCAAAAATACAAAGTCATGGAGTGCTCATTGATATTTAAGAGAAATTAGAAAAATGGGATTAAATCAGACTTCTGTATTAAAATAGTTTAATTAAAAGATTTATTTAACTGCCCCTATTATGCTTTTTCAAATATACCTTTGATGCAAAAGAATGAATTGATGTGCCAATTCCAGTATCACTTCCTGTTGCATACCTCGTAGCAACCATAAACTGTAAAAAAAACATGGACGTAGTGTCCGTGACGTCACCCGTAGGTTTCTGAAGAGCATTTTTGAAGCCCAAAGTGGGCGGAGCCGGCCGTCGCCATCTTGGCAGCGCGTTACTTGCGCAATCCACCTGTCACTCAAGTGGCCACACCCTTAATTATGCAGAACTTTAAGGCTTAATATAATTTTAAAAAATTCACCCCCTCACAGTTGTCATGAAGGGCAGAATTAGCTATATAGACCAAAACCACTTTTTGTATCTGTAAAAAAAAAAAAATCTGCTGTAAAGTTGGACATATTAACATGGGGGTATATGGGATTGACTCTCTTTTGGAGCCTGTCTCTAGCGGCCAGTCGATGAATTGCAGTTCAAGTCACTTCCATGTTGGATTCAAGAGAGAGACCGGAAGGTTGCCGCTTGGTAGCAACATAACAAATTAGCATAAAGCCAGCCTATGTTCTTCATTGGTTGCCCGTGAAAAACATCTACTTTGACCCGCCCTCAAACACTGTAGTTGTAGCTGAGGCCTGGCAGAGTTCGGTTTCTATGTGATTTTGTGATCCCCCCCATTAATTTTTCTATTTAGCTTTGTTTTATTTCGGTTTTAATTTTTAGTCATTGTAGTACTTCAACTTCAACTTATTTTATAATAACTGGTTGTCAATGCAACATTTCAAATTTTAATTTGTTTGTTTTTACTGTTTTTTTTTTTTAACAAACATGAATAGTAAACATTTTAGTTAACAATAACAACACTGATTTGCAGCCCTTTTACAGTATGTTTTTAAATTCATATTTCTACTATGAATCAACTGTTTGAATAAAAAAGGCTTTGCGCTATTTTCACATTAGAGTTTGCCTTTGACCCATTCAAGTCAAAACATGTTTGTTTCAAATAGTTAGGAAAATTCACGATAAAAATTCAGATATTTGATTGACTAATTTCATTAATTATTCTGTTTACAGGTTGAACTTGTCCACTGTGCCAGTTCACTGGTTTCGTAACATTGTGCGGATATGGGTGTTATTGTACAACACCCAAGCACTGCAGTGCGGTGCAGTTAGCGGGAAATAACGACAAATTGAAGTGTGCAAATAAAAAGCTGTCTGCGAGCTCACTGTGGGCACTCGCTGACCGGTAAAGTGTAATTATGTACAACTCTTTAAGCAGTTCTCATCCAAGATGGGTTTGCAGAAAAACAAGTCGCTGTATGAAGACGGAGAGCTTCTATTAGCGCACGAGTGTGTAAACGCACAATAGGCAAGTTTGAAAACTTAAATCTTACTTTGCCTGCCGACGGTGTAAACTGGAGGCTGAGTAAAGTGGTTTATGCGGCATCGGCGGTTTATTCTGTCTGAATGAGTAATCGAACGTGCCCTGAGTGATTCAGTTTGTAACGGAATTCATTATTCATGGCGAATAGCTCATTTACCGGTAATTTCTAATGGCTTTATTTGGATGTGACTTTTGAAATTCTACTAAATGTTCCTCTGCCACCGCTTATTAGTGTAATGCATTTATGAGCCAGTAATTTTTGTTAATGTTTGTGTGCTTTGAAAATGCGTGTGGCCATGCCATGCTAATGCTCATGCAAGAGGAGGGGAAAATGGTTCAATAACGATTTGTTTACTAAAAGTCATTGTGGGCCATTCTCATCTTATACACCCCCCCATCCTTCCCAACATTCATTAGAGTGACTGGACTAATTAAAAGCACCACTTTTGAGTGTGTCTTTGTGTGTGTTTGTTCTCCGTTATCTCTGTGAGTTCCTCTGGCCGCAGTGGAGAGAGCCGAATAACCTTCTAAATGTGCTCGTTTAGAACCTGAGAGAAGCTTTATGTTTCTTCCTCCTGCACAGTGTGGAAAGGGAAAAGATATCGAAGCTGTAGGGCAGTTTTTCCTATATATATTAGACGTCAAACTGCAGATAAAGATTCAAGCCACTGGCTAACCGCTTTGACAGCTGCTATAGAGGATATTTTGTCTATGAAATGCAGTCAGGAGCACTTCAGGAGACGAAGGGAGAGAGAGAGAAAGAAGCTGAGAAACCAGCATTGGCCCGAAATATTCGCTATTTAAATAATGTGAACGCAAATATGCAAATGCTTCTAGAAATGCAAGCAATTCGTCTGTCTTTGAGTTGCAAAATGTGGCATGCCGCGTACGGTGCATATACAGTAACAGGAGAATTCTGGCTTTTTTATATTACAATGTCATTTTCACCACATGTCAACTTCTTAGTGATAGCATTTTGTGGTAAAAATGACTCTTGGCTAACAGATACACAGATTTTTTTCCGACTCCTTTGTGTTGCTAAGCCTAATTTAGCTACACAGTGAAAAATATCCTGTTAAATTTAGGGTAAATAACACAGGTATACTTGCCAGAAACTCACTGAGGCTCAAATCCGTTCATTTCATGCATTACGGATTGGCATATTGTGGTCTGTACTTATAACCTTATAACCATAGTTTTTCATCAAATATGGTAAAACCAATTAACAGGTTTTTATTGTAACATACTGTAACAACAGGATTTTCCTTTTTTTTACAGTGTAGGAAACATTGATGCTTATATTTGTAAAAAAAAAAAAAAAAAAAAGACATGAAAAAGACAGCAAATGCAGATGGCAGAACATTGAATGAGGGTTGATTGAATGATCAACATGAGGGTGATTAAATGATGATTTTCATTTTTGGACACTTACTAAAATGTTGCTATAGATGGTATGCATGTGACGTCACCACCGGCCAGAGACTGTGGCAGCATTGGTTTTCAGCGTGAATGCAGTGAAAAACACACAAAACACACCTAAAAAGGGAAAGAGCTTTGAGATTGACTGTACAGATAGATTTGACAAGAAATTGGTCTGTATTTTTACAGACTGCTGAAAGCTACTGAAAAAGAGAAGCACTGATCGCTGCAATTCATAGAAACCACTGGACTCCAGGCAAGGAAATGTGGATTTGCAGTTATCATTTTGTGATGTTGAATGTTGGGGTGAAATCTACCCTAGAAATGTGTATAATTGTAGTTATATATTGCATTGACAACTCATCAATTCAATATTTACCAGACATTTAATGCATAATCTGTCGATCCATTCAGTACTTAAGTTTATCACGTCTACAGCAACGCAAGCACACACGTTTAACAGACCTTGCTTGCGATGTGTTAGCCAAACATTTATGTTTCTGGCCTTACCTCCTCATGACCCCGATCATTTAAAGAACTCAACATTTGATATTAATAATTGTACTGCAGCCATTTGAAACATCCACCCAAGATTGTCTGTCCTTTATGGGGGTTTGAAATGTGCAGTGCTGGAATTTTTACAGTGCTGCTGACCATGGCTTAGCATACTCATAAAATATTTTATGAGTGTGCTATTTTTTTTCATCTTTAATATTTAATATCACAAGTCCTATAAAAGGTAATATTTGTTGTAAAAATGTAACGTTTTCAAATATGTACTTTACAATCTAAGGCATCAAGTTTGGGCCCAGTCAGCGAAAAATAACGTTTCACTTTGAACCTGTTATTCCCAGCTGACTAGTTATGCAGCAACTGTCAGTAATATCATTTGTCTGTGACAGTTATTCAAGAGTTTGATTGATTATTTGAGGATTTGCGGCTACTACAGCTGCAGGGTCCAAAGAAAAACACAATTTTAATGTAGGACGTAATGCAAGACTCCCGCGTCTACAAGATTTTTCTCCTGCATTGACGTTGCACGTCTGCCTTCATTTCTTTCTTCATCTGTGATGCTGCAACCTCCAGATGCAAAAGTTAGCACAGCGTCGGTGTGGTCCATATAATGCATATAATATGTATTCATAAATCTGTCCTCGTCTTCTATTCATTTTTAGTCAGAAAATGTGTGTGCGCTAAGTCGCTTTATTGTTTGTGAGTACACGTGTGTGTGTATGTGTGAGTGTGTGTGTGTGCGTCTGTAAAAAAAAAAAAAAGACAGGAGAGATTTTTAGAGTGTCTATGAACCCACAGAACGCCTAATTAAATTCCTATTCAAATCCAGCAGTATTTCATGACAGCTTGTGATAAAAACCCCATTGTGTGTAATGATATGCTTTGTGAATGTGTGTGAGGAGAGATGGAACAGAAAGCTTTGGGGGGAAGTGGGAGGAGGGAAAGCTCAGAGCTTCCTACAGTCGAAAGAGAAAATGGTAATACAAACATGAAAGTAGCCCTTGAACTACTTTTTCACCTCTGTTACAAACCCAGAATTTCTGAATCAGCAAGCGTCTTTTTCTCCAGGTGTCCATGATCCGCTCACTGTATATTGATTAGGGAATATGAGCAGGAAGCTCATCTAATTTGCCCTGGAGTTTTATAGAGTATGGTATGCTATAACTGACAGGTTCAATGATTTATAATATAAAAGTCCCTTGCCGTTAAAACACCCTGTAAATTGACTTTAATACCCAGTAAATGTAGCATCTCCTTTATACTGTATTAAATATAATTATGGTTCCCTTCACTGCTCTGTCACTCCGGATTGGGTATGTTAAATATTTGTAAAATAAAAGTAAGCGATAATGTGACTAATACAATAATTATATATATTATAATGAGCTGATGAACGTTCAAATCATTGACAGTCAAACAAGCTTGAGCATTTAAAGTGGCAGATGACAAAACACCAGCATGCCCTTATAATAAACAAAATGTTATTGTGTGCTGGTGTGGATGTCAATACGGTTGTACTGTAATATTCTATAAAGAGTTGGTGAGTATGATTCAGTGAATCACTGATTCTATGGATGAGTTAAAACACATTCAGTGAATCAATTAGACAAAACTTTGATTCACACATTGTTGCACATGTAAGTACCTGTTTGCCATTTTTCAAGTATTAAAACTATTTATCTAGTTAAATATTGCTATTTATTGATATGAAATGTTTTATTTGTGCATGTAAGTGACAATTGTTCAATATCATTCTTCTTGATTCATTTAAATCTAGTTAACAACACAAGATGGTGGCATTTTCTTCTCATCTTCTGCTATCCTGACAATGATGATAGTTATAGTTAGTTATTTTATAGTTAATAGTTAGTTTAACTTTATTAATTGCATTTTAGCATTGTTTCTTCTCGGCTGTCTGTAGCCAATCAGAACACACCTGCAACCACAGTTGTAGCTATTGAAGATCACGAAAAATATTATGAGACATATAGATATTATATAGCTATATCATCCAGCAACTCTAGTTACCCTTCCTTCTCAAGCTCGCTTGAACTCGTTCTCTCGGTCTCTCCATCTCTTTCCTGTCTTTTTCGCTCGGACAGTCTCCTGTTTTCAGCTGGAGGCAGAGTTCTGTCTGTAAACCTCTGGAGACGCGCTCTCTCTATCTCTCTCGCTCGTTTCTCTCGCTCTGTCTCTCTGACAACTGCTGCAGGGGTAAAGGCCCGTTGTGTTTCTTGGTGTTTGTTTTAGGAGGCTGCATGTTAAGTGACCTGTCCATCCAAAACACTCTCTCCATCTGATCTCTCTTTACATCTCAGTCAAACGTTCAGCTTGGACAGCGGTATTCATTAATATAGTAGCAACCTATACGGCACACTCGCATAACCCATTGCACACGCGCGCACACACACACACATGCACGCAGACCAGCAGCAATGAAACAGAACACCTCCGGAAAGCAGTTTGTGTCACACTCTCTGTACACCCTAAGGGAGTTGATAGTACAGCGGAGAGAAAGAGACGTCCGCTACACTGTAAACAGCAGACTAGATGTGTGAAGAAAATGTAAGTGGTGTTTGTGCAAGAGCTTGTTACCTTGGTGTGTTGCTAGTGTGTTGTTTGCTGGTGGTTATAGTTTGTTAAGGTGGTTCACTATAAAATAAAATAAAAGAAACTTTTTTATATGTATTTATTTCAGGTAACTTATGTGCTTCATGTGGTAATACCTAAATTGACTGTTTTTATTCAAATAAAAAAAATAATTTCATATGACAAAATCACAGGAGTGAATCACGCACATCTTATTTATGTTACGGGTGCTGGATCACAAATATGATCATGTAGTAGAAAGTGACAGATCCGCACACCGAATAAGCTCCCATTCAAACAAAATTTATTGGTGACGTTTCGGGCCTACATGGCCCTTCCTCAGACTAACGTTAGTCTGAGGAAGGGCCATGTAGGCCCGAAACGTCACCAATAAATTTTGTTTGAATGGGAGCTTATTCGGTGTGCGGATCTGTCACTTTCTACTATATGACAAAATCAACCTAACTATTTTACTACTTTCATTTTTCCCAAATTCCATTTTTTCCATTTAAAATGTTCTTGATTCCGTTTAAATGGTTAAAAAAATGTTTTGGGTATTTTTAGTTAGTTTATTTATTAAGTTTAGTTTATTTATTTATTTTTAATTCCATGTTTTCTGTTTATTTTTGTGTGGATTATATTTTAATGGTTGAATTATACTTTAATAATCAAATAATTTGTAATCAATTGAATTCATAAAACTAACAATTTAATAATTTATAAACTTTTTTTTATTTTTTACATAATAATAGGGCCCTATGGAATGTTTTATTTTTCAAAAATCCTATATTGTCTGTTTAATTTTACTTATTGATTTAATTTCCCTTTTTATGACTGGATTTCATGATTCCGTTCAGGTTTTCAAATCACGGAAATCATAAGGCTCTACATCAAGTTGCTCAAAGGTAGGCTAAATTTAAGGGTCAGAAAGTAAGACTAAGTCTGTCTAGTGATTTGTGGTGTTGGGTTATTAAAAAAAAGAAATATTAAAAATATTATATGAAATATTTTTTTATTATTAAAAAACAAAAAAATGTTTAACGTTGTTTTAATTAAAATATTTAAAATATTCTAAAAAATATTTGAATATAGTATATAATACAGTAATAACTTGTTCGATCATTTAAAAAAGTTACCATTTTATTCCGAAAGTAAAAACAGGGTGAGTTAAGCGGTGAAGTTCAATACTTAGCATTAAGAGTTTCCTGAAACCCAAACCTTTAGTATGAGCAATAGTAGTGATGCTTCCCTTAGCAAGCACCACTAATAAGGCACAGGTCCTGTTGTGTCCCCTCCTGTGTGTTTGCGTTCCCCTAGCTAAATGATGTGGCCTGTGTGGCGATACAATGAACCTTGACATGTGCTGTGGAACATTTATTCTCATTAGGGCTGGTCTTTAATGCAGCTGTGCTGCACCACTGTATGACACTCCATCACGGTCTCTCCAGGCGCAATGACATCCCTGTTACACCAGACACACATGAAACCACCAATTTAAGACCTTTTTTTTGTGCAATGATTGAGTCACACTAACAATTTATTTCTATGAAGTGCAAGAATTGGTGTGCTTTCATGAGAAACCTATTACATCAAGAGTTTTAGTAAAAAGATAAATAGCAGTGGTTCTCAGAGAGCTAGTGGCTTTGTGACTCTATTCACACAAATGTAGGAGAGACCAGGGCTAGTTGTCACACAGGGGGACATTGTCAGAATTTTCTTCTCAAATACCTATAAACGAAAAATATATCCAAATTTTTGCTTTAGCTGTTAAAAAAAGTGAATAAATTGAAACCTACATAAGTATCGGCCTTGTTTTTTGTCTTTTTCTCTCCATGTATGCCCTCCATCCACATTGAGACGGCGACGAAGATTTTTGAAAACACTCTACCAAGTGGATACATTTGAAAACGTTGTTTTTGCGTTGTGTGGACTGTGAAAACAGAGGTATTTGAAAATAATGACGCACGCATGCTTAGTCATCTAAAGCATTTTGTACCCATAAAGAGAAATCTTATTTTGTACAGTCTTAATATTGCATTCCTGCAAAGGGGACTGAAAGTGTACTTGACAGCAATTGCTGTTCTGCGGCAAAACATGACGATTGTGTTTTAGACCATGTGACCTAGATTTTTCCATATTTTTCTAATAAAGGGATTGTCCAAGAAGAATAGCGTGAGAACTTTATTATGTCTGCTCTCTCGGTATCATCTTGTGAACTTTTAGTATGAAAACGGTAGTGTGGACCGGGAGCATTTTGAAATGAAAAAACAACAATTAGACAACACCATTAGACAACAGTTATTGTTGAAAGTCTGAATTGTTCTCAGGTTTTATAGGTCAGATCAAACAACACTTTTTTTATTGGCAGGTTGTCACATGTATTTTATATGCTACAAACGTATGCAATCATATATTTAATGAGTGTTTATATTTATTGTAAATAATTAAATATCAGAATTTTTTGTAAATATGTATTGGTCAGAACCTACCAATTTATATTTTTTGTACATTACCTTTTATATTTCATAAAATTTGTATCATTATCGTTAAAGTTGCAGTGAAACGGAGGTTGGGATTGTCTCATCTTCCATATTGTGAAATGTATCCAAGTGAAATGTTTTCTCGGACAAGAAAAATGATTTGTCTGTTGGGAATTGATTGGATGTTAGATGGTTGTGGTCTGCGATTGGTCGATCTCATGTGTGTGACAGAGGTTGTAAACACGTCATCAGAGAAAGGTCGCTGCGAGATGGAGGGGAAAATATTTGTATTAATATTATGAGGGCACCTGAGTCTTAAAAAAGAGTGATGTGCGCAGATAAATAATTTATAATAAATACTTAACTATTATCAGTTTATAGGCTGCTTGCAGAATTTATTATAAATGATTATATAATCAGCTGTTTAATGGCAGGTTCCACTGTGACAACTTTCCCCATATAATATTGGGCATGTTGTCAAAAGATACAAAAGGTCAATGTGTTTTATATTTTTCATTTGAGATTTTCCTAGGCAATAACAGTGGAAAGGTTCATATATTTTTTGTAGACTTTAAAGTTGAAGGTTTTCTCAGTAAGGGAGATGGTCAGAGCCAAGCAGAGTTCACAGGCCTGTGGGGCCAGGGATGGGTGAGCGTACCCAGGTGGAAGATGAACAAACAGCCTGTCAAGGTCAATCACATCCACCCATGTGAAGACCTCTAGCTCTGACAGTCTCTGCCCCAGCAGGAGACTCTCACTAGCCCAGACCCGGGAAGGGAAGGTGCTGGGGGAGCGCTCCTGACAGTCCAAACATGTTAGAACAACAGATATACTTGTATTTCCGTCTGAATACAACAAGTGTGTGTGTGTGTGTGTGTGTGTGTGTGTGTGTGTGTGTGTGTGTGTGTGTGTGTGTGTGTGTGTGTGTGTGTGTGTGTGTGTGTGTGTGTGTGTGTGTGTGTTGTTATGAAGAATGTGTTGGTGTAGATTTAAGGGTGTACAGTATGTCCTTTCCAATGCCAAGAAACCTGTATTAGTCTCTAACAATAACGCTAATGATAAAATTTAAGTGGATATGTGCATATTTTGGTAGACTGAACCTGTAAAAAACATTGATCCTGTTACAAATTTGCGGGGACCAATCACAAACTGGCTTATCCACCTGGCACGCTATTGGCGGGTTTAACACGTTGACGATAGAGAAGCGACCAATCCAATTCCTTTTAACCTCTCGATGATGCTCAATGGCTTCTTTAGTTTAAAACAAATCGCTCGAGTGGGTAAATACTCACTTTCATGTTTTTTTTGCACAACCTGCAAAAATCGCTCGATGCCATTGCTGCTTCTTCAAACCGCTGATCAATGCTACAAACCAACACGTTTGTTGACACGTTTCCTGCCTGGAGTTTTTGCGTCTGATTGGTTGAAGGACTATCCAATTGCATACAGAGTCATTTGAACTATGTCCGTTGATCTCGCCTCTTGTGCATATAAATACAGAGCAGACTCCCCAGACCAGTGTTCAATCTTAAACGTTTGAGCTTGGTCTGGTGATAGCCAGACTAACTATTTGGTCATTTCTACCACAAAAATAAGGCTCTTCAAGATTGAACAGATTTTGAGAATGACTCCATGTTGCACATGCAACTTAAAGGGATAGTTCACCCCAAAATGGAAATTGTCATCATTTACTTACCCTCCAAACATGTTGTTCCAAACCTGTATGAATTTCTTTCTTCTGCTGAACTATTGACTTCCATAGTATGAGGGAAATAATACTATGGGTGCCAATGGGGCCCCATCAACTGTTTGGTTATGCATATACAAGTTTAGAACAACTTGAGGGTGAATAAATGATTTTCATTTTTGGGTGAACTATCCCTTTAAACTCACTATAGTTTGCCATGTAAATCTAAACAAACTAGGCCTTACAATGTGAAAAAATATCAATGTGCAGTTGTTTAACTATTACTTTTCTACCAGACTGACCCTTACAATTTACATAAATTATATGGTTTATATACTTTATAACATTATATTATTTCTTAGGAAAGCTTTGTGTCAAGCAAAGCCATTATGCGATCAAAAGGGTCGTCCTTATATCCTTATATCTTTCAAACACACCTATGCTAATTACTGCATGAATCTAGCGTCGTCATTTGATGTACAAATCATTGTAAAAAAAGGAAAGATACTGTATGACATTTTAACGTGTGGTTTCATAATGGTATTGCTCAGTATATTAAATACCTATATGAAGGTTTTAACTTATCAAACATATCCACCATCCAAACAAGGCTAATAATGCTTATCGGCGTAATTGAGTCTTCAGATGTCATTTTTCAAATGAAGGTCATATCTGGTTAGAGGAGTGGCTTAGCAGTTCCCACTGTATCTTTAGCTCTCTCTATCGTTCTCTCTCTCTTCTCCCCCACTCTCTCTATCTAGAGGGAAATGTAATTACTTTTGGGATCAAGTAAAATAGCAAAAAATGTGGCTGCACTGCGGGCTATCTGTGAGATTAGTCATTTTACAGGAGATGTGTTCTGTAATTAGTTTGCGTCTCTGCGCTACAATATTGAATATCCTACTTTGAACGATTATATTTGATAGCAATAAGGATCCATAACATGCATAAATATAATTCTGTCATTCATAGGCAGTACATCATGAGAAGAGTTTTCAGGAGAATACTTCAGGAGAAAATAAATAAAAATCACTGATTCAGTGAATACATCATTGGGTATTATATAATAATCATGCATATCATGGATTTTGATTTAATAAATTATTTTGTTGAAAAGATTGACAGCCGTGTCCATGATCATCTGTGTAGAACATTTCATAATATTGTATGCCTGAGTAGGCTTTCTTCTTTTACTCTGTAAGGCTCTCTTTTGTCAGGTGAAGTGTATAATATTAATAATAATATCGATAACAATATTGATAACAACAAATATTATTAAACCGTATTATTATTATTATTATTATTATATTTTTACATACTAAAATACTAAAAATAATGATGATAATAATACAATTATTATTTGCATTGTTGTTGTTGCTCTCTTTTGTCAGGTTTTATTAATAATAATTAGTGTTATTATTAATTATTATTACTTATAGTGCTCTCCTTTTTGTTAGGTATTAATAATAATACATTAGTCATTATTATATTATCATATTTGTAAAGACTAAAAACAAACAACTAATAAATAGTATCCACATTTTTATTGATATTCTTATCAATATTGATATTATTATTATCAATATTATTGCTCTCTTTTGTCAGGTATTAATAATAATAATAATAATTTATTATTATTATATTGATAAAGACTAAAACACTTTTCATAATATTGCATGCCTATGCAGGCTTTCTTCCTCTGCTCGATAATGTTCTCCTTTGTCTGGTGACCCGATGACATGAAAAGAGATGGTCACAATAACAGACTATGAGCGTGCGACTGAGTACATTTCACTCAGATATGGCACAATAGACGCAATTATGAGACAAAAGTGTGACGCGTGGCTTTTATGTAATTAGAATCTATTATCAAATGCACACGAATGGCCTTGGTTTCCTCGCCCTCTTTACTGCTGTTCAACAATAGGTTCATCACAATTCTTTAGAGAGAGAGAAAAACACACATAATATGCTGCTTATCAGATCTCACCTTGTGCTGAGCTTCTTGGTCTGGTAACTGTGTCCGTAATTATCTTGCTTTTAGTATTTTGCCAAACCCAGAGAGAGACTCTTATGGCTTGCAGATGCATACAGTATGAGGAACAGTGTTGCTATTATGTCAGGGCCTCCACGAACGCTGTTCCGTTACGCCCCAGTCAGTTCCTTACCTCCGAACACATTATACGTATGGTCATTCACCAGAACATTTGTCTTGAAAACGCTTTGTTCAATTACCAATCAATTTTCCGAACGTTTCCCAGGGCTGAACATTTCAAAACAGATTCCAGTCGAACCTGCGCCCAGAGGACATCTCGAGACCCGGTCCTCTCTCTACGGTATGCGTGTTTTTCTTTGAACAATAAACAACACAATTTTCAAACCAATTTCCCCCTCCCGAAACAATTCGTGTCTAATGGAGCAGGACAGGAAACAGTTCCTTCACTCCTCTTGAAATATTGAAAAAAAGAAAAAAAATCAAAGAAAGTTGTCTCCATGCTGGAGAATACAATGCGAGCTTGATAGAAAACAATAGAACAATCTCTTGACTGGAGACGCGACTCGGGCTCTGATTGTTTCTTCGCCGTGCCTGCTATTGTTTCCAGGAATGCCCCCGCACGCGCTGTGACACAAACAAATTCAAATTCGCATGCTTAGTTTGCACGATTTGCCGTTTTGACAGCCGATCATCGTGCAGTTTATTTGTACACAGCCTCACACGGAGAACGGAACTAGCGTTTGCCTTTTCCAGCGACAACCCGAGAAAAAGGCCTTTGTGTTCCTCGCGCAGGTGTAGCGACAGCAATAAAAGGGATTGAACAAAATGTCCTGTGATTGAAAAACACTTCGTATCAAATTGCTTTTTATTTACATCTGCTCTGATTTTGTGTAGGTTCTTGCTGCTTGTTCTCTTCCCCTTTACAAGATCTAAGTGATCTTCGCTGCAGGGGCTTCTATGTTTCCCTATAGCGCTTTGCTATCACTTTAATGATGAGCCTACAACAGAAGCCACAGTTTGCAGCCACGGGCAGGACAGTTACGGTAGTTCGTCGTAATGTATTGGGACCTGGGATGCAAGAGATAACTTTGGGCCACGGAGGCGATGCTTCCAGCTCCCGTCGTTCCTGTTTGCATCCCCCTGTTACCTTGTGAGCACCGGGGCTTTGAGTTATAGACCTCCTAAAACCACAAAACCCATCATGGAGGTGAGTTGCCCTATCTATCCTCTTATTTCCCCCGCCCTACAAGGTTACCCTAATAGATTCCCTCCCTGACAATACGTACACATGATTATACTGATGCTGTAATAGTTCGCTCCGTTCTCATAACTCTAGCCTCATTTGCTTTGCATGAATAGGCACTATATTAACAATGACATCACAGGTGTGAAGGAAAGTTGTAAAGTCCCCCTGTAGTCAATCATTTTATCCCTTAAAACTCATCTTTGATCACTAAAATTACATATTTAAATGTTTTTTTTCCTTGAATTTTTTTTATTCATGCCTTATAATTGCTTGAATGTAACTCTACACCTTTGCCTCATTTAGTATATGCGGTTCTATGAATATGCAATTTAGCCCCGCCTCCACTCATTCACACCAGCTCAGAGATCCACTCGTTGATGATCACATGTTGACGTGATTGGTTACAAGGTAGTTTGTGACGTCATAAACACCATGATTTCAAACCGCGTTTTTGAGACTGTCTTTGGTTCACTGGAGTTTAAAGGAGAAAATACTCACTGGGGTTAGTATTTCCGTTTTTTAGTTTAGCTTTTTAAACCATTTTTAAACTGGAAGTGGGTGCAAAGGTTGAGAGAAAAATATTTTGGTAACACTATAGTTTTGGGTCCAATTCTCACTATTTACTAGTTGCTTATTAGGATACATATTAGTCAGATATTGGCTGTTTATTAGTACTTATAACGCACACATTAACGCCTTATGACCATATTGGCCATATTCTACATCCCTTAATCCTACCCAATACCTAAACTTAACAACTACCTTACTAACCATTAATAATTTAGGAGTTTATTGAGGAAAAAGTCGTAGTTAATAGTTTGTTAGTGAAAATCGGACCCGAATCTAAAGTGTGACCTTTATTTATTTACTTACATTTATTTGCCAAATGTGATATTGTTGTTTATATTATCAATTTTTTTATCTTAATTTGTATATTATATTAATAATATCATATCATATAATAAATACATTGATATTAATATATGAATTTAATAATATTTCTTTGAAAACCAAAACAGAAATCATAAAGTATGCTTTCCAATAAAATAATAGTAATTAATGTCATGATTTCCAACTAGTATTTTTTATTGTAATATATTATTATTATTATTTATAATTTGCATTTATTTGCTAATGCCTCTTACCTTTATGTTTTAGAAATGGTACCTCACAATATAAATATCATATTTGAGGATTCTTGGCCTTTTTTTGTGATTTTAATTTCTAAAACAAATTTAAAAAAAAACAAAAAAACATTAGACTTGGATTGAAGAATAAACCCAAGCCATATCTTCTAAATATTTTAGAGACTCGATGGTTGGATCTTTGGACTTGGACCAGCAAGTAACCACCCAAAACACCCTAGTAACCACTTATCAATGTCTTAGCAACCACCTAGATCACCCAAGCAAACGCAGTCTATGTATTGATATGAAAATGTTTCAATTGCTTAATACTTTTATTGAAGCAGTTTGTCCCATTGTATCTCTGTGAAATGTGTTTGTGTGAGAGCACTTTAGCCCATGCTTTCATGTAGTGCTCTATAGTAAAGGTAATTGCTTTGATACTGTTCCATGTGTGGGATTTCTTGTACGTTTGAACGACACCGTGCGCATATCTCTGTGTCAATAGCTTGTTGCCTGAAAGTCTATTCATGTTGAAAATGAAGCCAGTGGAGAGGAAAGGAAAGAAAGAGAGAGAGAATTTCTGTCACAAATCTCATCTGTCTGACAGCTGTCATCACTCACTTTTTGCTAGAAAAAAAGACTGGTTTAATTCTGCGGATAGATGGAGAAAATGGTATTGAATAACCCCCTTGGTCAAATATTTTTTTTCAGGATTTCAGGCAGTGTGATAAATTAGGTGCCCCCTGGATCAATACCTGCTTCTTTCTTCATAGCTCAAGATGGGATTTGTCAAAATAGGAACTAAAGGAAAGTCTATTGAGTTCAGTGTCTAGGTGCGACCGTAATTTCTAGAAAAGTTGAAAGCGATAGGAAGATATGCCTATATTTAAGTGTTGTACATGCACATGAGTTTGTGTGGCTATGTGGTGTTAAGTGAAGTGGCTTAATTTTTTTTGGCTTAATTCCAGTCCTGTAATGCAGCGGAATATGTGTATGTATAATAATATTTTTTTTTAAATAGTTGAAAAATATTTAATTAAGTAGCTATTAAGAATTGAAACTCAAACTATGAATGTCAATGGAATAAAATAATGATGATGCATGTCATGATTTTCAACAATCTTTTGAAAGCAGAATGGATTTATTTTTTATTTTTTATACATCATCTGAATGCTGACTAAATAAGCTTTCCATTGATGTGTGTTTGTTAGTATAGGACAATATTTGGCCGAGATACAACTATGAAAATCTTGAATCTGAGGGTCCAAAAAATCACCTTTAAAGTTGTCCATTTATGTTGGCGATTGTGCTGCATCCACTCACAAAAATGATTATTTTATATATTTAAGGTAGGATATGTACAAAATATCTCCATGGATCATGATCTTTACTTAATATCCTAATGATTTTTGGCATAAAAGAAAAATCATTTTGACCCATACAATGTATTGTTGGCTTTTGCCACAAATAAATCCGTGCAACTTATGACTGGTTTTGTGGTCCAGGGTCACGTTTCATTTGTTTTATTTTTATTTTTGTATTTCTCCATTGGGGGTCCCCAGACCCTTTTGAAAACCCCTGTTCTAATGTAAGTGTTCAAGAACTATTAACTATTATAAAAGTAGAAGCATGACTAATCATTTGTGTGCCTGTGTTGGCAGTGATTTTGAAGATGTCATAGAAAATGTATGGGTTGGGAAAATCATAGCTTCTGTCACCAACTTTTATGCTCTCTGCTTTCCTTACTTTACCCTTTCGAAACATTTTCTTATCGCTTCTTTCCTTGTTTTTTCTCCTCAGGTCATGGTTCATGTTTACAAAAAAAAGGAAGCCCATCTACACCGTTCCTAGTATTTCATGAATTTACATTAGGTGTCTTTTTCCCCCCACAATTCCGTGCATGTTAATGGGAGATTCTTAATTAAAATGTCAAGGTAGCGTGATGTCCCTTTACATTTCTTTGCCTCCCTCCACCATCTCGCTCGCTTTGAACCTCCCCAGAGGCCTATTAAGCGCTGGCCGGAGTGATTGAAGTTCAAAGGGGTGAGGCTGAAGATTGTGCCTCTCCTTCCGTGCGTCCCAACATCCTCCCTGCCTGACCTTTAGCAGACAGCCGTCCCGGCTAATGCGCTTGCATATCTAATGAGAGGGTCAGAGATGCCCTGACAGTCTATGCGCGCGATAAGACGCAGCCTCCCACTGCCGGGCTGTCTTTAAATGTTAGATCCTCTCTGAGTCTATCCTTCTCTCGTTCTCTCCCTATCACTCCCTCTGTTCTTTTGTCTCTCTGTTCGAGAAAAAGGTTAGTAGGAAGGACAGGGCACTGCCTGCTTTTCATAAATGGGTAGTTTCTGTCAGCGAGTAGAAGGCAAATTCTAATGAGGCTTTCTCTTACACATGTAATATAGTTTTGGCCTCATAAATCACGAGCTGTTGGAGGCATCAATGATGTTTATGTGGCCATTAACAGTTGGGCTTGCACTGATTGTTTGATGTCCTTGCCAGGCTGCTGAGATGGTCAAGGTGGATTGCTCTTTCAAAAGAGGGCAGTAATCTCTTTACAGAGGGGCTAGTTGTGCTGCTATTACTTGTTTGGTGTTTGGCAGTGTTCACCAAGTCCAGTTCAGATAGTGATTACTGAACACAAGTCACGTTTATTTCGAGAAATCGTTTTTTAAAGTTCTTCTCAGTAAGCTCTGTAGTCACATGCGCATGTAAATACATCGCAGCATAATATCCTCAGCTCTTTTCCATGCAATGAATGGAGATTTCAATCTCAGAAAGGGTGCAAAAGGTCCATAAAATATCATAAAAGGGGTAAATATAACTCTAAATCGCAAGTAGTCTAAAGCCAATGCAAAAGTTTTAGATAGAAACGGACAAACAATTTTCAATAATTGCTAAATAATTAAATAGGCCGTATTGGTTTTGGGGTCTACTATAGTTTTCATGCTTGAATGTCCAAAAAGCAGCTTATTTTTCAGATATTTTACATTGATGCAGCACCTCTCTTCGCAGTCTGTCACTAACGTTCTGTTTAGTTCCTGTCTCTGTGAAGCCCCTCCCTCTAAAAAGCACAATGCGCTCTGATTGGTCAGCTGGACCAGTGTGTTGTGTTTGGTCAACTGCTTTGTTTGCGGTTCGGAAATATCCTTACCGTTACCGTAAAGTTTCAACGTAGGCCTACTATTAACTACTGTATCAGGTCTCGCCCCTTTTTTGCATACGCCTTGAGCGGGAATTATTTAAATGAGGAATATTGTGAAATGTACATTCTTGGAGGAAAACTCAATATTACAATTCAGTGAGTTCAGAAACGCATATAAAGAGTAACCCCCCTTTGGAGTTGACTGTAGATTGTAACTTTTATTTAACATTTTGACCATAGAAGACTTGGAATATAGTGTACAAGCTGAGTGGACTACTTTATTTCTGTATATTAAATATATATTCACACTGACATCAGAATCCTCTCTTTTATCACCACCACCCTGTCATAGAGTTTACACTAGACTTTTATTGTGTAATTTCCTGACGCCCACCTGTTTAGCGTTGATGCGCTTGCATTGTCCATTTTTTATGATTACTATACATCAAGTCAGTGAAATTGACAAGTCAGTTAATATTAGCATATTTCTGAGTACACATGCCCGCAGACTTGTGAGGTAATCTATGAATAATTCATCTCTGTTTTTTTTTTTTTTTTTAAGAGCAGCATCAATGAGTCACATCTGTGTATCTCAGCCTTGAAGTGTGTGACAAACTTTAAGATTAGAAAAATACCTTTTCCTGGAAGTGAATGCATTTCATGTTGTCGATGCTACAAGTCACGTTCGGTTCTTCCTTCATCAGGGATGAAGCCTCCCCTGATAAATCTCTCCCTGCTGCTCTTTGGCCCCTCTGGCGTACCTGCAGGCCTTCGCTGAGACCGCCTGCCCGGGACCTGCAACTTTTCTTCTGACCCCCTCTCAGACAATTATCCCCGAGACTGCCATCGAGCTTCACCGTCGGCCCTGTTTAATGAAGTGTGCAGCCGTGGCTAGGCCCGTAATCACTGCAGTATGCAAACGTTCACCTTCTACGGCTCATCACCGGAGATTACATTCACAAATCAATGAGGGGTGCCTCGCCCTAAAAACGCTACATTTCATTCGCGTGCCGCGGGTTATAGCTTATCTTCAGCCCTTTGTGTTGACAAGCATGGCCTGCGCAATGTTTCGGGGGATGGGGGGTGGTTTCCGTTCGCTGTTTTAGAGGCGGCCGTGACCCCCGGACGAGGTTGGCGTAAACCGGCCGTCGGCTGTAAATGCATTTGTCCTTTTAAAATCGAATCATTCGCCATACTCAAGCTGCTAAAATTCCAATCAAGAACCAAATGCCGTCTCCATTTCATGCCTTAGATATTAAAAACCGAGACTCTGTAATCTTAGACCTGCAAGGAACATAACCTGAGCTATAAGAGCGCGCGCACACACACACAAGCGTGTGCGCGTGTACAGACAGAGCTGTGTTCAGCACTATCCCCTGCTTCACTGGTCCTATCTTATTAAAGGCTGTCGGTGCAGCTACTGAGGAGCTATCATAAGCTTTTCATTATTGACTGAGAAAATATGATAATTTGGAAATCAAATGCTGCCTTCCAAAGGCTCCGCTGTCACTTTCAATTTTAGATTCTCTCCTCCACTTATATGAGCAATGTGATAGTGGCGACTTCATACGCTTCTCAAGTTTCCTTCTCCATTTTGTACATTTATTTATTTATTTATTTGTGTGCCTGTGTTTTTTTTTTTTTTAATTACAATGTTATAATTGAGGTCTCTCACCTATTGCACCTTGGTAAAAAAAAAAAAAAACACTAAAACAAATTTAATTAAAAGCTGTATCTCCTTTCATAGCTGAAATTGAATTATGTTTGAAGTGGAAGAGATTGCAAACTGACAACATGTTTTCTTTATTAACTCCCCTCCTCTCCATTTCATTTTCTTTCCTGGGAACACCTGACAAAATTTCCATGCAATTTAGTTTTTTTATCGTTCTTTTTTTACACTTCGCTAATTTAACAGTAATAATCTTATGAGTCAAGAGAAAGTCATTTGCCATTTCATACAGTAGGTGGAAATGCGGCCCTGAATGCTATTAAAACGAAACCGATAGGCCTGAAATGTTTTAATGAATAACCGATAACAGTATTTTCAACTGCGCCGGGGATTCTTTTTGCTGTGTCCCAATTCGACTTCATATGCTATGCCATGAAAGTATTCTCTTTTTGAGAATTGGGTGTATAGCAGAGTAGTCAAGCTTTGGGACATACTTCCAAATTATAAAATTGCACTCTGTCGCATAGTTACAGTACGTGCAATTTGTCACTGTAAACCGGCCTGTCAATCATCCTGTCACACAGTATAAGCACTTCACATATAGAACCCTCATTTATATAAACATTCCACGTTTTATTTAATTAAATGTACACAACTCAAACTATTCGAAAAAAATCTGTCAACCATATTGGAGACAAACAAGTAGAACATTGATCTGCTAGTGCATCAGAGGAAAATTCAGCTTATGATTTTTGCATTATGATCCATTTAATAGTGTCCAAACTTGTTCTGCTATAGTTAGTATCTTTATAAGAGATATTAGGTTAGATATTGACTTATTAAATCAAGCCCTTCACTCACACGCACCATGCTTGGAGTTATTTTTATTGTGTTTGTAGTTCTAAAACAAATCCTCCTCAAAAGCACAATGGGTTCTGGGCAATATTAGCCATTAGAGTGTGCATGGATCCACATTTCCTGAAATAATAGACCATTCGTGGACTTTTAGCAATATTTTCTCAACACACTGTGCTTTGGGACACACTTATTCTAATCTCACATGCTATTTAGGATGGATAGTATGCACATTGGGATGCAGGGTCTTTCTATACATCCGTCACCCCATCCAAAGCATCATATATTACGTCTATAGTACCACTATTCGCACTCATCCCTAGGATTCCCGGAAATCCCGACATAATCCTTGCTGTGGCATATTCCGGGCCAGCCGGAAACATATCAGGCCCTGCTGAGTAATTCTTTCACCCCCGCCATCCTCTTGGTGCTGGATTGTGCTGACTCTAGGAAGTGTGATAGCCTGTAAGCTTCCCTCTGTCGGGATAAGGAGCCAGGCCTTTTTCCCAGGACAGCGCTGAGGTAAGAGGGGAAGAGCTTCTCCGGCTGGCCAGCGGAGCCCAGGATAAGCTTGATCCGTGCTAATCCTTCACACACGCCGCTCCTCGCAGATAATGGCGGCACTCTCTCTAGTCCTTATCAATCCGGCGCTGCTGCGGCATTACCTGGTGTGCGCTTGGCCTGATGGGAGATTTCTTGCTTAAATCCCATGCGGTGGTTGCTATGGTGTGCGGGGGAGACGAGAAATGAAAACAGGCTAATTCGTGAGATTATTTTTATTAGGGATGATAATCAGGCGACCCAAAACTAAAGGTCTGGAAGGATTAGACAAGAAATGGGAATTAATCTTCGGAACATAAAAGGGGTTCTGCCTTTTTTTTGGGCCTTGTTTACCTCAAATAATAATATATTTAGAAGTGCTTTTCGCACTAATGGCATATGCTTTTGGCGTAATGAACCTGGTGATTTATCCTGGTTCGGCTAATATTCAACCTAGACCTGCTATTAACATTCAAGCATTCGGGATGCACTTAAAGCGATGCTCTTCTAATGAGAAGCTTTTGGATTTGTGTGATCAGTAAACCTCCTTTGTACCTATTCCCTGATAACCCAACATAAATATTCATGAGCGCATAACTCTGTCTCTTTTCTTATAGGCCCCTTCGCTGATTGGCTGAATAACCTCACTACAAGGAAAGTGTAAGTGAGAAATCTGTCAGGTTAATGCTGTTTGGTGTCTCTTGTAATTTCAGGCATATAACAATGACTTAATCAGCATTTATGGAGAGAAACCACATCTGTGCTGGATGGGACCTGTAGGTTGTTATGGAAAACAGATGCATTTACGGCCACAGGGAGTCTCTCTCTCTCTCTCTCTCTCTCTCTCTCTCTCTCTCTCTCTCTCTCTCTCTCTCTCTCTCTCTCTCTCTCTCTCGCGGCAAGATCTTAAGCAGAGAAAAGTGAAACGTGGAGAATTGGTGGAGGCGAACGGAGGTGAGCTAATGGATCAAAATTACCCCCGTCTGAAAGTTTTGACGAACGCTGACGAAATTGCTTTTCTTCCCCTCTCTCCCCAACCGCCCCCCTCCCCCCTTCTCAATAGGAGACGCAGACAGAGAAATCCATCTGTAACACAGGCATTGTCATCGCCTTGCAATTTACACCCATTCCTCTCAACAGTGGTTCTTGTGCTTGATGGCGTGATAAATTAATCTTTTTCTGTGCCACTGCGTCGATTCTTTTAAAAGAATACATTAAGGGGCGTTAGAGACTTTTTTCTTTTTTTTTTCCCTCCCGGAGTAAACATTTTTTCTTTCTTTCTCTCTCTCAGTCACCATGACAAATCATATTCTCTGGAGATGAAGAGAAAAGGCCATGGAAATAGGAAAAATGAGAGAAGGATGGAGGAATGGAGAGGCAAAAAGCCATTTTTGGAAAGCCGTCGTGCCAGCCGGATCAGTCTGAGCGCTGTGTTTGACAGAGTGCTCTGTGGAAACCATCACACACACTGCCGATGATAGTTGTGGTTGTTGTTGAAGAATTAAGTATGACCTTCACTCTAATTGTGTTAGACATTGGAAGGAAAGCGTCTAATCATCAATCACTCAGCAGTCAGCAGCGTGGAAAGATCACCCAACTCAAACACAGCAGGGACAAACAACAGCATGCGGGGCTGTGACTATACCGGCCCACCTTTACCATTGCCGCCAGGATTGTCCTCCGCTTATAATCTCCAAGTGCTGCTGTTTTAATGGCCTACTGTATGTGGCAGGAAGGTTTCTCAGCTGGTGGGTTGTAACCCATTATTGTATAATACATATTAAAAAAGGAGTATGCTTAATTTTATTTTATTCATGGTTTATATTTATTATTTGTATATGTAGAAGCCCCTCTGTGTAGAAGCACCTATGTAGTCCTACTTGTAATTCCTCCGTGGGTTTCAAAAAAGTTGTGAACTGAACTAAAACTCACAGGAACTATATAATCATTCACTTTTATAATGTCAAAATAAATGTAGATTTGTCAAAAGGAGGAGAGAAAAAAAAAGGAGGAGAAAACATCTTTATATTTTGATTAAAAGCCTGTGAGTTCAATCAGACTCTTCTCTATGTTGAACGCATGACCGTGACGTTTATAGTTTCATGCTCTGCCACAAAATCTTTACAGGACCATTACCATCCGAGACACCAACACATTGCACACCATGGGCTCCTCTTTGAAACCATGAACAAAACTGCGCAAGGTAGGACAAAGTCATGATTACATAAAATATGGGTTTCAGCATAATTTGTGTTGTGTTGTGTTGTACTGTAAATGTTATATTTTTGGACTTTTGCCTTTTATTTTGGCAGGACTGTTCAAAAAAAGACAGGAAGAGATAGGAGAGAAGAGAGGGGAACGAGGCTAGTAAATGACCACGAGATGGTACTCAAAGTCAGGTTGTGCTACAGTACAGTTGTACTACAATACAGTACAGTAAGGCTTTTAATGTTTTTGAAATAAGTATCTTATGTTACCAATGACTAGCATAATTGGTCCCACTTTATATTAAGTGGCTTTAACTACTATGTACTAACATTGAAATTAATAATTTGATACAATGGACTTATTGTGTACATATGTTTTTACATTGTACTTATATTTTAAAAATACCTTCTTGTAATTACAGCTGTAATTAATGTATGTAATTACATTTGTACCACACAGTTGACCCTTCCCTTACACCTTAAACCACCCTTAAACCTACCCATATCAGCACACCTGTCCCTAACCTTACCCGTATCACACCTCAATAACAGAAAAAGTATTTTACAATACAACATGAACACAATAAGTACATTGTACTTATTTTTCGATGTAAGTACATAGCACTTAAAGCCACTTAATATAAAGTGGGACCCAATAGGTCGATCAAAATTACAGTAAAATATTTTATATTCTGACTATTTAAAATAACTATTCTATGTTAATATATTTAAAAAATGTGATTTATTCCTGTGGCTTTTTAATTTTTTTATTGTGATAAATGTTAAAAACAGTTGTGCTGAAAGTCCCCATGTTTTTGGCTTTTAGTATGAGTATGTTAGCCTTACTGTTCCCTACACTTAATGCTGCGCTTAATTCAAACATTGGGAAAACCTTATTCTTCGCGTGTCTTTGTGCCCTTGACTTCAACTTATTTGACTATCGTGGGTGCAAGGGCGTGTGGTTATACGATGATGCCCCAGTCCGAAGAGATCTCTTCCCTGGAGCTCATCGTCACTTAAAAAGTCAGCTCTCTTCACCAAGCCGTGCAAACTAACATCCATGCTGGTGGGGAAGTCTGGTTTCAGGTTAGTGTCACGTGAACCGGCACACTAACGGAGGACACTGCGGCTTTACCGAGTTCAACTTCTCTGGCCGAGCTGTCTGTGATATAAACAGAATGCTATTGGCTATTTTTTTAAATGGGAGGAGCTTTTCGATATGTCCCTCCCTGTCTACCTGTTTCAGTGGAAATTACGTCAACACATTGAATAATGCTACATGTTTCAAGGCACTTCAGTGGGCCTTTAATGTTTTTGTGGAAACAGTATTCAAATGGCCACGCACACACTGTAAAGATTCAGGTGTGACAACCACATTTAAATGCAGTATTGTTCCGTGCGTGTAAGGAATACGACTCACTCCCAAAACTGAGATGATTGAAACTGTAGTAACCCTAGCAACTTTTTTGGCATCTTGCGTTTGCTGCTATTCTGACTAAAGAAATATTACAGCCACAAAAGACTTGTTGTGTTCAGCAATTTTAACTAAAGCATAGTCAACGGAGGCGTCTTGTTTTGTTTATGCTCGGAAAGGCACCTACACTTGCAGTGTTGCCATGTTCACTAATTATAAGCCTTTTTGGGCTTGTTGTTTAAGCTTGGCTCATAAAGCGATCACGTTTATGGAGTTATTAAAGTGAGCAAGTGCAGGTCATGATATTTTGATAGTTTCAGCATAAAGCATTTGGATTTATTTCAGTTTATTGTGAGCTTGTTCTTTTTCGGTTTTTCTAGCGAGATCTGGCAACACGTATGATTCAGAGCTCCCTGTGATTTCTTGCACATAAAGAAGAGAGAAACATGATGCATTTTACCCAAATTGACAACCAAATTTAGCTGCAGTGTGTACGAGGCCATGAATAGAAAGTGCAAACGTATTTATATATGTCTCCTGTCACTTTTGATTAATTTAATGCATTCTCTCTGAATAAAAGTATTAATTTATTTAAAGGGAACCTATTATGCTTCTTTTTACAAAATGTAATATAAGTCTCAGGTTTCCCCAGAATGTGTCTGTGAAGTTTCAGCTCAAAATACCCCAGATAATTTATAATACCATGTTGTAAATGCCCATATTTTAGTGGATAGAGCAACATGCTGTTTTCGTGCCTGTATCTTTAAATGCAAATGAGCTTTCCAGAAGAGGGCGGAGCCTTTACAGCTCGTGCCTGGGAAACTAACATAAAAACATCTGTTTGGTTTTGATTATCATCTCTATCGCGGTCACGCTCACGTGACACTGCAGTTCTTCATCATCGCGAAAGTTTATCTGCGTGCGTTTCAAAGCCATATCAGTCTAAACTTATGATGTATGGTTTTCTGAGCACACAGATCCGAAGCACGTGCACAGAAAGCTGGATATCAGATGGTGCTTCCCGTGAGTATTAAAATAAGTTCTCTTCTTGCGCTTTTAATTTTAATACTGTTGTACCAAATATCCAATATAGAGCCAAACTAGTTGAGAACCACTGTTGTGCCTGCCTGGCGTGCAGTAAGAATCAGGCTGAATATCCATCCTGATCCTTATTTTAAATCTCCCTAGAGAAAAAGAGAGAGAGAGAGCGAGAGAGAGAGAGAGAGAGAGAGAGAGAGAGAGAGAGAGAGAGAGAGGCAGGCAGGCAGGTGAAGCATGGGGCCGAATGCAGATGTGACGCAAGTTCAGAGGGCTTGTGCTCCCTGCGGACATCCCTCTGCCTCCGAGCAGCAATAGCGCATCACTTACCCAAGCCCACTGCGGTGCCCCACTCATAAAAGACTCACTTTTAAGGGGATGAGAGGCAAATAAATCTCCTTTACTGGGGTTATAAAAGTAAAATGCAGGATTAAGGCTGCCCTGCACAACCAGTGCACATACACAAACATATATATACATCATTTCCCTCTTTTTTTTCCAGAGCATAACCTACTGTGATTTCAAAGTGACCCCCACGGGGTCCTCAGGACACGTTTTGAATGTCAACATATGGTGGACAGCTGGAATAAGGCCTTTAGGACACACCGCCATGAGACGAGGTCAATTTACTTTGAGTGACCATAAAGAACCAATACAGTTTTGATCTGTCTGCCCGTATGTGTCTGCAGATATGCGCAGATCTATTTTTATTCCTGACAGTTTTTTCATGCCGCTGCTTTAACCACAGCTCGCTTTAGATGGATCCACTTTCTTTCCCTTTTTTTTCCCCTCACGCTCTTTCCCTCTCTATCCCTCAGCTCCCTATCTCTATTTAAATACAAATGGAGGGCTCTTAAAAAAGAAATTGTCCTCAAAATGCTGGAGTCCCTGTTGTATTTCACACTCAGGGAGCATGTCGCACCAGCCGCACACGTGTTGAAAGTGTGTGCCGAGAATTATTGGCGCCTGTGCCTCGTTTCCAAGGTTACAGGTTATTATTGGTTTGAGTGGGCTTCACGTGGCATGATGCAGCACTGGCTCTGAGAGGTGTTTATGGCAGCAGAAAAGGATCCAAATTTTAAAAGCAGCATTAGAAGGTTTGGCCCAGAGCACATGTTGTGAGTTGTGAGCTCATGACCTGTACTATTTATTTGAGATAAACTGATTTATTTCCCTGATACTTAGTCACAGTGATTTGCATTCTTTATAGGTGCCTACTCCTTCCCTTCAACTGGTTTTGTTGTGTCTCTTTGAGGAACAGTGGCCAGAGAGGTGAATTGATTTACTTGATGTGTGTTTGGAGGTTGCTTCAGATTATTTTTAGATGAGTACAGAGCATCCGGATCAGAATGTCCACGCAGGCACAAACTGAATGGCATGTTCCTCTTTAGAGTTTTGAGCCAAGTGAATTTAAATGCAATATCCAAAAATAAATAAATATTTTTTTCCCCCTATGAATGCATTAAATTGATCAAAAGCGTTAATTGACCCTTCGCAGGGAGCTTGATTGACAGGTGATCTGACCAATCATACTTCGCCATCCGCCATTTTGTCCAACAAAGCAGTCAGGAGAGTCTAACATTGATTAGAGTGAAAAGATTAACATTGGATTTGAACTTGATAAACGGAGTGTACTGACGTCTTTCCGCGGTTAAAACATCTTGATCGGTTCACGAGCAGCTTTAGCTCTACAGCGATCTGACAGACACATTAAAGAGCCACAAAACGGTATTTATTGTTTCAATTTATTTTAAAAAATGACCAAATTTGAAAAGTGAGACTTTGTTTAATACGTTTAATATCAAAAGTAACCGAAAAGTAGCCTGGTCTGTCCTGTCTGTCAGCGTGTTATCAGTCTCCTCTCTGCTCCGCGATGTATTTCTCACTGCGTGAGAACATGGTGTGGCGTGAGAGCGGCGTAGCTTGTTGGGCATAGCGACAGTAACTAAGGGGGGCGGGTCTTTGCGAACGGTCAATTAAAGGCTCGTTCACACCAATAACAATAATATCATCTATCAATTTTAGCGTCCACACCAGCAGACGATATCTTTCAGTTTATTTTAAGCGTTCACTTGAAATGCTCAACTTCTTTAAAGCAGGGTGGATTCTGATTGGCTGTCAAATTTGTTGTTGTTCTTTAGATGGTAAAAAATATCCAACAATATGTTTATCGGCACCGTTATAGTTGTGGTGTGGGCTCTGCTATTCTTTTATATTTAGAATGTAAAAATGATATATTTTTCGTCATTGTTATAGTTATCCTCCTTGCTGTGAACAGTCCTTTTAGACTTCTTGTTGTTACAAAAGATTTCAAATATATATACTGTACATATATGATTTGATTTGGCCTCAATATGAACTGAGCTATTCTATCCACGTATATACATGTCAGTAATTGTCCTTGTGTCTTTATTTATGTCTCCTAAAGAATGTTTAGGGAAAGCATCTGACGCAGAGTTGATAGTTAAATGAAACACCTGAGAATTCCATTAAGTCTCTTGAGCTGTGAAAAGAGCAATAAGCCTTTCCTCTGAGAAACGATTGGATGTTTTAAATTGAACAGCAAACGAACTGACGTCCTCAAAAGACAACAAGATTCGATGGCAAAGATGAGAGAAATGGATCTGTGAGGTTTTGTGACCACAGAGCAGGACTCCCGTCGAGAAGGACTGAAGCGTCTGTCTGTGTTTGGCTGGCTTCAGGGGGCAGGTGCGTGGCAGGCTCCAATCCTTTCGCTATGCTTTCTCCTCCTGTACGTCTTTGTACAATGAGAAAGCGAGGAGGGGGGGAGAGGGACCTTGTGAAGACGAAGCCTCCTGCAAAGAAGCAATTAACAGCATAGCCCTGTCAAATTCTCTCTCTCTCTTTCTCCTCAGTCTCCTCTAACAAGGCCACGAAATGACTCACCTCTCATTGGGCGGGTGAGATGCCCTGAGAAACAGCACAGAGCATCACACCAGAGTATTTTTTTTAACTTTTCAGAACCACCGAGATTCATTCCTCCTCGTCTTCAAGACTCTTCTGTGAAAATGAATGCAGTCGGCCAAGGTCAGTAATACGGTGATCTTGTGCAAAACTCGGAATATGAAATATAAACCTAGCAGCTTTAATGTAGAGGAGAGGAAGTAGAAATCCCTGGTTGGAAGCTTGGATTGTGAAAACCACTCTCATTGCGTGTTATGTATGCATATGTGCGATGCAAACACATGAATTATGCATTGCATAAATGACAGCAATGACGGGACAGAACTCGAGTTCTGTTCAACAGCTGAACTGAAATGGCAGAGGACTGTGTTAGTCCGTAGAATTCTTTGGGAAGATCCCCCTTCAACCCCATGTGATGCTATTTTGTGATGCATATCATTGTTGTGATAAAACTATAAATTGCTTAACAACACGGCATGTTGTGAGAGTAGATTTGCATGCAGTTGCTGAGCAGATTACTTACAGAACAACTTTGACCAGAAAGGTTAAGTTCGTGCTGATCATTGAATGAAGTGTGTGTGTGTGTGTGTGTGTGTGTGTGTGTGTGTGTGTGTGTGTGTGTGTGTGTGTGTGTGTGTGTGTGTGTGTGTGTGTGTGTGTGTGTGTGTGTGTGTGTGTGTGTGTGTGTGTGTGTGTGTGTGTGTGTGTGTGTGTGTGTGATGGGTAGGTTTAGGGATAGGGGCAGTGTAAGGGGATAGAATATACAGTTTGTACAGTATAAAAACCATTACGCCTATGGAATGTCCTCACAAGGATAGAAATGAAAAACTGTGTGTGTGTGTGTGTGTGTGTGTGTGTGTGTGTGGAGGGGCAGGTATATCCTATGTTGCAATATCTGCAATCCTTGTCCTTATGGGACATTTTTGGTCCCCATGAGGAAAACATAAATTATGTTTTTCGATAAGAGTACACCTTTTGTACTGTACAAAAATCATTATGTCTTTGGAAAGTCCGCATAAAACATTTTCACTTTGGGGTTATATGTATATATATATATATATATATATATATATATATATATATATATATATATATATATATATATATATATATATATATATCACACCATAAATAAATCTCCACCATGCCTTCACATAAACCCTTTTTGGGTTCCACTTTTTTGGAGCCTATGTACTGTATGCACTTGTATGTTATTAGAGAACTATCACACATAACTGATCCAGAGTAGGTTTGAAAATGGATTAGAAATGATCAGACTGCACAGGGACTGCCGCACTCTCTCATGCAGTTTCATAATTCAGAGATTCATCAACTGTTTTAGTGTTGCATCAATTCACCGTTCATTACAAAGGTCTTGAATTGTGTTTTGTCTCATATGGTATAGCACATTACCCATTACCTTGAATATGATATATGGTAATTTGACAGATACTAGATTATAAGCAAATGAAAAGTTAATTTTAGAAATGTGCTGGAACAATTTTGTTGAACTCGATGATAAAAAAAGGTTTATAAGACAGTTTTGCATTCTAGTAGCCTACTCCTGCATGTAAACACCAAAAAACTATTAGATCCCATTTTTTATTATTTCTCATATCACTTGTCAAAATATTTGATTACAAGTGGCAGGTGAATTAGGATTTAACTTTTAAAAATACATTATATTATCTCCCCTTTTCACTGTTCTCATCTATTTGACATCTTAAAAAAAAAAAAAAAAAAAACGGTTTCCGGAATATATCAGTCCAGGCTCGCGGGCCTGAAAACAGGGATATATTCTGGCCGCCATTTTTCGTTAAGATGTAGACAGTGAAGATAAGTGAAGTGTGAGGATTTTGTGTATGTATGCATGTGTGTCTGTGTTTGTATGCCGTCGCCACTGCTCTCTGCCAAAGGGAGGAGGGACCGTGTGTAATTTGGCTGCGGGAAGAGCGGCAGAAAACAATTATGTGCACGAGGTGGCCGCGGAGATGAGGCAATCGGCGCACGCTGTAATGGAGAGGACGGCTGACACATGGGCTTTATCCTGCTCTGGTATTGTTTGAATGTGGGCAAAATTACTCCGCTATATTGTCAGGACCTAAAATGAATTGCCAATTATATCCGATGGCATCCCATTGGAGAGTAGGTAACATTTAAAGTGATGGATAGAGACAGTGAGGATCTTTAGTGGATGCCTTTTTTATTCAGAAATGGTGAAAATTTCCTCACATTGCGAGTCTGGTGAGCAAGTTAATTTGGGAATGTGAAATAAACAGTGAACAAACAACAGCTTTAAACAGACGTTCATTGAATCATATGGTTGCTGTCATAGGTAAATCGATTTTGAAGTTCCAATTTTATATTTTTGTTTTATATAAGTTGAAATCTGGCTCTCCCTGTTGTTTGTGTCTTCAAGGTGGTGTAGAAGAAGGCTTTTTTTTTCTTTGAGAAATCACCGTTCTCAAATAGCAGTTGTTTGCCTTGTTTTTGACATCTTTATAGTGCAATTTGTGTTTTATTCACCAGGCAATACATCTATAAGCTTATGCTCTTTATAACTTACAAGTATTCTCAGATGATAGTTGTTGTAAGGCCGTTTTTTGTGTGTATTTCAAATCTTGCTCACTCAAGAGTCCTACTGTAAACTGAACAAGCAAATTATTTAGAGCTTATGAGTATGTGCTTATCATCCAATAATCTCAATTTCCATAATAATATTTCTGCACATCAGTTTCATCAGTGATTTCTTTTTTGGAAGTGCAGAAACTGAGAGAGAAACTATTCCTCCCACCTCAGAGTGCAGCTGTGTGAGTGAAACTCAGCTAATAAGCAGGATCAACCATGTTTCATTCCAACTTATTTAAGTACATCTCCAAATGCCAAGATAATTTTTTCACATGTTCCATTTTTCGACATTCCTCACTTTTTACCTGTTCTCATTCTCACACTTTTCATATTCTTTGTGTTAGCACGGCAGATTTATGTCTGGTACATCCTGTCTCTGTATCAACCCTGTTACATCCATTTCTGGCATTAATTTCACTTTCATTTAGACTGTTATGCTGACACATGTGAGATTCTCCTAAAATCCTAATATTATAAGGTCAAATCTTACGAAACATGCAGAGTATGGGTCATATCTTGACCTAAAAAATCTCATACAATCTACATGTATACCATTCAAACGTTTGGTGTCAGTGAGATTTTTTTTATTTTATTTTTTATGAAAGTATTATTTAAGTTAACATTAGAATCCTGAAAAACAAATAATTTGGGCAGCACAACTGTTTTCAACATTGATAATAAAAAGGAATGTTACTTCAAAATCAGCAAATTAGAGTGATTTCAGAAGACGCACCAATATTTTCAACATTGAGAATAAGAAATGTTCCCTGAGCTCCAAATCAGCATATCAGAAGGTTTTCTGAAAGCTGGAGTAATTCAGATTTGCCATCACAGGAATATAAACAATATATTTTAAAATATATAATAATAGAAAACGGTTATTTTACATTGGAATATTATTTCACAGTATTATTTTTAATGCATTTTTGATCGAATAAATGCAGACTCGGTGAGCACAAAAAAAAACCTTTAAAAAAATGTGAATGATAATTTAAGTATGCTTATCATTATTTGCATATATTTTTATTTGTTTGCATATTTTTAAGTAAAACTAAATATTCAGCAGTAAATAATGTACTGCAACACTTGATTATATCCATTGGGACTTGTAAAAACTATTTTATTTATAGCATTTTTTTGTAGACCAAGGTTGTGGGTTCAATTCCCAGGAAACTACTGTAAAGGCATTTATATTGAATGCACTGTAAGCTGTTTTAGATTTTTTTTTTTATGTCTGCCAGTAAATAGTAATAATTTTGTAGATCAAACAGTAATACATTAAAACAATGACGCTTTATTGTTCTTTTACATATAACACTCTACGTGTACTTCGACTTCCACGCGCTGCAGGTGCCTCGAACAGCCCAAAATCCCCATCCTGACACGTGTGACTGACTGACAGAGAGGACAGACGCAGGGAGAATGATGCATTGTATGTCTAACCGCCCCACAACCTTCTGGAACGCCCTGCAAGAGCTGGGAGTCATTAACTTTTAAAGCAGGTAGACTGAGCGAGAGCGGCGGAAAGAGAGGGGTCAGACACACACAGGGGCCAGTGTCCATACCGCTGCTCTGCGGCATACCAATCCCTCCCAAAACCCCTTCAAACCGCTCTGACGGACAAGAGCGAGAGGGCAGGGCGCAACCTGGCAATAGCGGGGTGTCGCTGCTGTCATCTGCCATGGCACAGGTGGCACAGGTGGCATTGAGGATACGGGCAGGTATGGCCGCATCAGAGGAACAAGAGGGGTGATTGACAGGTCTCATCAGAGACAGTCTAATGACACCCCCAACCACCAATTAAGGCTCATCAAGGTCCCCAATTGAATGTCGCTGATAAATAATGTATGCCCTCAGTAATTCCACATAATCTTGATACTGGAGAGTCAAAGGTGTATGCATTATTAATGGGGCCAAATTGGACTTTAATAACTGCCTCAGTGAATCCTACACGGTGGAGGAATTCACTTATGTTAATATGGCTTTATTATTAATGGGGTGACGCTTTTCTAAAATGTTAACTGACTGAAGCACTCCAGAGGCAATTCCCAAGATTGACGAGTCCACCGTCCGGGAGAACTGGAGCGTTCTTATTTATTTACCGGCCTACCTGTGGTGCGTCTGCCCAGACCATTAGATCAATAATTTGTTCATCAAATCATTAGCTTGTATCAGAGTGGCACAATTATGCGGGCGGCACGTTCGGATGACAGGGCGTCGTTAATCGCATATTAGCTCGAGACGGACTGGCTTACTCTTAACAAACACCGATGTGATGATAAAGGTAGCGCTATATAGTTTGTTTGGAGCGTTGCCGTTGCCGTAATTGGCTGACAGTGAGTCGGCTGATGGGATCCTGGAGAATATCACTAAACGATGTCACTAAATGATGAGCTTTTAATCTGAAAAGATCTCCCGGGGATTAAAGCACCAGCACATCATGGTGTTTTGAGTAAAAAGTCTAATATTTGCTGTAAACCTGCTTAGTCGTTAGACTGAGGAGCAATTTTCTTATCCGTTCCCACTCTGGAGGGCCTGATACAGGAGCACTTTGTAAACACAACTTGCAGGGGAAGTTTCTGTGGGTCTAAAACTGGTTCTTAGCTTCTGTAAGCTTGTTGAAACTTCAGATATCATGTCTGTGCATGCATCCCAGACTGAAAGGAAAGTGATTGAATTGTTTGTGCGTTCCCCCGTGCATTTGCATACGTCCACGGCGCATCAGAAGCGCGGTTCTGCTTCGCTTCTCTGAGCTAATCTACCTGGCAGAGGCTCTGAGATGTTGCTGGCACGTACACGGATCACAGCCCAGTTGCACAACATCACAAAGAAGCCAAATGAAAATATGTGTTTTCCATTTGTGTCCGGAAACCTCTGTGATGATTAAGAGATGCTTGTTTTTGAACTTATTCGGATTTTGGAGGTACAAAGCTCTAAATCAATTACGCAGCGTAAACATCGAGCTTCAGTGTGAGCACAAACGGATGCATACAAACAACAAGTTTCAAGGGTACGGGTATAACTTTTTAGTTTTTCTGTTTGTAAAAAAAAATTGTTATCTCTTTTGTGACATGGCGCTTTAATGGTTTATTCTGTCATTTTTTCCTCCAAAAGTGGCTTATGGACTTTGTTCCTTTTTACCAGTTTCTTGTGATTTTCTTTCTCCTTATCTTGTAAAACTGCAGTTCTCTAAAGACCAGAAGTGTTCCTGAAAAGGATCAAGTGTGTGTTTCAGTGGACTATGCGTGGTGCCCAACCAATTAAGAAGCAATAAAATCTCCTGGATATCAGATACTGGTGTCCTTACAGATGCAGCATGCATGTATCACATTATTTTGATATTTTAAGAGATCATTAACACCAAGAACTGAATCCATCACTTCGCTGTCACAGTTCAATTCAAATAAATCCATCTTTTGTGATGTTTCCTGTTGAGTGTGTTGCAGAGATGCTGCAGTGTGTTCAGCAGATTTCCAGGAGCCTGGAGTGTTTTGAGATCTGCATGTGCATGTATCAGGTCGGTCTAATCTAGGTAACCGTGGTTGCCTGGGAAACGCTATTGTTTGTGGGCTTAATTAATGAGAAATATTAGATGGCAGACATTAGCGCAGCTGGAGTTGCTCTCTTTCTACCTTGTTAACCTCTTCTTGCACTCACTCTCACTCCATCCCCCACTTCCTCTCTCTTCATTACATGTTCATCTGGCCGTGCGACTTGGCTTCGTGTGTGCGGCTGATACGGCAGATCGAACAGGACAGGTGTTTTCCGTTTCATCACGGCCCGCGTCTGAGGTTCGGGCAGTTGGAGGAACGGAAAAGCGTCAGGAGGGGGCAGATAGACGCAGGGCTGGCAGTTCATCGTCTGCATGCGGCAGAAGCCTAACAGACTTCCTGACATCCCATCGATATATTGACAGCCGCTGTCACTTGGGCGGCTTTAGTGATGTGCAGAGCTCTGGCACATGAGGCTGATGGCTCGGCTTCGATTGGTTGTGTGTTTTTCCACGCCGTCTTAATACCAACAGCATTCTGGGCAGGTCATTTCGATGGCAGCACGGACACTCGCTTTGCCAACATTTGTGCGAGTGCTCGCTTTTAGATTAAAACGGCCTTTTTCATCTCAGCTTAATGCTTTTACTGGCCTAGGCTATCTCTTTTGTCTGTTCGTTCCCTGCGGTAAATTTAGCCATGGATTTCACAGTAAACCTTGCTCATCAAGCAAGTCTGAATTACTTACGCCACGTTTAGATGGGTCTGAACATCCAGTTCCTTTGTTCTCCATCTTCTTCCAACCTATAAGAATCGCTCCACATAAATTACTTCTTAACCACCCCAGCTTTCTGTTTTTGGCCAGCAGTGAAAGTTTCAAATGAAATGGTACTTGATCTTTTTCCTCTCACTTTTCATATAATAATGCTGCTTTAGAATTTGTTCAAAAGATGTCATCTTCCGCAAATAGTTCCGTTTGAAACAAATTTCTGTCTTGTCTTGGTTCTCTGCGTTAGGTTTTGAAGCAGTGCTTCTCCCACACGAAGGAAGTAAATTTGTTTCTTTGCCATGTTTTTAGTCACCCTACTCTTTGTTCTGAGAGGAAGCAAGAGAAGAGGGCTTTTACAACCAGTGATGTCACGGTCTGAGGAAGCTTAACCCAAGTAAGGGTGTCTGAGTGTAGAGTCAACGACTGAGAGCAGATCCTAAATTTCCGTTGACATTTACAGAAGGGCTGCTTCCAATTAACCTTCAAGTGTCTCCTCACCTCCTCGTGCTGATTACATTTTTCCCTAACAAACAGGCTAATTTGTTATTAGCAGGCTGTTGGAGAACGTGCGTTCATTTTTCATCAATAGGAAATTGCGATGGAGGAGTGATTGCTTGGATTTCTTTCTGTCAGTTGGCATGCATTGTTCGATTTTTCCCTATATTCATCTACTTCCGCTACCAGTAGCACCGCTGGGATCAGTTTAAATGGTATTGCTGCTGCTGCTGTACACACCACAATATACTCTCACTTAGACACACTTCCTCTTTCCTCAATTCTCCCAGCACTGATATTTAGCTCTGGAGAGAGACAATTGTTTCCCACCTGCAATTCCACTCTTCTGAATTCACTCTCGCTGAAACATACAAACCGAAACATGCAGATGTTTAGCATGGCGAATGGGGAGATTGCTCCCGTAGGCAGGAAGGCACAGCAGGGGTGCACGTTCGTTCGCACAGTTCTGCCAGGTGAGAGAAAGTAAAACTGAGAGGGAAAGTAAAAAAAAGCAGGGGGAGGGGAGTGTACACCCAGCCTGCCTTGTGCTGCCCTGATAACGCTCCCCTCCTCTCCTCGCCGCAGGCCTGTGGAGGAGGGCGCAGAGGCCCTTGCCTGCAGACAACCCACCCAGGAATCTTATCTTTCCTGCAGCCTGTGCTGCTGCCTGAAACCCCATCAGACCCTGGGACTTGGTCACTCACCACACAAATAATACAGGTTTGCAGATGGTCACATGTGCTACAGATGCATACCAAATTGCTTGGTCAAAGAGACCAAAACAAAGCTCTACCACAATCAGCAAACCGACAGTATACACAACTGATATTCCAGTTTTGTGTGCAATTCAGAATTGAATTGAGAATGTACTTTCAATTCCTTCGCCGTTTCAGGGTGCAGAATTGCAACTGGAACTATAATTAAGATTAATTGAAATTCCAAGAAAAAAATGACAAATTCATATAACTTAATATATATTTTTAGCCACAAAAAGACAGACTTTGAGAAAAAGACAACAATGCTTTGTATGCTATAGTAAATTGTAACCAGCCTTTTACATGTTGAGCAGCAAGCTCATTGGCTGCAGATGCAACATGAACCAATCAGCTTGTGCCAGTAATTAATGTTGTAAATATCATCAGCTTGTGTTAAGGACCCATCAGAGTTCCATCTAGAGTTTCATGACAGAACTATGTACCGTATTTTCCGGACTATAAGTCGCTCCGTAATATAAGTCGCATCAGTAAAAAAATGCGTCATGAAGAGGGAAAAAAACATATATAAGTCGCACTGGACTATAAGTCGCATTTATTTCGAAATTTATTTCACAAAATCCAAGACCAAGAACAGACATTTAATCTGGAAAGGCAAGTTATTCAACTACACAATAGCACACAGAACAACAGGCTGCATAGGTGTCAAGCATGTTAACGTAACACATTAACAGTTATTCAGCTATACAATAGTACACAGAACAACAGGCTGAATAGGTGTCCGGCATGTTAACGTAACACATTAACAGTTATTCAGCTACACAATAGCATAAAGAACATTATACCTGGGAGGCTGAATAGGCTAAATTAACATTCCAACAAGTTACCGGTAAGGCGGTAAGTTCACCAAGCTCCCGCGATCTCATTCCACATCACTGAATCCATTGAATTCATCCTCTGTGTCGCTTCTGAACAACTCCACTAACTAGAGCGCCCTCTCGCGGCTGTAGACGGTAATGTTTTCTCTTGGTTCACCTCAGTCAGTATGAATTAATTTTGATATATAAGTCGCACCTGACTATAAGTCGCAGGACCAGCCAAACTATGAAAAAAGGTACTACTTATAGTCCGGAAAATAAGGTATTTGTCATTGAAATACATTCATTCAAGAGATTTGTTCAAAAACACTAATTCATCTAGCCTGGGAAAACCCAGACCACTCTCAGTTGTAACTGAGTTAGGGTCTGGCAAAGCTCCATAGACAATTCATTTCCACAGGGGCGTCACCAACGGACGTAGCTCAAATGGCTCTGGGCACAATTGGATAGAACTAAAACCAATCAGAGCGACGGAGAAACATCTGAGACTCTCAGCAATTCTCTGTTTGTGTTTTTCAGGAAGATGTAGCAATGGCTTCTGACGACTTTTGCCGTTTTTGTAAATGACAATTTTAAATCACTTGAAATCGAGATAGCTGATTCGAACGAGTGATGTTCCACGGCGGCATCCTTGTCTGTAATGTACAAAATATGCGTCACCGTCGCTGCTCTGTCGTCATCGTGTAAAGCCCGCCCCAACGTTTCTGATTGGTGCCGCGATTTCGATGGATTGGAAATGGGTTTCAATGGGCTCTTTGCCAGACCCACTTGCAGAGCAAATCTAAATTTGCCGGAAGCGGTCTGGGTTTTCCCAGGCTATAATTCATCCAGTAATGACACAATCCAGTAACCGATTGTTTAAAAAAAAAAAAAAAACGTTCAAATTAATTAAATATTTGTTAGTCTATTCAGAATCATCATTTAAAAAAAAAATGGTGATCCTTAATTTATTTTTAAATGTCCAGCTCTGAGATAGATAGATAGATAGATAGATAGATAGATAGATAGATAGATAGATAGATAGATAGATAGATAGATAGATAGATAGATAGATAGATAGATAGATAGATAGATAGATAGATGTCATGTTCATGTTCATGTTGAAATCTTTGCATGTGCATGACAGCTGTGAGTTTCTCAGAGGCACTTTTTCTCTCGACGTTTCGGTGGGGCATCTGTCATGCTGTGAGCCAGGTGACTCCTGCCTGCTTCCCTACTCTCCCGAAATGCGTATTGACATCTCGCTTTCCTTCTAAACTGTGTCTTGACAAGGCAAGGGAATCCGAGCCAAAAGACACAGACTGCAGCTGTGTGAGTTTAGGAAACTGGGTTTTTGGGAGCCTAACTGTACAAAGCCTTTCTTTTAATCATTCCTGTCTTGTCCTGATGATGATTCTGACAGATTACACGTAAAAATCAGAACAGAAACAGCAGATTGTCAATGGCTAAATGCTTGTCGTGTTTGTTTGGGTCTGTTAGGCCTATTGCTGAAATTGCTTATTCTGCTTAACTGCTAAGGAGCTCCTGTAGCTCAACTTGTGGAGTTTGGTGCTAGCAATGGCAAGGTCATGCCATATATTAATTGGGAACATGCATACTAATAAAATGTATAATTATAAAAGTTTCTAGAAAAAAACATAAACCTAGATGTTAGGATGGCAGAGATTCACACATTATAAGGCACTGTGAACCACATGGACTTTATCACTGTTTAGACCTGTATTAGCATCTGTCTAGCGTGATCCAATCATGTTTGGTCATCAAAACCAATTGCTGTTTACACATGGTATAAACGTGCATCTCAAATGCATTTCTAGTGACCACTTGTGATTGGATTTAATCAAGGGGAGGGTGTGTGATTTCATGATAAATCCATAGACTGTAAACAAACATGAACGTAGTGTCCGTGACATCACCCGAAGGTTTCTGAAGAGCGTTTTTGAAGCCCAAAGTCGGCGGAGCTGGCCATCGCCATCTTGGCAGCGCGTCACCGGGCGTCACTCCTGGATAAACGCGAATGGACAATGAGGCGGGATTAGCTGAGGTGAAGTGACAACTAACAAACGGCTAGTAGTGACACCAACGACAACCCACCTGTCACTCAAGTGGCCACGCCCTTAATTATGCAGAAATTCAAGGCTTAATATAATTTAAACGGATGAGTTATAACAAAATTCACCCCATCACAGTTGTCATAAAGGGTAAAATGAGCTATATAGCTATATATTTTTCTGGGTCAATGTGACATAAATTGATGGATCAGGTCACATGTTCTTATTATTATCAGTATTTAAAAGGGTTGTGTTTTTTTTTCTTTATAGAAACTGTGAAACATGTTTCAGGATTCTTTGATGAACGGAACGCATTTATTTGAAACAGAAAACTTTTTAGCTAAAATTATAAATGTATTTACTGTAACTTTTGATCATTTGAATGCATCCAAGCCAAATAAAAGTATTAATGTATTTTTTTAAAAATCGTACTGATCACAAACTTTTGAACGGTAGTGTGTTTCAGATTCAATAGCCACTTTTCCACGGTCCGCCCAAACCATTCTCATTGCTAAACCGTTCCATTCCATGCCGATCCGGCCCAGCCGGTACGGGTATGATTTAATTTCCCACTGTGGGGCTGATAACGGAGCTCTTTTGAATGTAATACAGATGCGTCAGTCATTGCCTTGGTAACGCAAGAGTTTACAGATATGAAATGTAAATAGGATGATCAGATATTTCTTTTAATTCTATTATCAATTTGTGTCTACGTCGCTCAAATAGCGTGCTAAGCCAGCTACAGAGAAACTGGCAGGCAGGCAACAGACAAATGACAACATTCTGAGTGGCGACGTCACTACACGTATTCTATCAGCGTGGTTCCGCACATTTAGCCGACCGTGCTGAGAATTCCGGCCCGAGAACAGTTTGTAATCGTGCTGTGCCGTACCAGACTCAACTGGAAATATAACGGGAGCTATTCCTTACCGTTCTTAGAACCGTACGGCCTCGAAAGTGGAAAGTGGCTTATTTTCAGATTTAATCAGGTTTACCGCTATTTTCTGCTCTATTAAATGTTGGTTAAGAGATCTGCTCCACCTCTTTCAGTCTAATCGTTCGAATCAAGCTTAAGGAGATATTTGTTTTCTTTCCATGATGTTTTTTTTGTTTGTTTCAGTAAGTTTAACACATTATTAGGCGACATGTGACTAAACCCTAATTGACCACATTACTGGTTAAACTTAACAGGTTACTCCTACAAGTGTTTTTTAGGGGTCAAATGAGCTAGAAATCCATCAGAATTTGTTCAGTTATTTACATTATTTTTGTAAATGAGGCGGACTGTGTCAAAATAAAATTCTATTGATTGCAATGAATCACACTGGAAAAGTGTTGCGCTGAGATTTCGGTATCGTATCTCTCTGGAGATGATGCCATGCGAGTCTCGTTGTTTCTCTTGTGTTTATGTGGCGGTCCTGCAGCATTGGAAACCCCCCCTGAGCATTGAACAAATTACTGACGCATTAGAGTGATGATCTCTTTGTGTGTATGTGCAATTTAAGGAGCTCTGGGAGCACAGGGGCTTGTCCCCAAACTTCATCTCTAATTAATATTGCCCCTCGACTACAACTTACAAAACACGCTCAGGCTACGACCACTCTGGTTGTTCTGAGTGAAAAATATCAAGTTCAACAGCAGTCAGCGTGCTTTCAAGGCAGCCTGTGAGTTGAGACATCAAGGCGACACTAAAAGGGGTCAATGTTCTGGGATACTGGACACTTGACCTGCTTTTATATGGTAATTAGGTACATTCACGTACAACTCCCATATGGCACAGGAGGAGATCTGATAGAATAAGAGCATCTGAGTCACCACCGCAGGCACTTTCAGACACCTGTGTGTGTGTGTGTGTGTGTGTGTGTGTGTGTGTGTGTGTGTGTGTGTGTGTGTGTGTGTGTGTGTGTGTGTGTGTGTGTGTGTGAGAGCCTCTGTCCCCACGAGACTGCTCGTCAGGGGGCCGTAGTTGACGATCCATGCTATTTTGATGTGTGTGTGCGTGTGTGTGTGTGTGTGTGTGTGTGTGTGTGATAGATATATGGAGGTCATTAGGAGGAGGAAGCACAACTGGAGATGGACCTCAACAGCTGTGTCCACATTACATACATCTGTTTCAGAGGGAAAACTCAGTGTGATCTAAACGGAGTGTGTGTACGCGTGTTTGTGTGTGAGAGCTCTTATGTAAGGGGGAAGTGCAACTTTTCTCGCTTTCCGTCAAGTTACCAAGGAAATAACCTACTGATGTATCACATGGCGAAGCATTTCTTAATGAGTTGCATTTTACTGGATTTCTGCTAATTAAGATGTTTGAGAAGCCAATTACAGTAAATATCATCTTCCTCTGCCTTCCTAATTACAGATAGAGGAGGTGGAAGGATATGAAAAAGAATAGCAGTCCTTTATAAAAGATTTGTCCTTTCATCTTAAGGGTTTGTTTGCCGACCTTATTTGCATACTCTAGCATTCGCCAAATGAAAAGCAGAAATCTAAATGTGGACTTTAAATGATATTTTAAACTTAATTATAACTAGAGCTGCAATTAGTCCTCGCAAAATATGAAAATTATTAAAATGACTGTTTGTAAATGTTTTTTCTGCTTGAATTTGAATCTACTCTACGTATGAAAGCTTAAAAGTAATAGTTCACCCCAAAATAAATATGTAATTCAATCACCTTCATGTCACGCCAGTCCCATATGACTTGTATTGATGTCTAAGCTGTTGTGACATGTTTTGAATATTTTAAAATATGTTGTATGTTTTTGTAGGAAGGAAATAGTCATACCGCTTTGGAGCAACATGAAGGTGAGTAAATATTTTCATTTCAGGTCAAATAACCCTCTAATTTGTTACTAGAATATTTGTCTGTCAGTGTACATGCAGTACTGTACTATAAGAAGAAAGACAACACAAAGAGTGGCATAACCTTATTACCCATAATTCAACAGACTACTAGATTACACCAGTTTAGCTTATATCTGCTGCCTAATTTGGAGGAAAGATACTAATGAGGGTGTTTTCAAGAAAACAGTGAGCAATCTCTACATCCTGTGAAAGTCATGAAATGATTAATTTGCCTCCCTCCCTTCCTCTGTTACCGTCTCTCTTCATCTCTCGTTCTCTCATTCTGTATTCTGCCGGCGTATTGCACTTATTGTATGATAATACTGAAGGTAGATTGTTGTGTTATCTTGTCTACAGTCCATATATAAATGTTAATGTCATCTGTGCATGACTCAGACACACACACATTCATGCAGAGCACATTTCGCATTTGTTGCAAGAGATGATGCAAGAGCAGTGTTAAATTCAGTCACCGAACATTTCCATGTACGGTATATTGTGAGCACATTATAATCAGCTCCACTGTAGTCAAGCAACTTCTGTTCACCCATAAATGAAACTACTATGATTATTTACTCATCCTCATTTTATTTTAAAGATATATGACTTTCATTCTGCCGAACACAAAAGGAGATATTTCACTGTCCGAATTGCTTATATATATATATATATATATGGACTGCATTTATATATAGCGCTTTCACAGACCCAATGGCCACCAAATCGCTTTACATATTGCCTCACATTAACCCATTCACACACCGACGGCGGTGTCAGCCATGCAAGGCGCCATCCAGCTTGTCGGGAGGAAATATATATATATATATATATATATATATATATATATATATATATATAAAGTGAATGACCAGCACTGCTACAGTATGCTAACCTTTCACTTTCATTAAACTTTTTGAAATACTTAAATTAATACTTATATTATTATACATTATAGTATTGTATATAATGCTAGGTTATTTTGGGTTTCATTTACTAAATATACTATACAGATATACTGTATGGAACGACATGAATGTGAGTAAATGATGAAAATGACGATATAATTAATTTAGTTTTTTTAAATATTCATTAATTTATTTATTAATAAATTCTCAATAATAATTAAAAACATAGGCTATTTAAATCAATAATTGTATAAAATATAATATTTGTAATATTAAATATAAAAATATAAAATGAAATATATAACATTTATTTGAGAAAACCTTAATAACAATTTAAATATATATATAATAATATTTAAATGAATTAAATAACGAATTTTATCAAATCAATTATATTTATATTTGAACTTTTTATTTATTTAAAAAAAAACATCACATTTTAAACATCCAGGATCCGCTTAGCATACATTGTAAAAAGTCAGCAGATCCTCTAACAGAAGTGAGCGTTAGCTGCGCGACTCTTTGAACTAGTTGCAGTGACTTCAGACGACAGTGCAAACCAGTTTAAAGATATCTGGCAGATGTTTCTGGAGGAGACGTGATGAAAGAGGTGTGTGTGTGTGTGTGTGTGTGTGTGTGTGTGTGTGTGTGTGTCAGGGGCGGGCAGCTCTTCGCTGCCGTCTCCCGGGCGGCTGGCATTTGATGCAAGCTATCTCATCATTCCCCATTCTCATGCTAATGAAGCTAAAGATCATGGCTGTGACGGATGGACGGGTGGAGTGGGAAGAGGGGCTGTGGGAGCGCGCTGTTCGGTGTCACTGTCCTGACACACACACACACACACACATATATAGACCCGTCACAAAGAGCATCATAACTGAGAGGGCCAATGAACTCAACTGAACTTAGTCAGACATTTAGGCTCAGTCCACTGTCACAAATGGCTTAATGTCGGCTGATTGGTTGGTTAAAATGTCTCAGGCTTGGTTTCCATGTGTGGACAAATGGCATTGTGTAAACCAGTTAAACTTTAGAAATTTCTATTCATCAAATAATCCTGAACAAATGTATCCGTTTCTACGAAAATATGATTTAATAACAAATTTTTTTTTTTATAGTAATAAGATTTTTTTTTTTTGAAAACAACATAATGTAATGATTTCTGAAGGATCATGTGACACTGACGACCGCAGTAATGATTTTTGTTTTGATAAAAAAAAAAAAAGAAATTGATCCTAAATTCCTATACTGACTGTCCAAGATGCTGGAGAGACATCAGCATCAACAAGACCAAACAACTCTGCATATCTTCACAAGTTTACAGATCCCACTATGGAAAAGGCTTATGAATATTCATTTGCATATGCGTTTGGAGAAAGTTGATGTCAGCTTGACCTCCTATTAAAATTAATATTCATGAGACATTCACCATCATGTCATAAAAAAAAAACATCATGCCCACCATTTTAAAAGGGCTATTTTGGCGCCACTGCACACTGATGTTAAGTAACGTTATGTGTTCTGTCTATGCAGCTTACACGCTCTCTAAATCGGAGATACGGATGGAGATGTGACCGTCTATCTGCCCCTCACCCCCACCGACTCATCCAGGTATGTTTGCTCGATGTCTGGCTCTTTCTAACAATGCTTTTAAGAAGCAAAGCCAAGTCTAATGGGTCGGGCAGGGTGCCAGAGAGAAGGTCGCGTCAGGGTCAGTGGATGTTAGCCTCCCAAAGAGCACCCTGGGGCCTGTTCTAAATATACAGCATGTGAGCACAGCATCTCAACCCCGTCATTAGATAATAGCGTTACAGTTCCTCCGCGTTCTCCCAGGAGCCAATCTCCCAATACCGAGGACATGGCCCATGTCAGATGTCAGAGACGATGGGTTGGATGTCCGCAGACACAAACATTTGCTCTTGTAATCCAGTAGAGGGCTTTGTAATTCTGCTTAAGTGCCTTACGCGTAGGTGCGGCGAGGTCGGACATCTTATTGACCCCATTTCCTCTGGTTTGTGCCACATTAACTTGGCAAGAGACATCGCACAATTGCAGTGGCTTCTGAAAAGAGTTGCACAGGCTTGACATGCTTTCAATGAACATGTCCAACCACAGGGCATATAAAGAATCTAGTGTCTGAATGCATATTTAGTAGCCTAAAAACATTGAAAGCTCAAAGATATGTATTCTATTTTGCTGGAATAATAGCACGTTCTATCAGCATAATCAGCATTCGTGAGCTGTTCTCATTTGTTAAAGGTGTTCCAGATAACGCAGACAGCCTGCTGACTAGTTGCTGTAAAATGTAATATAAGCTCAGTGTGGGTTACATTAATAACTTCTCACAAACTGTCATTCTTGCACAGCAATTAAGCCTTCGTATATTGTTGTGAAATGTTTTAGTTGTGGTTGTCAAGCCCCAGGGTAAGCACATGTGTAATTCAATTTCACAATAAGGTTTTTATTTTTTAAGCATGCTGGGTTCCTTAGATTAAAATTGAAATTTAATTGAAATTATACTGTTCAAAAGTATGTTTTTGAACAAGTTTTTTAAGCTCACCAAAGCTACAAAAAGCAGCAGTAGCAGCGCTATTGCAAATGTTTTCTATTTGAATAAACATTTCTTATTATTATCATCAATATCGTCATCACAGTGTTAAACAGTTGTGCTGCTGAATATTTGTGTGGAAAATGTGATGCTTGTTATTCATTGATTAATAGAAAAAATAGAAAATTATTAGAAATATAAATCTTTTGTAACATTACAAACGCCTTTTACAATAACATTTGATGAATTTAATGAAAAAATCGTACTGACCTCAAACGTTTGAATGCTAATGTACATTTAAATAAATATTTAAAAAAGAGTAAATTTTTTGAAGTAAAATTAAAATTCATACGGTTGAGTAGGTTATTTTGTGTGTTCATGTTGAAGCAAATGGAATCATGTTTTAATTCGATGTATTTACATTAACACAATCAATTTTGTAGCTGATGTATCCCCGTACAGATTGAACTGGCATGCAGGTCTTAAAAAAAGTAAAAGTTCATGTAAATTGCAGTGTTTTTGTTGCTATTAAATGGATTTAAAGCAGGCCATGGCTATAGTAGTTATAGTGATAAGCACACTAAGACATATGGGATATGTTATTTGTTTCTTGGCGGGGCCAATAACATAGTTGACACTCATCTGCACTTAATGGTCTCCTATACAGATAATATTGTCCCATCTCTATCCACAAAATCCCTTTTAACCGGGTATTCTGTTGCATACTTTACACAGAACAATTGTACTTGCAAAGGGTCCCCGTAGGGCCCCAAGTAATTTAGCTCAGCGGCAGTATTTTAAAATTCCCCCTGGGTCTTTTTAAAGGATACAACAGTTAAAAGGTACAACAGGTTGTTTATGCCTTCTTGTAGCGGCTGACAGGCCGGCTATTTCCACAGAAAATACCTCATAAAGCATGTCGGAGCTTTTTTTCCCATTGTCACCTTTCTCTCCCTTTGGAGTGGTTGCTGCCCAGAAACCGCACCTGAAACATAAACACATGATAGGAAGTTTATGGTGTCTTCTGAGTATTTGAGACTGACTGATTGTCCAATCATTTCATGTAATTGCTTGCACCTGGTTTAGCAGAAGGAAAATTGGTCCTGAGTGACTTTGCTGTCTCCATAGGCAGAGTTTTTCACTTTGAAGGAGCCAACATTGTCACATGTCGCAACCGTGCAGTCTTTTCATCTTGCTTTCTCGTTCTCGTTCTCGTTCTCGTTCCCCCCTATTGGAATGGTCATTGGCAGCACGATGTGTTGTATTTCCAGCAGTCACACTGAGCCCCAGGCCCTCCGCTCTCCTCCATCGCTGCAGGGCAGTGGCAGGTGGCTTCGCCCACCTTCTCGAACACCCTCCCGGGGGAGCAATCAGGGGCTCTGTGGGGCCAGACACCCAGACACCACAGCCACTGTACAAGAGCTGACATGACAGCGAGGTGACACCGTCTGGCTGTGGCACAGGTGCTGTGAGACAGGGGAGGGGTCAGAGGTCACAGGATCCCAAACCACTGATTAAAGAGATGGGACTGACATCAAGAGAAGTTAGAAGCCACATACAGGTGAGAACCTTTCTCTCTCTCTTTCTCGGATTAGTCCTGGTGGGGATAAAGGGACGAGGAATTCACGTGTTCTGAAATTCATCAGTATGCATCATGGGAAGCATTTATGTGTGCTGTTAAAATATTTTTTTAAAGTGTGTGTGTGTGTATGGGGGTGGGGTTGTTAGTCAAAAGAAGGCAATCAAATCCTCATTCATTTTCTTAAAGGGATAGGACACCCAAAAAAGAAATGTACTGTAATCCTTTTATTTGATGATTTATATACATTTATATAAATATTTATTCAATAAAATGATGTTCATATTAAAGTTTAATACGTATATATACACAGAGTATGCTAATTGCCGATTCTAAAGGCATTGACATTCAAGCTTTAGGGTCAAATGTTATTAACATATTTTTTATCAAAACAAAATGTCAACGTTTTATATTCATATTTAGATTGTAAACAATATGTACAAAATAATTCAACATTATAATCATTTTTAACATTACACTAAGTAAAATCACTACCGTTCAAATTTTTCGGGTTGGTACGATTTTTTATGTTCATCTAGACTGCATTTATTTATCAATACAGTACAATTGTGACATTTTATTGCAATTTAAAATAACTGTTTTGATTTTTAATATACCGGTACGTCATAAATGCAATTTATTCCTGTGATGGAAAAGTTAAATTTTCAAAGAAACTTGAAGTCCCAGCAAAAATATTTGAAAAGCAGGTGCATGACCAAAAACTTAAATGCAAAAGATGCATGACCAAAAACATAAATGCAATATAATATTATATTATATTATATTATATTATATTAACTCTGCTTGACATGGGGGTGTGGCTTAGGCCTTTTCCCCTGAGAGAGTTCATCTTGTCTTCTGAATTGGGATAATGTTGTTTCAGTGCTGTGTTATTTTCTACAATGAGTTGACAATTTGAGAGTCAGCTGAGAGTTGTGATCAGGATTTAAGTTGGAAAGAAATGCCCAACTGTGTCAAGTGGTAAAGCGCTAATCTGTTTTCAATACTACACTAACAACCAACAGCACCCTGTGATGCAAAACAACTCTCACCGCTCACACGATAAGCAGCTCCTCCAGAGTAAACAATAATTAAAGGGAAAACTTCCATATATGTGTTAATCCAAATAGTTATTTTATTGTCAGAAAAATCATATCCTTTTTAGCAGTGTAGCTGTTAATTTTTTATTATTTTTAGATTCAAGAGTGGCCTTCTCATACTTGCATATACAGTAATCTCAGTGGATCTGAAAATATCACCTTTTGTATGCATGCTTATTTAGTTGTTGTTGATTTACTAATCTGTAGATTAGAGCCATATGTCTGATTTTCTTTCTTCTTTCTCACATTTATAGGTTCCAATTCGCTCACCTCTGCGCCTTTTTCATAGCACTGTTTTGTCAAAGTTTTTTTTTTTGGAGTTCTCTGCCCTTTCCCTGCTCGTCCTCCTAAATTACACTGAGATGATGAACCGCCTCCGAGGCTCAAGGCTCCCTGAGATTTAGAACTTTGTCCTGGATGAAGGACAGGTTAGGAGAGACATTAATATGCAGAACAGGTAATATCGAAACCTCAACGTACTTTACGCCGGCTGGCGCACATTATCAATCTATTTGTGCAAGCTGCCCTGCAAGAATTTCATTTGCCACTCGTTTATTTGCCTTCCTCAACAATTAAACCCGCCGGAACCGGATTTGATTCAAAGTAATGTTCCAAGGGCACAAGTTATTTCAGTGCACTCCATTGTCAAAAAGTGAGCGGTGTTAAGAAAAGGCGTTTGTTACTTTCGGTCTAATATTATAGAAGTATCTCTCAAGTCAACCTGTTTTTAGAGAGAGTTAGTCGATATGTAATGATGAAACCTTTGCGTTTTGACTATCTGTGACTTGGTGATATTATTTCAGCACCATGGACAGCGGCTCCGTGTCCTTCCAGCAATCCATGCAGAAGCGTGGAACGCCAGTGCTTATTTTTAACAGCAGGCCTGCTGTCGAAGAAAATAACATTTGGGTTTATTATTTATTTCCTGACAGAAAAAAAAAGAAGCATGATTGTTATTTGATTGTAAGGCTCATTTGCATAGACATACCGCTGAGATCAAATTTTAGGATGAAGATGTGACACTCTCCTCTTGAGACCACTCCTCTGCTGAAATTTAGATTGGAGCCTTTCTGTTCCACTCCAGGTTCATTTGAGCGGCATCAAACCACGCTCCCAGCGACCTACGGGGCACCTTCTGTAGACCAATCGCTCCATAAATTACCTGTTAATTGCGCGTGATTATTATTATCACGACGATGGACGTGCTCATCAGATGCTTTTCATTTGGGTCAGCTTGCGGCGCATTGAGATCCGCAAAAGAGTCGAGAGAGGGGTGAAGAGAAAGACTATAGGGAGCAGTAATGGCAACATAACTTATATAATCGCTGCGATACTACGCACGGAACATAATTATAATGATTTGTGCTAACACATTTCGTCCTTGTATTAAAAATATGGCTCAAGGCAAGTCGGGCGTGATCTCGGGCAGCGCGGCCCCAAGGGTATGCTTGCAGAACCGAGAGCAGTGCCCTGCCAAAGAAAGCGGACTGACTCAGCTGGGCTGGGTTATACTGACAGTCCGAAATGACATTAACGGGCCATTACAGCCTCGGAGTGCGGTAGGTGAGAGGGCCACGGAGTGTATTTTGTTTCCTTTTTAATGCTGCTTTGGACCGCATCCAAATATTTAAAATCGCATCGTTAAGGCCAAACACATACGGGGTAATACTGTGTTTTAATATTTGACCAGTTGGAACGGTAACTGATGCAGTGTAGATACCAGTTCTACCAGAAAGACTCGGGAGATAGAATGATGTAACAAGCATTCATTTATTGACAGCCCAGCAAGCAATTATTTATAAAGTTCTTTGGCGTAGGCCCCGTCCGTAGTGCATAATCCGAGGGTAGCGGATCTGCATCTCCTGCCTAAAGACGAAGGCAGGGGCGCAGCCGACCCCCTTTATGGACAGGACTTTTATACAGCCAGTATGGACATGATTGGATAGATGTGAAGGTAATAAGTGACGTAGATAATTAAGTCTTCCTGGCAGAACTTATGCTAAAGCTTTCATTTCTACTCAGTTCCAAATAACTTATTTGGAAGAATGCAATTAAGAGAAGTCGCTCTTCTAAGAAGCGTAGCATGATGTAAATCATTGCATTTATTGTGTTATCATGAACTCTTAAAAAGTAATGTTCCAATTAGAACCAAAAAAAAGAATTTTGCAATCACATGTCATGGAGAACCTTTAATATTCAAATAACTTTTTTTTTTTTTTTTTTTTTATTGTTTGGTTCATTTATATATATGAAAATACATTAAAATGGAAGAAATAATATATATATATATATATATATTATATATATATATATGTGTGTGTGTGTGTGTGTGTGTGTGTGTGTGTATATATATTATTTCTTCCATTTTAATGTATTTTTATGAATTCATTCAACCTTATACAGTGAAAAAAATTGTTCTTGGTCATTTTTAAAGGATCACTGAATAACCTGAAAAGGTGTACTTCTCAACCAATGACCCAAACATAGATTGCATGACTGTTTGTGTGATTGAGAACAACTGTTCTAAACAGCTACGTCATCGGCTTTTCAGGGCCGTCAGAAGGCCTCATCTAAAGTGGCTTGTTGTTTTCCTCCATTTTGAGTTCGCTTGAGCGCTCCTACCTGCCGTTGTGCCGGTGCCGAACACATGTATGCCTGTTGTTCTCCGTGGGCCTCGTGCTCAGCAGGAACTCTGAGGCAGCCTACAATTTCCCATCATTATGAGCAGGTGCTTTGGTCTCGACAGCGGGTGTGTCATTGTCAGCATGAAAAACGCTGTGGTTGTGTGCTCTGGTGTGGAAATTGGAGGCTTGCATGCAACGTTTGCACTTGTGCATACACGCTTTGACTGTCAACAACGGTTCATATCGTGGATAAGTGGGATTTTAGAGGTGTTCGGGGCTCAGGTTAGATGTTTGGAGACATCACTCAAACCTCCAAGCAGTCTTCATTACATCAAGGTTGTTTTTCCTGATCAGAAAGCACAGCAGATCTCTGTAGACTCGTTGATGGGTTTATGTTTAAATTGAAGAGACGCTTTGTTTTTTGTGGATTTTTTTACTTTAGTAAAAGAGGAGAGTTTATTGTTGAAGCAAATGCTCTGTATTAGTCATTCTCAACAGCATTTTTAACTGATGAAATCCAATGAAAGTAAGGTCTAAGTGAAAAGATGTAACTACAAATAATCTCTCTAAAGAGTACTTTGAATTTCCAATGTCAGCTATTGACCCGCTGCTCTTGAATTATGTTCAAGGGACACAAAAAAAAATGACCATGCTTCAGTTCTACTCTAAATGTAGCCATAAATGAGAATCAATCAAAAGATAATTTTATGATGAGATTTCAATTGCTGTTTGTAATGTCCATTACAATAGGCATTGGCTCTGTAGCAACATCCAGTCTCTCTCTCTCTCTCTCTCTCTCTCTCTCTCTCTCTCTCTCTCTCTCTCTCTCTCTCTCTCTCTCTCTCTCTCTCTCTCTCTCTCTCTCTCTCTCTCTCTCTCTCTCTCTCTCTGTGTGTGAACATGTAAAAATTCAGTGATGGGTAGGTTTAGTGTATGTAGTGTATACATTTTGTACAGTATAAAAATAATTGTCTATGGAAAGTCCCCATAAAACATGAAAACACAACGTGTGTGTGATATTATACTCGTTCAAATTATGCCTTTTTTCAAAATACGTTTTTTGAGCAAGACAAAAAAAACGTTATGTAGCACAATCTAAAAATGCATTGAGCCAAAATCTTACGAAACGTGCTCATTGGAATGGACACTGGGTCTGAATGGGTTAAAGGTTCCTCATTGAGAACCAACTATGATACAGATTTGTATTTTTATAACCCCCATTCCTGAACACACACACACACACACGTGTCGCCTCCCTGCCCGTACACACCGCGCGGAGGAGCTCACAGCCCTCTTTCTGGCTCGTGCATTTGAAAAGAGGCATTGCTTCTCATTCAGCGAAATTAATTATTTTTACGAATAAGTGCTACTACTAATAATAACTTAATAATAACAACATTCAAAGCATTTCTCTTGCATGCATAAGGCTGTTTTTGTCCTTGCACTTTCCGAGCGTTTCAGCACTGTCGCTGTCCATTCGCTCCCTCTGCGCTTTACAGCGAATTTGGGTGAATCCTTTGATGCTTTCCCGAAAAATGCACATAGGGGAACATTATGCTTTGGAGTGCGTTGGGAAACCAATGCATACACGTTTTTTTAAATATATAAACAGATTGGTCATTCAGAAGGTGCGTCATTCACAAGGCAGCGTACAAAGAGCCGTGTAAATGTGATATTTTCTTTATTTATAGTCCCTCTCCTTCGGCGGAACATACCATGTTACTATATAACGATGAGAGGGGGAGAGAGAGCGTCGTGTGACATAAAGGGAGCTGCTTTTTCTCCTCTTCCTCCCCACTGCACTGAGCGCGTTTGAGACAGCCCTGTCGGTTTAAACCGGGAGGACACCCATACCGACTTCTCAATGCAAAAAATAAAAGGGTAGCTAGAAGCAGGGGCGAGGGGAACGGAGGTAAAGCGAACGCTCACGGTCTGTCTCTCTCTCTTTCTCTCTCTCTTTCTTTCTCTCGTTTTTATTACATGAATGAATGAATTGAGTAGTAAGGGACAAATACAAGGAAACACGCCTCCGCCTGGACGACCAAACGCGTTTGATATTTGACTTGTGTTCAATGGTAGGTGTTTGCATCTGTACATTTTCGGCGAAAACCACAGTAGGACGTCTCATCCCGCCATTTGAAACACTTCAGAAGGCGTAGCAGCTGAAAGTCCTCGCGGTGAACATGGCAACTTTAACGAACGGACAGGTGGACGCCGCGGTGCATGGAGGAGCGGCCAGTACGAACGGGCTCGTGAACGGAATAAGCCACACTCACAGTCCCGCGAGCTGCGCCACCATTCCCATGAAGGACCACGATGCCATCAAACTATTCATCGGACAGATACCCCGCAACCTGGACGAGAAGGACCTCCGGCCGCTCTTCGAGGAATTTGGCAAGATCTACGAGCTCACCGTCCTGAAAGACCGCTTCACTGGCATGCACAAAGGTACGTTTCGCTCGCGAGAGCAGTTTCCCATTTGATTTCTGTCACTAGCCTATGTCTTGATTTGATTTGCCTTCGTTTCCATCATAAAATCGAATTCTATGAACAACAGGCTTGGATGTACTGGCTATTTTATGCATATACAAATTTAACATGAAATATGTTAGGGAATAATTCATGAATTGGTTTACTACGAAAGTTAAGTAGCCTATTTAGAATTGTTCCGTATCCTTCACGAAGCGAATTTTGATAAATAGCAACAGAAGGCAAATGGTAGGCTACTTAGTGTTTTTTACGCGATCCTATTTTGGGGATGGGGTGGCGGGGGGAGGGATTGATGGATATGGGCTTTTTACTCTTGAAATTGACGTATCTTATTCTATTTCACAATGTTCATACTTTCTGAGTTAGTTGTTCATTCTGTCAAGTTTTGAGATTTCACACTGTGCATTTGTAAACCTTAACGTTCTTGAATATTTTAAGGTGAATAACGCCTGACAAATATTGCACACGACATGTTTAATAACTGCTTGTTAATCTGTGTGAGAAATCACTATAGAGCAAAATGAATCCCCATCTCTCCATTTAACGCTGTTCGACATTTTTAACTGTTTCCCCTTAGACGAGGAGACTAAACACGGCGCGTGAAAGTTTCAGCGACTGTACAAAGCGCATGAATATTTAATGAGGTTATGCACTGAGGCAGTTTGTGATTGGTGTCTGTTGCTAAACAACTCGACATAACGTTGTAGCGTAGTGTGTCGATAAAGTGGCGCTTGCATAACCTAGGAACAAAAGTAAAGCGGACCCCCTTCCAAAATGGCAAATGTGGAACATGTGCTTATCCCAGGGTTAAAAATGGTCTTTACACAGTGTTGAAAAAGACATTAACCCAGGGTTAAAAGCCCTGTAGAGTTCTGTAGAATCTGTCTTGAGGTCCAGCTCGCTTACAATTCCATCACTTTGTTAGTCATCCAAATAAATAAATAAATCCATTGAGACTTGTTCCATCTCTCTCTCTCTCTCTATGTGAGTGTGTGTCTGTGTGTTCAGGCTTTACCTACATTCTGGTGACTAGATGTTCAAGGAAACAAAAGCCTACAAATTTTACATTGTGGGGTCCAGCAAATAGTCCTAATTATTTAACATAATCTTTTAATGAAAATGTATAAAAATACACTTTGAGATTTATTAAATATTATTTGTTCAGTTTAAAAATAATAGGAGCCAATGGAAAGAACCCCACCACGATAAAAAAAAAAGAATGTGTGTGTTTACTAGTGCGTGTGTGAGCCTCTATAAACATTTCCCCCAATTAGTTTTCTTTAGAGATCGTGTTGTGTGCACAACAAAAACTCCCTGGAATACTATCTGAGACAAGTAGCCTATTATCTCGTGTCTTTTGTCTACGTATGATTGTGCGAGAAGTAAAAGTGAATGGCAGCCGTCAAGACAATGAAAGCGAACATATGAGCAAGGATGGGATCTGTACTGAAAGGGTCTGTCCAGTAACCTCTTAATTGGGGTCGTGGAGCCATGATTGTTCCTGTTCTATTGCTTCACAATAAAATATTAATTTATGGTGTCAGTCCGCACAATAGCATTTCAGTGTGGTGTGTTCCAGCAGTAACAGCAGCCGAACTATAATTACCTCCTGCATGCTTATCTTCTCTTTGCCAGTTGTGTGTCATACGCAGCAACTCGCGTCTCCGGTTAGGTTCAGCCGCAACTGTGCCTTGTTTGTGCGCTCGCTTGCTCCTGCAGTGTGGTAATAACTGCTGAATTATTGTACCTGTGCTGTGTTCGGAACGATCAATTCCTGAAGCCCTCAGCAGGGGTCCAAAGGAGGTCTCCCTAGGAAGATCTTCCCAGGGGTGTCATTATTTCACAGGCTTGCCTAATTGATCCCCAACCCAGAGGACCTTGTTTGGCTTTAGGGTCACATCAGTGGCTAATTTACCCACCCAACCCTGGGAGTCGAGGGAAGAAGCTGCTTACCCAAGCCCCAGGGATGAAGTTCCTCCGTTGTAGTAAACAAAGCTGTCCTCTGTATGTGCCTAGCAAAAATGTGGCTTTGAGAAGCGGATCTGGGGAGGGTAGGAGGTTATCTTTTATTAATAGCACCGCTGGAGTACTCCCCGTCCAGTGGTTAATCATGTTGCTTGTGAACTATGGGGAGTCGTGCCGGCTGATTCTAGGAACTGTCTCCTTTTTGCAATATATGGTCCTTTGCACCCATCCCCCCACTGCAGGGCCCGTATTCACTAGTGTGGACGTCAGGCCTGCTTGGCTCCATGTTACGACTGAGTTTAGTTACTCGTTCACCCCCTCTCCACGACATAAGCACTGGCGTCAGTGTCTCTCAAAATCTATTTCCCTTTGGCAGCAGTGCCGTTCTCTCTTGTGCCCTGCAGTACGCTGGAGCCTGTCCGCTTTAGAGCTCTCTTTCCTTCAAGAACTTAATATGCTGTTTTTTAAAACTGACCTTTCCCTTCACTTTCAGGAACAGTAGTACCTTGTCACTAGGGCAGTACCCTTAAAAAGTGCTAATATGTACCCTTAAAGTTCACCTTAAATAAAAAATGCTGCCATCATTTACTCACCCTCATGAGAATCTAAACCTGTATGCATTTCTGTTGAGCAGATATTTTGACTCCATAAAATGAAGGTCACATTGGCCCCAAAAGTTTTTTTTTTACAAATATTTTCTTTTGAGTTCCACAGAAGAAAGAAAGTCTAAAAGATTTGGAATGAAGTGAATGAGGTGAATAAATGGTGAAAGAATTTAAATTTTCTTTTCCTTTATAAAGTTGCAGTGGTCTTTTCTCCCCTATAGTGACACAGTGAAACGGCTTCTCAAACAAAACGTAGTTTGTAGTTTGTAGAAAATGTAGGGCGGGACTTGATTGGATCATTGCCTGCTGATTGCTGCGATCTCATGTGAGTGACAGGTTCCTAGAGCGGAGGGATCATTGGTGAACACGTCATCAGAGAAGACATGTCTTTGCTAGGAGGAAGGAACATTAATGTTTTTGATTAAATATTTCAAAGGCACATGCATTTAAAAAAATTATGCCCTAAAGTTTAGGATCCAATTCTCGATATATACTATTTGCTTATTGCCATGCATATTAAGATATTGGCTGTTTATAAGTACTGATAAAGCACACAGTAATGCCTTATTCTGCATGATCACATTCTACATCCCTTAATCCTACCCAATAACTAAACTTAACTATCTTACTAACCATTAATAAGCAGTAATTGAGAGTTTGAGGCAAAAGTCGTTGTTAATCGTGTTAATGGGACCCTAATCTAAAGTGTGACCAATAATGATATGCACAGATAAATCATTGAAACGAAACACTGCAAAATTAGATTTGTCAATGTTGCTTTCATGGGGGACGTTAAAGGATCTGCCTCAGTTACAAACTAAAAGCTACCGAACAACAACTTAAAGTACTTTATTTTTCTGAGAGTGCCTCCCAAACAAATGACTCCTGGCAGTAGTCTGCCCTCCTTGATCATTAACAAGATCGCATTGTTTTGTTTTTCATCATTATAGGAAGTTTACCATCTTGGCCCTTCATCCATCACCACCTCCACCCACTTCCTCTCTTCACATGTTATCACCTCCTCCAGCCTGCTGCATGTCTCTGCCGTCTCCGCTCTTCCAATCATGCCATTTTTATTTCCATTCACTGGCTAGAAGGGGTTTTGTCATCCATTTATTCACTCACTTACCCTCCTACACACATCGTTCAAGATTTACCATTACACTCCACGCTGAGAAGAGGTCCTGAGAGCTCTCGGTTGGGGTCTTAGGATAGCGGAACCAGAACCTCAAGCTTTTCGGAGTTTCTGCGTCTTGCAGGTAATTGGTTAGATATTCACATGACAGACCGAGACAGCGGTATGGAAAGCCAGCGCTGTTGAGATCACACCCAAACACAAACTGAAAATTCTGTCATTATTAACTCACCTTCCTGTTGTTCTAAACCTGTCTGACTTTCTTTCTGGTGAATGTTGTGAAAAATGTCCATTCACTTAAAGTCAATGGGGTCCAATGTTGTTTGGATCCCAATGTTTCTCAAAATATCTTCTTTTGCGTTCCAATGAAGAAAGAAAGTCACACAGGTTTGGAACATCATGAAGGTGAGTAAGTGATGACAGAATTTTCCTTTTTGGTGGAACTACGCCTTTAATTGCTAGCTGTGCATTTTCAGCAGAATCTAAAATCGTCAAGAAAAGATCCCGCGTTGTGCAGGTAAACACCAGAAGCAAACATCGTTGAGAAGCGTGAGCGTTTGAAGTTGTGATGAGTGTAGGTGGAGAGGGAACGCGTTTGATGCTATAAAGAAGCACGTAGGAGGAGACGCTGCATTTTCGTACTATGCTGCTGAATTCTATTTTTGATAGTCATTATTCTCATGCATATGGTCTACTTTTCTGAGCTTTGTTTTTGATGTGCAGACGTGGCGTGTGGGCATGCATTTGATTTCGCCATGCTTGATACGCATCTGGAGAGATGACTGAATAAAGCCCGATGCATTTTACGTGTCGACTCTAATGAGACACTGAGCGGAGTGGGGCTTCATTCATCCTCATGCCTGAGCAGCCAAAGTAATGATTCTGTACATCAGTTATCTAGTCTTTAGACTCCTGTCTCTCGGGAGAAAGTGAGAAAGAGGCGAATGCTACAACACTGGCTAAAGGATGGAGATTGGGAGAGTGATGGATTGAAAAAGAGAGCTGGAGAAGAGGAGAAACAAAACAAAAAAAGATGGATGAAAACAGACTAAAAGAGAGTTTAGCACAGGAATGGGCTTCTGTTTTTAAACTGAGTAATAGAAGTAGACAGTGTTAGAGAGTCAGATGGAGAAAACCGGGTACTTGGGGCATGCCGGCCTGAGCTGGGGGTGGGGTGGGGGGAGTTCTTGAGTCCTCCGTTCACCAGCACTTTCATTTGGCTGCTCTGCGTGACTCAGCACAGCTAATAGAGGCCATTTGTACCGGTCACCAGCAGCTACAGGAAACATGCTGCGGACTTTAACATCTTCTCCTTGCACGCCTTTTAGCGTAGGGGAGATTGCGGCTATGCACCGAATGACTATCACTCCCAGCTTGCAAAGTCTGAGATTGAGATCATTTGCAGTGTCTTGTTTAGCTGTAGGTCACGGCTAGCTTTCAAGTTTGAGGGGTGAAGATGGACAAAAAAAAAAAGTATAATCATTTTGGTCACACTTTAGATTAGGGTCCAATTCTCTCTATTAACTACGGCTTTTGCCTCAATAAACTCCTAATTGCTGCTTATTAATGGTTTGTAAGGTAGTTGTTAAGTTTAGGTATTGGGTAGGATTAAGGGATGCAGAATATGGTCATGCAGAATAAGGTGTTAATGTGTGCTATATAAGAACTAATAAACAGCCAATATCCGACTAATGTGCATGCTAGTAAGCAACTAGTTAATAGTGAGAATTGCACCCTAATTTAATGTGTAAGGTGCTTTTTATTTTCTAGACAGTTGTTTCGAAGGTCCAAACAAGCTCTCTTTGAAAAATGTACAAAGTACAATGTTTGTTTTCCATTGGGTTGACGTGTTATCGAGAGACTGTGTTAACGGGGAGGAGAATCCTGTTTCTGGGCAACCTAAACCTGAGTTTCTGGGCAGGATTTGTCCAAAAGACAATTGGATGTCCTTGCCGGAGAAAGAGAAATGCTGGGTTTTTCCTCCTGCGGCTTGGTGTTAATTCAGCTCGCGTCCTGGACTCACCATTGCATTGCTGTTGCATCATCTGCACACACAGCGTTTCTCTTTTTTTTCCCCCTCTCTAGCTCGTTTGGATCTGCAGATGTTCCTAGCCTCGGCCCATCCCAAATCCTCTCAAGCCTCTAAGTCTCAGATTGCTCATCCCGAGACATCGCAGACAAGCTCCCGCTTCGAGTGCGGTATCTGCGGCGCGTGATCGATGCGTCTGATTTGTTTATGAGTGAGTCGACGTGTCACCGCGGAGGTCGCCGCTGTCCACAGGTCGCCTTCTCAATATGCAGCATTGAATACAAGTAGCAGCCGTGGCACCAACATGCATGTAAATGCGCATCCATGAGACCAGGCCCATTTTTCAGGCAGACAGTCGAAAGGGTGGCAAAACTGTTTTGGTGTAATTTGAGGCGATCGCAACAGAGGTCGGCCATCAAAAGAAAAGCTAGTTACTCAAGGTGAGCAATGACTTGCTGATGAAAGAGAGGGAAAAGGATACGCTGCATGTGTTGGCCACAGGTTTGGAGTTCTACAGGATAGAGGACCTGTCTAGTTGTCCTAACCTTGCGGTGGTCCTTATTAGCTAGTGTGACCCTGTTGTGCGGTCTGAATTGGGCCAAAACGTAGCCATTTTCTCATACCTCAGGACACTTTAAAACTCGTCTCAGTTTTTTCAGTCGCACGGACAGCTTGGAGACATGTTTATGCGCAACAGCTAATCCCAAAACACTCATCTCATGAATTTCATCTGTTATCTACCATAACTCTCTGTCAGATAGCTGTGTGAACTTTTAAACTGGAAGTAATGTCGCTTGGCGGAGGCGATTTACTTTCTAAATTGAAAACTATGCAAATATGCTGCGCTGCGCAGCTTTTGCAGGCTTCCTAAAATTTTATCCTGCAAGATTTATGTCCGGCGTAATGGCCTTGTTGTGTTTTCATATATTTAAATAGCGGTACTCGAAGAGCAAGGCAGGGCTAAACTGGGTTCAGCCTTAAAAGTTTTATAAGGTTTAGCTGTAATTTCATATAAACTGTGCGGGTGAAAAGCCCGAGGCCACACCCCCCTCTGCGGCACACTGGTTTTATCTCGCCCTGCCTGTGAATCACAATTTTGATTTAAGAACCTCCGAAGCCTTGCAGTTTCTGAAAACAACACTAGCTAAATTAATAGTTTCTGTTTTCAAACTAGTTGCATCATCTAAGTGTTATTGTGGTGTGTGTGTGTTAAATATTTAAAGGGTTTAGGAGTGATATGTGCACTGCTGTCTAGGCAAGACTAAGAAAAGGTGTCAAAGTGCCCACAATACAGGAAGAAAACAGAGCTGTCAGTCAAATTGCTTCAATTTCGTCTGGAGAAGCTTTTTTGCCTCGAAATGCAGGCTATTATGTAGTATATTTCCATTTTTCTAGCTGTAATCTAACACTAATGATTCAACTAATGAAAAATGTATCTGTGTGTAAGAGCAGTCGATTTTATATACAGTATATTTCCATTAATAGAAATTTTAGTTTTTTGACAATTTTTGCAAACAATAAATTGTGATTTTTCTACCTTTTTTATCCTCATTTGCTTCATTTGACGGCATCACTACGTCAGTAGCTAATCACTGCTGACATGGTGTAGATGGTTCCAGAGTGATTCGTCACATGACATATACGGCTTACGTGATTGGTTCAAATTCTGTGTATGCCCATGAGCAAAGGAAGAATGAAGGTTGAATAATTCTGGGGGGATGCAAACTTTCTCCAGGTATTATAGTGTTTTAATAAGCTATAACCTATTTAGACCAATGATTGCTTATTTTCTCCTCAGAAACTTTTTTACTCCATTAAAAAAAAATACTAAAATAGCACCAACCATTGTCATTGTAATTTAACATGATTTTTTTTAATTAAGCGTTCCTGATGCGATCTGAGAATCTAGCATCCGTCTTGTTAAAAATACACCAGTGTGCTCTTTTTGTCTAAGCCCTTTATTTTAAATTATTTTTTTCTCATTATGTGAAGCGTTACCTATTTGTTAGTCTAATGATGCTGTATTCAAACTCCATTAATTAGTGTGCAGAGAATGGTGAGGTAGAGAACTAAAAGCCTAGGTAATAGCTTAGATCCTTTTCACTGTATGGACTGATTTAAGCAAGCAAGATTTTAATTACTTTTTGATGTAAACGAGCAATAAGAAAGGAATGAAGGGGCTGTGTACTGTTAATCATCATTGTGTCTTTTTATAGCGGATTGTAAATAGGGCTACACTGAGGATATACAATTACAATGAACCTGGTTGTTAGACTAACTGTTGGTTGTTTGACTATGAGCAGGTTTAAAGCCTTTTTTGCAGTATATGCATTGATTTTTGTAGAAAAATCTGTGGAAATGTGATAAATGGAGCTGAGAGTATTACACTCTTAATGGTAAATGAGAACTTTAGCCAGATGTTTAACCCAAATAATTTTTTGTTTTGTTTTTGAGGTGTAAACCAGTTACAGTCCTGGTTCACATCTTTTCCTATGGAAGACAAATTGAAACAAAAGTACTGAGTAGGGCTGTAAACGATTAATCGCGATTAATCGAATCCAAAATAAAAGTTTGTGTTTACATAATATATGTGTGTGTATTGTGTACAATTATTTTGTATATATAAATACACACAAATGCGAGAAATATTTGCATTTATATACTGCATATATATTTTTATATGATTTATATTATATATAAATATAACTATTTTATATATATATAATCTTAAATATATACAGGCATGTGTGTGTATTTATATATACAAAATAATTATACACAATACACACACATATATTATGTAAACACAAACTTTTATTTTGGATTCGATTAATCGCAATTAATCGTTTAGTACTGAGTAATATTAATTAACTACTGTACATGTACTTACTTACTATAGAGTTGTGGTTAGGGTTTAGTTTAGGGTTAGTTACTTCTAATTATGCATAATTTACAGTTATTATATAGTACATGTTGTAACGTGTAAGTATGTCACCTTAAAATAAAGTGTTACCAAAATCCCTCCTTGAATGTAAGATGTTTTTTTCTAGTGGTTCAGTTTTCTTTAAGGAGACCTTGAATCAAATCACATCCTAGCACCTTTATAAATACCTAACATAATCATAAAAAACAAACAAAGAGTAGCTTTTGACATTTCAAAATCCAGCCTCAAAAAATGTCTGTGGCAAAAAAGCTTCTAAGGGATAGTAGATGCGTAGACAAACTTTGTCCCAATTCTGTGGAAATGTCTTTCACAGATGTGTGTACCTGTGGGGTCTACTACTGAGCACATTCCCACACAAATAAACAACCGTTAAACTGAGTTTCATGCATGCATCGCAGGAAGCATTAGTATTTAAAATCCTGCAATGAACAAATGAAACAATATTCCATGGGTCAGTGATAGCATGAGTGCACACAGTGTAGCAGAGTTACGGGCCCTTAATGGGTCTTTGCTTTATACAACACTCACTCACCATTTCCTTGTAAACAACAGCCTGCGTGTGTATTAAGCGTGTGTGTTAGCTAAAAACATCCTCGTACTTGATGTTTCGGCTTGCATATATAATATTTTCTCAACTTATGACTGAACCAACATTTGTTTATGTCATATTGAATAGTCAAATAGATTATCTATATTAAGCATAACTTGTCTTTTCTTTATGACAAAAGCAACAGTGCATTAAGAACGGCTGTTTTGTGAGCTACATGCCATCGATCTGTATTTTTTTATTATTTGGAGGGCTTTCCACGGAGTACGTCTGCACAGACACAAGGTGTTCTCGTACCTATGCTAATGTACCATCTTGTGCTGAGCTGTATTGAGATTTATCATGCAGGGCTTGATATAAAACAGAGGATGTGTGGAAACTAGTTGTTTTCAGAGAAGCAGGAGGGCATTGTGGGATACGTGAGGCTGGAGGGTACGCTTTGCCTGCAGTAGGAGCAGATCAAGATGGTGATATGATACCGGCCGACTCCAGCGCGTGGAGATTGCAATGTTTATGTATGCGGCGGTATATGCGTAAGTGTATATGTATAGCACTTAAAGGAAGCTGTGTGTATCTACTTATCTTTTGGTTATTGATTCTCGGCATCCTTTGATACAAAAGTGATTTGACGGCGCTCACGTACCCCAAGAAAAATACGTAATGATTCTGGAACAACCCCATATTAAACCATTACGAGATTATAATTAGCCTGACGTCTACTGAAACAGTCTATTTGTTATTCATAGGGGACTACGATTTTTTTTATTGAGGCATTGTTAATAAATAAATCCTCATTAGTGATTTTCCCACTCAGTGTTATTGCATGTAAATAGGATTTTAATGTCGTGATATTTATTGGACTGAAATTCATTCGGCATAAGACGTTTAAAGACCAACCGGACTGCTAGCGCACCAAGAGCCTTTTTGACTCTGTGTTTTCTTACAGTTTATAGTTACGGAACCCGAAAGCTGTTATCTTCAGATTAAAGTGGCTGAAGCAAACCTTACGAAAGCTTGCAGACTGTTCCGAAATAAAGTTGTTTTGCTTGTCTTTTCACTCTATCAGAAACCCCACCAAAAAAATGCAATGTTATGAGGTTCACGGTCCAGTTCAAACCTTTTCATTAATCCACTGCCATCATGGGATGATTTTTTTTTTAAGTTTGCATTTCAATTGGATGCGAGAAAGCTGGAGCAATTGCAGGCATCTTTTAAGGTTTGTTTTGGGAATTAGGAGAATATATGAATAAGTTATAATAATGCGAGAGAGAGAGAAATAGGGGAGGTCAGACTGCAGAATGCTGCTGGGAATAAACTCAAGAATCTTCAGATTCTTCCAGAATGGAAGTCTGAAAGTTGCAGCTTGGATTTCAACCGTGCTGTGAAAGTCTCCGTGGCAGTTTAAAATGTGCAGAGCCCACTTTCTGAGGCAGAAAATCTGTATTTCATGCCCAAAATGGGCATTAAACCTGCACTGAAAGTGATGCCACGAAAAGCCTGGGTGCTTGAGAAGCCCCTGCGTCGAAATATGTGCGACATAACATTTGCTCATGAATTTTAATATGTTTGGGTTTAGTGTGGTGTGGGGGGGCTTCATTTGCAAGAAAGCATGAAAGAACGTGATAAAGATGGATTGAGAGGGGGGGGGGGAAGGGGGGGGTTGGATAAAAGAGAAAGGAATCGGGCAGAAAGAGAGAACAGGGGAGTCCCTGAGACAGATGTCACCCTCACCGCAGATTGATGGCTCTTGGCCGGTTTCCACGTCGAGCTTTGACCCCGCTGTCCTTTGCAGTAATTTATAGGTGACGGTTTTAAAGATTTAAGCACTATTTTGTGGCCATCATGGCCTCGGACAGAGAACGACCTTCTAATGCAGGGTCGCAGTTGCTAAAAATGAGCCTACTCGCACCCATGCAGATCTGACAGTGCAGCACCGAATACATGCATTTGCTGTTGAAATCTCGCAGGCCAGCCCGATTCATTAAAAACACTGTTTGTTTTAAGGATGTGGTTTTTATTTTAAATATACAGTGCGAGTGTGTACGACATTCAGGGTGATAACTTTCAGCTTGAAACATAGAGGACTGGAAAGGGGAAGTGTAGGGGGACTAGACACCCTGTGCAGCTTTTTGGCTGTGTATCTGTGGACCCAGCTGGGTCTGTTGTTGGATGAGGTGTATGAGAGGCCCTTATGTCTGCAGCAGTGGCTCGTGATCGCGGGAGGGGGGGTGGGCTCTCTAGCACATCATCACTCATTTGCAATTTAATGGCCCCAGAGATCACCCTTTCCTCACCCCACCAGCCCATTCCCAGCATGGCAAAGCTTATTAGCAGAGGTTTTAAATAATAATAATCTCCAGTGAATCTACTGCGCTATCCTTCCCCCTTCCGAGGTGCCTGGTCAGTGGGGTCCATCAGGGTGGCACAAAAAAGAGCTCTTTTGTTTATTTTAACAGGGTTCAGATTGAACCAAGAGATGTCTATAATACCTGTTTATCTAAAAGAATAAAATATTAATTCAGTTAATTAAGTTCACTTGTGCCTTTTTTTAAAGAACGTTCTTAAAATAATTTGCTACCGGTGAAACATAATTTTTGTGACTTATCTTTATTTGTTTATGTTGGAATTTGAATTGGCCACACCCATATCATTATATTGTTCTATCTATCATTCTATCTATATATTGTTTTATTATTTTATATACATATTGTTCTATCTATCTATCATTTGTTCTATCCATCTAATCGTTCGTTTGTTCTATCCATCCATCTATCTATCTATCTATCTATCTATCTATCTATTTATCGGTTGGTCGTTCACTTCCACTATCCATCTACCTATGTTCGTTTGTTCTATCCTTCAATCTATCATTTGTTCTATCTAATGTTAATTTGTTCTATCCATCTATCTGTTGTTTGTTCTATTTATCTATCGGTTGTTCTATCTATCCACCTATCATTTGTTTGTTAATTTGTTCTATCTGTTTATCGTTCGTTGGTTCTATCCATCTATCTGTCGTTTGTTTGTTCTATCTACAAATCTATCGTTTGTTTGTTCATTTGTTCTATCTATCGTTCGTTCGTTCAATCGTCCTCTGGCTTTCTTTAAATTACAATCATATTTGATTCTGTTTGGAAACATTTATTTTTGTAATTTTACTGCCATAAATATTAGACTCTTCATCTTTAAGAAATAAACACTGTGTACTTTTGCTTTTTTGTTTTGTTTGCTTTTTTTTTTAAAGTGTCTTTCGTTAGTTTCAATTTATGACTCTGTTTTCCCTGGAGACCTCCAGTCGATGCAGACATATTTAGACCTGTCTGGAGGTAGCAGACTACATTATTACGAAGCCATAATGTTCTGTAGAGAACCATAAAGTCCCAGGCTTTGATGACACTGATAACGATGACTGGCTAACAATGCTCCCTTTAGTAGGCAAATTATAGTCTATGCAAAGTATTCTCTTTTAATTCCCATGTCATACCCACGTGTAGTTGCACGCTGCTACACCTCGGATGCCCTGCCCGAGGGCATTAAATTCACACAAAAAAGACTGGAAATTGAAGCTCTGCAGTCCTACTTATTCAAGGAGAGAAAGATAGCATAGGGTTGCTCTGCCAAACGGATAAATATGACGAGTTTTGAGGATTGTGGAAACCGTGGGCCTCCTCACCCTGAGCAGCTTAGCTGTCCTCTTTTTAAAAGAGTGAGGAACATGGGTATCAGCGTGAAGCAGCCGCGAGGGCCTTCGTCTGTGTGCATGTGCAGGATTTTAGGAGAGCAGCCATAATGCTCGGTTTCCTGCAGAGAGTCAGCTTGACTTCCTGTCTGGGGCCGCGCTCGCATTGGAAACGTTATCGAGCGTGCGTTTGATAAAACATTGTCTGTTTACAAATCCTATTATGCACGTCTGCTGTGTCCTTGGAGTTGATTGCCGGTCCATGTTAGCTTTAGTAAACGTCTTAATTGCGTTAAATGGGTAGAAAAGCTGGCAGATTAGAAGCCATTAATGAGCGTTGTGTGAGCGAGCGTATTCCCGAGATGGCACTTTTGTTGGGGTTGGCAGGCGAGAAGGGAGAGAGTATGCCAGCGTCACCTTGAAACTCGAAAACACTGGAGAAACAGGTCATTGTGTCTCTGCTGAAAAGAGGTACACATCGCTCTCCCTCGCTTTCTCACTCCAATCTCTTTGGATTCTCTCCCTCCCTTTCCATCTGAACAGTAGATAAGCTCACTGAGGGAGAGTTTAAAGGACTCTCCATTTGTGTATAAATAGCTTAGGATGAATTATTGAGGGACCCAGGGTTACTAATAATCCCCCTGGACCCATCCGACAATGACACAGAAGATAGAGGGAAAACAATTACGCCGGGTTTCTCCTGAGGAGGACTGGGTGGAAGGATGGAGGAGGAGAGGGGGGTGCAGACGGAGACGCCGCAGAAGCCCCTCACCGGCTTCCCGTCTTGGCTAATAAAGCCAATTAAGTCGGTGGAATCAATGGGCATGCGAGCGGTCCCGGAAAGAGGAAGCATAATGATTCATGTCCTCCACCCGGAACGTCCCGTCCCTTTTGTCCACGCGGCCAGGAGGACAGCGGGACACTGACGGGATGAGACAAGAGGACCGTGGGGGAATATTAAGGAGCTGTTTGTGTCTGCTGGTGTCAATGCAAGGACGGCACCGAGAGGGTGAGAGGTGCAGACGGACAGGCCGGTCACCCTGCCATGCGCTCGCTCGCTTTCAGCAGGACGGTCTCTGCTCTCTGGTCTGTCTGCGCTCCAGCTCTTGCAGGGGGATCTTGGGTACGTCTCAAAAGCCGTAGATCTATGGATGCTGTTATACTTAAAGAAAGGTATCATCAATGTACGCTTTATATTTGTAATTATATATATATACTTATGTGTGTAGGTATAAAAGTAATTTTTCTCAGAGACAAAATGCTGTAGTTTTTGAAACACCCATATACTTTAAAATAAATATTGAAATCTACTTAAGCTGTAATTTTTATGATAATACTGGAAATATAAGTGGGGCTACAATTAAAAAGTCCCACTCGCCTTTTCAATCTCAGTCTCAGACACTCTTAAAGTGTTTACTTCAATATGTGGTTGTTAAAAAATAGAAAAACTCTGTCCCGTTTAGCTTTCCGTAGTCCAACGCACATATTATGTATATAGCCCACAGTAAACTACCGTTTGGAATCGGTACAATCTTTAAATGTTTGTGAAAGAAGTCTCTTATGCTCACCAAGGCTGCATTTATTTGATAAAAATATATAAAAGCAGTAATATTGTGAAATATTATTACAATTGAAAATATCATTTTTTTTTTTTTTATATTTTTTTAAATGTGATTTATTTCTGTGATGGCAAAGCTGCATTTTTAGCATCATTACTCCAGTCTTCAGATTCACATGATCCCAATATGCTGATTTGATGCTCAATAAACATGTATTATTAGTATCGATGTTGAAAACAGTTGTGCTGTTAAGTAGGAACATTTCAAAAGAACAGCAATTCTTTATTTGGAATAAAAATGTTTTGTAACAAGACAGTTTTTACTGTCACTTTCTGATCAATTCAATGCATTCTTACTGAATATTTTTTTTTAAATTAAACTGTTTTGAAGTAAAGCTTCATGGCATTGTGTCTTAATAAAAGACTTGCAAGAACCTCAAGTGGTCAGTCTCGTGTCTTGAATTTGCAAACCCTTCAAGCGCAATTGTACATTCCACTTTGTTATCAGAGTCATGCCTTTGAAATATTCAGCACTTCATCTAGATGGATCTGACCAAAAAGTCAAAAGGTTGCCTGCAGAACTGAAAGTGCGCACGATCATTTAAATGAGCTTTCACTTTGTTGCAGAATATACCAAAAGTCAAAAGTTTGGCTTGTGACTCTACAGATGATTTATAGAGCAGATTGCAGCTCTGAATGGTTTTATTAGTGACAGAAACGGCCGTGCATGAAAACTTTCATGGCTAAAGCCCACTCGTAGCATTGCCCATCTCTCCGACCCAGCCAGTGGGAAGGACGTTGATTTGTAAACCGCTGTGAAATGCCACATTACTGGTTTTGATTAGTCCTGTGGCTTGGCAGCGCATTTATGTAAACCTTGACTTTACTGCTTTCCTGCATGACATCTCGCTAACAAGCTCTCGGTATTAAACGCACGCTCCCTCACATCTTTGCTCTAATAATACTATATTTGGGAAGCCAAAGATATTTTCTACCCTCTTTCAGTGCAACCTTCAGTTCTTGTATTTCAGAGCCTGGCAGACGGGCTTATCCTTGATACTTCGGTGAAGCCCCACAGAGCCAGGATGTAATTGACTGTCCACTTTTGAACACCACACGACTGAATTTTCTATTATCTGTCCAAAAGGTGATGTAAATTCAATTCAAAAAGGCTTGGTCGAATTAAGCAGTGTGTGCGTGTGAGAAAAGGCGGTAGAGAGAAATAGAAAGACCTGCCTTATAGTGTTACACGGTATGTGTCGGATGTATTCATGAGCGTAAATGTAAAATTGTCGTGTCGTGAATGCGATTGCGCCCCTGTCCCGGCGGATGTCTGTGCACGTGCAGGTTTGTGTTTATAGTCCCTTTGTATTATACGTTAATGCGTGTGTGGTTGCGTGAACAAACAAGTAAATGAGTTACTTGTGAGACTGTTAACACACATGGTGTTGAATGGGTGTTGGGAAGAGTGTGCAGCTGTATTTATTGCATACTGTAGTGTGTGTTCATACTGTCTCTGAGTCCTATGGGAGTATGGAGTGGGGGGGGGGGGACTGTGTCCTAATGATGCGTTTTCTACACCATTGATTCAGTAGCTCTGCTCCACAGTAAATCCTTCACATGCAACACATTAGAGCCCAGGCTTTTTCCTCCACCAATCGATTCACAGAACTTACAGCCGTTCCTCTTTTCTCCTGTCCTCCGTTCTGCGCTCGTCTCCATTCCTCTGTGCTCCTCGTCTTTTTTCTTTGTCCTTTTCTAAAGACAATAAAAGTGAATAGAGTTCTTTATTTCTGTCTGTCTGTCTGTCTGTCTGTCTGTATGTACTGTATGTCTGTCTTTCTGTATGTATGTCTGTCTGTCTGTATGTATGTCTGTCTTTCTGTATGTCTGTCTGTCTTTCTGTCTGTATGTCTGTCTGTCTGTCTTTCTGTATGTCTGTCTGTCTTTCTGTCTGTTTGTCTGTCTTTCTGTATGTCTGTCTGTCTTTCTTTCTTTATGTCTGTATTTTTGTCTGTCTATATTTTTGGCTGTCTGTCTATCTGTCTTTTTTTCTGTCTTTCTTTCTGTATGGTGTCTTTCTGTATGTCTGTATTTCTTTCTGTCTGTCTGTGTGTCTGTCATTCTGTCTGTCTTTCTTTCTGTCTGTCTATCTGCCTTTCTGTCAATCTGTCTGTCTTTCTGTATACATGTCTGCATGTCTGTCTTCTTTCTTTCTTTCTTTCTTTCTTTCTTTCTTTCTTTCTGTCTGTCTGTCTGTCTGTCTTTCTGTATACATGTCTGCATGTCTGTCTTCCTTTCTTTCTGTCTTCCTTTCTTTCTTTCTGTCTTTCTTTCCTTCTTTCTTTCTGAAAAGTTTGGGAAATTTTCACATTTTTCCCAAAATGTTGAATGGTAGTGTATGTCACGTCATATGGGAGAGTTCAGCTCATATGCCATCTCAGGGTTCTTCTTTTTCTCCCTGGCAAGGGATTCAGCAGACGGGAACCCAGGTTTAGTATTAAAGCCCATTAGAAATGCATCCACCGACCTCCTCAAATATTCCCTCACACTACACTTCATTCCACTGGAATAATATCACTCAAGGAGAGGACTCATTAGTCCCAGAAACAGCTCCTGAATATTTAAGGCCTATTTTATTGAATCAAAAAAGAAAAGCTTGACATGGTTTTCGGCACAGTAATTGAAGATCGCTCTCGTTCTCTCTTACTTTCTCTTTCTCTCTCTCAGATTACTCTCTGAGCTCATATTGCTGTCTTCAAAGTGCATTTTTATTTAATCAGGGGTTTACTGCGTCCAATTAAATATTTTAGGAAGACATGTTGTTTGGAGGTGGGGGCAGGGCGGAGCGGCGCAAAGGTGTCCTGGAGTATTTCAGGAGACCTTGAAATCTCAGACATTTGGAGGACAGTTTATTCAAATTACCCAAGGTGTACAGGGATACTCGTGTTAAAGGGAGGAGGGAGAACCTTGTGAATTTGGTATACTACCTTTGCTCAATCTCCACCACCACGAAAGCGATGCACACCATCGCAGGCACGGCGGCTAAAATGACGTGAACAAACATGACAGTGCTTGGAAACACTTTTTGGAACAATAAATGTTTGATCAGCACATATTGATTTGAGCCAGTTTGTTTGTTGGTTGTTTTTGCTGCACCAGTGATTATTGCCAAATCTGTCTTGGGTTATTGCCCTCACAGAAACTTTTGAAGATGAATGCTTCTTTGGCCAGATGATCAATTGGATTATTTGCAGTGGCAGGTATAAATAATGACAGTAATAAGCAAAAACAAGTGAAGGAGCAGCTATAATTTATTATTCATATCATGAATCCCAATTGTTATAAATGACGCCTGCATTATTCCATTGCCCTCTCCTTTACTCTCGAAACCTGTTGTGCAAATAAAAACCAGAAGGATTCTAGTGGAATATTAATTCAAAATATAAAAAGGCCACCGCTTTTGATTCAAGATATATACACTGTTCTGTGCATGTACTGTACTTAAATTGCAATGTCATGTTAAATGCAAAACATTGATATTTCCGTTTACAGACCAACATTTTTCTGTATTTGTTTACAGGTTACAACTCTATTTGTGTTATTGACATTTTCTAAGCGTTCTTTAAAATGTGAAAAAGCGGAAGAATTCCAGTTCATTCAGAGGAGCAGAACATGTGGCAATGTGTTTTACTTCTCTTTAAAAGCGTTAAACGTATTTCTTGTGTAATATTACATGAAAAGATGTGCAAAGAACCGTGATGCATGTGTTGGTTCTCATGCAGAGTGAGACCGAACACGAGATGTTCTGAATGCCATGACACAGCAACTACTGACTAAAACCTAAGCTTGTCGAAACTATAATACTAATCTTTCGCAGCCTTGCAAGCACGAGTATTTCCTTGCTCATCACAAAGTCTGACCAAGGCACTTGTGAATAGAGTCAGGGCCAGCGATCACCATGGTGACTGGGATGCAGTGCGGAAATACACTAGATATGTGTCACTAATAATGTGCAACTGAAGGGATTCGTAGGATGGCGTTTTCATAAATAACTCCTAAATATGCACACTTAAATCAAGCATATGGTCTATGGAAGTCACAACCCTTCAGTCTGTTGTTAAAATAACATATACTGGAACACATGTGGAGACAGAAAGTTAACACTTGTAACCCCAAGAATGGGAGTCAGTCCTCCCAACTAGTCATCCCTTGATGCCAGCACATAAAAATATTGGTTTATTTTGATAACGAACAGCTACATTAATACAACTAATTCATCATTCTTGTATTTTAAGATAAGGCTAAATGTATTTCTAATCCAGATTATATATCACTAGTTGATTGTGAATCTTATGGGGTAGAAACACTGATTAATTTACTGTAATAGCTGAGCTAAAAAAAAATGTGTGTGTGTGTGTGTGTGTGTGTGTGTGTGTGTGTGTGTGTGTGTGTGTGTGTGTGTGTGTGTGTGTGTGTGTGTGTGTGTGTGTGTGTGTGTGTCCGTCCTTTAAGGGTGTCTGCAGAAGGAGAGATAAGACGGCAGTGTAGGACACTAGTGGAGAGTGTTCACAGAATCCTGGTGATCTTATCTTTTCTCTACTTCCCCTTCTCCTTCTTTCCTTCATCCTTTCTTCTCTCTTGCGCTGCAATTTTCACAGCATGCACGAGGGAGTGAATTGTCCCCCCCAATCATGCGTCTGTGTTGTTTTATCAAAGTCAAGAATTTAGTATGAATTGCCTTGTAAATATTTTGGTGCAAATTCATCACTTGGTGTGAAACTTTCTAGTTAAAGTATGTATACTACAGTTCAACAGTTTGGGATCACTACAATAAAAAAAAAAAAGAGATTTTACCAATGATTATCCAAATATCCATTTCAAATAAATGCTGTTCTTTTGAACTTTCTATTCATCAAATAATCTTGAAAATGTATCACAGTTTCCATAAAAATATTAAACAGCACAACTATATTTTCAACATAAAGAATTAGATAATAATAAAAAATGTTTCTTGAGCACCAAATTAGCATATTTCTGTATTCTTGGGCTTATGCATTTTATAGTAATATAATTTCATTTTTTTAATTGCAAGAACATTCCGTTTGATTTTGTAAGATAAAAATGTAGCTTCTGTGTTCTGTGTTTGGTTGCCGTTTGATGTCTAATGTAAAATCTGGATTTTGAAGCAAAAACAGTTCAGAACCACTTTTTAAAGTTTCTCAAATTCATTTTTTATTTGTTTGTTTGTTTTATTTTTCCAGAGTGCTTTGAGACGTGCCCTGATGTTCAAAAGAAACCTACGCCTCTGACAAACCCCTCCATTACCATCCGACCGTTGTGTTTTATCTTCCCTGCTCCCTTTGTACTGTATTTTCTTTTCTCTCTTGCATTTTCTCTCTGTTGTCTTTAAAGTGCTGTCTTGACCAGACGGAAAGAAACAATATTGCTTTTAGAGGACAAACAAATAGAGGTTCTCCATTATCTTTCCGCTCATCCCGTATATTTGTGCGCGTTCGCCTGTGTGTGTGCGCCCCGGTGCTTGTCAAGTGGGACAGGGAAGCATGCACAAGTGTCCCATGAGAGCTCTAGCCCGTTCTATAACATGACAGGCCCTCAGAGGAGCACGCCAAGCTGTCACACTGAGCTCTCCCCAACGTTAATGAGTCAGAGTTAATTAAAAAACCAAGGCAGGACTGCGGGAGACACACACATCGACGCACACACATATATGCAAGCGTACATGCGATCGCCCAACCTGGCCAGGGTTAAACACACAGAGTGGACAGCGGGGAAGAATATTGCTGATTCATGCTCTTGTCTCAGGGGGCCCGTGTGTGTGTCTTGTGCGTGTTTAGCGTCCCTGCAGCACTGGGGCTTTTATGGGGAGTCAGGGAGAAAGTTACGCTCCTGATCCTCTCAGTCTTTTTACTTAGTTCCCTTTGCTCCTTTCGGAGGTCCCTCTTTTTATTTAGTATCCACCAAAATAGCTACTAAAGTAGTTAGCTACTAGACGGAGCCGATAGCCTTGTGGGCAGCGCTGCGACCGAGTTCGAGTCTCGGATCCTGTTTACACCTGGTATTAAAGGGATAGTTCACTTTGAAATTAAATTTTGGTATGTTTTAGCTTTTCTGAAGTGCATCCAAGATGTAGGTGTCTTTGTCTCCGCAGTAGTTTTAATTTTTATATTTTTAGGTCAAACCGTCTTGTCTGTCAGTCATATAATGCAGGTATATAGGTACTGTCTCCAAAAGCATGCAGAGATGTCTCTAATAGCATGCAGAGAAAAGTCCAAATTAAAAAATTCCCCATCGTAAGTGCACATTGATGGCCTAAGACACGAAACAAGCGGTTTGTGTGATAAAACGAACAGTATTTATATAGTTTTTATCTCTTTTAAACAACCATGTCCATCTGATCTGTTTACGTCGCTTGCGCAGACATAAAGCGCCGGAATGCTCCGGAAGTGGTCTCCCGGATGAGTTTGCGCGTGCTTACGTAAATGTATTTTTTTACATCGGTGTAAACATCCCGGATAAGCGCAAACTAGTACCATTTCTATTAGCCGTCCTACTTACAATCTCTGTTCTGTGCATAGGTTCTGGTGTAAACAATGAGTGACGTACACGCGCGAGAGATCACTTCCGGAGCCTTGCGCAAGCGACGTAAACAGATCAGATGGACGTGGTTGTGTAAAAGAGATAAAAACGATATAAATACTATACGTTTTATCACACAAACCGCTTGTTTCGTGATACCTGCATTATATGACTGACAGACAAGAACGGTTTGACCTAAAAATATACAAATTGAAACTACTGTGGAGACAAAGACACCTACATCTTGGATGCACTTCAGGTAAGCTAAAACATACCAAAATTTAATTTCAAAGTGAACTATCCCTTTAAGAAGCGTTTTAGTCGATCTGATCACAAGTGGACGACGCTAAATGCAGATGTAAACGGGGTCTAATACGTTTTGAGCTTGTTCACTTTCATCCACTTCGAAAACGCATTTAAACCAATTGCTTTGGTAGTGTAGACGCTCATGTGGTCGAATGCGTTCGAACAGCCAATAAAGACCGTCTACTCGCTGCCTACTCACCTAATGCACAAACACTATGGGAAGCGCGGTATAGCCTTTCTTTGTCTTTGAGACCCAAGTTTGGTTTGAAGATGAAAAACGTACCAAGCACAATGTTCTCTCCATTCCTGATTTCTAACACTCGCGGCTGTCCGAGCAGAAACGAAAGCTGCTGCTCTCTGTGTGTTTTTCCATCGTTTCCGGGCACGTGTAAATTGCTCAAGCTTATTTTGTGCATTAGATTGAAAAATCTAAAAATATATATATATATTTACCCGCCCATAGACCCTGCTTTTGAAGATATCAGGCCAGAAGTGGTCGAAAGTGGACAAATGACGTATTAAAACAACAGGTGTAAACGAGAATGTGTCTCCCTCGTCTACTTGTGATCCGATCGGCCAAAACGCATCTTAATAACAGGTGTAAACACAGGGCCTGAGATTAATAAATGCTGTAGAAGTATTTTTCATTGTTAGTTCATGGTAACTCTTATATTTAACTAGGTAACGAATTCAACTTTATTGTAAAAGGCTAACATATCATTTTTTTATAATTTAACTGGTTTTTTTTACAATTACGGCAGAAGCTGTGGTTAACATGGTAAATTTTTGTTAGGATTAATTTTCTTTCATCACCAAAATGGTTTTATGTTCCTTTTTTTTTGTTAAAAAGAAAAGATTAGCATCTTGCTGCAACAAGGGTTTGTTTGAAAATAAATTTATGTTTTAATTTTCCATTTTGGTTAACAATCAGTCTTTCCATCTTATCGTCGTTTGTGACACTATTAGCATGCAGGCGGAAATGTCAGCGGCAGATTATCATGTTTACTCAGCATATTAATATATTAGCATTTTTTAAATATTAATGCAAGATTAGCATAAACATTAGCATCCATTAACATGCTTTTGCATATTCAAATTTGCTTACTTCATGTACAAATGCGACGCTAATCGTTTCAGCTTTTGTTCAGTGGTTATTCCACTCAATTCCTATCCCAGTGGGATTTTTTTTTGATTAAGTTGACGCTGAAAAGATTCACGGTTGTTTTTAGCAAACTACTTTAGCGGGGTGAGATTAGCATCATGTGAGAGTGAGTGCTCGTTGGAAGAGCTGGATGTTAACACAAACTCACACTGATGCACGTTAGGGCAGATGTTCCGAGGAGGGACAGGAAGATTGTCGTCTTGTCACACTGAACTTAAAGACTGAGGCGTGAGTTGCAGCAGGCCATGAAAGCTGAGAAAAAGATCCTATCGCATCAGACGCGCTTGGATGAACTTTCTCGCTATATCTCATTCTTTCTTTTTACAGATTTCCTCCATAACTTTTTTGTTGTTGCTGTTGTCGTTGTTTGGCTTATCCTTTCATCATGCAGTCAATTTTGTTAATTCGCTCCTGCTATTTGCAAATCTTGTGTTTTAAGGAACTGCCTCTTGTCCTTTTGGACCAGTGCTGCATTGTCTCTTAAATCTCACATTTGTTGATGTACTACGCATGTACATGTTTGTTTGGTCTCGAAACTTAAACTGCTCTGTAACGTACTGAATATTGTGGTTGTGAATTCTGATCATTTAAATGATATTATCTATATAGCTGCCTAGCATTTTGTTGAAATCCCAGAAGCATCAATCACATGACTAATGAATATTTGTGATATTACAATAGTTATTGCAAATATGACAAAAAAATAATTAATTAATTCAAATGAATTGTTATGATAAATTATTAATGAATTGTACAATCATAACACATTTTAAAAAAGGTTGAGAAAAATATTTTTTATTGTTGCGACCAGTAAAAATGTTATTGCCAGTAAAAAACATTTTTTTAATATATATATATATATATATATAGCCTATATATATATATATATATATATATATATATATATATATATATATATATATAACTTTGTGTGTGAGCTGAGCATATATATATATATATATATATATATATATAGCCTATATATATATATATATATAATAATTAATTGTTATTACCCGACATATATATATATATATATATATATAATATATATATATATATAATATATAATATATATCTGTAATTATATTTATATATATATATATATATATATATATATAATAATTAATTATTATTACCCGACATATATATATAATAATAATATATATAATAATAATATATAATATATATCTGTAATTATATATATATATATATAAATATATATATATATATATATATATATATATATATATATATATATATATATATATATATATATATATATATATATATATATAATTACAGATATAACTATTTTTTTCAAACCAAGAAGGTTTTTGTGCATAAAAATGTTCAAGCCTGAGTGTACTTAAAGCAGGTACAAAAGTGCTTGCATGAATGCTATTTTTTACCCAAAATTATGATCAGCTATTTTTATTGGCCAAAAAATCCCAAACAGTGCATCCTTATTGTCTGTCAAATTAATGAGCAAGCATGCACATTCATACACTGTTAAATGTTGATACCAGCAAGGCCTTGTAGCCAGAAAATTAAAAGAAGCTGCATATTTTCTTCCACACACACACACACACACACACACTTGTATTTTCGCACACTCTCCGTCTTTCTCTGGGGAGCATAAGTGTGTATGGCTCTGGGCATGTGCTCTGAACGTCTTCATCTCTCTTCTTTCTTTTATGTCTCTGTGTCTGCCACACAAATGTAATAATGTTGTTTTTCTTTCCTGGTTTGGCAAAAACAATATGAAGGTAGAGAGCTCAGCTTCACTCAAACGGACACCTGCTTGTGTCTCAACCTCTCTGACCTGTCTTTAATTTATCTCCGTCTCTGTTATTCCCTCTCTCAGGCTGTGCCTTCCTCACATACTGTGCAAGAGAATCGGCGCTAAAAGCTCAGACCGCGCTTCACGAGCAGAAGACGCTACCTGGGGTAGGTCATCACGGTCAAACACAAACATGCAAACAAACACATGCACACTATGGCTAGTTGGCATAAAATACTTTTGGGAAGTTTTCCAAGTGACATGCTATTATAGCATATTATTATATGCATTTTGGTGTTATTTTTATAGCTTATATTAATTCAGGATGCTTCATAGGATGCATTAAATTGATCAAAAGTACAGTAAAAAAAATGAAAATGTTACAAAAGTTTTCTATTTCAAATAAATGCTGATCTTCTGTTTAAAGAAACCTGAATATGTGCTACTGTTTCCACAAAAAATATTAAACAGAACAACTGTTTTCAACATTGATAATAATAAGTCAGCATATTAGAATGATTGCTGATGGATCACACTGAAGACTGAATCATTACAAGAATATCTTTATGTATTTTATACATTCATTTTAAACTCTGTTAAAACAGAAAACTGTTATTTTATATATTTTATGAATTAAATGAAAAAATCTCAAAATATTAGTGTTTTACTGTACTTTGATCAAATAAAAAATAGTGCAGTGCTATGTGTCAACTACCCAAAATTAGATGTAATACATTTTACATTTAAACACGTTGTATGTAGGTTTGGCTAGAAGATGATGTTTTCTTGCCGCATATCTCAAAAAGATAGCCCTCAAAAAGCGCCAACTCTTCTTTTTTGGCTTGCATTTTCAATCTCGTTCCCTCGCTTCTCATACTCTTCCTTCCTTTCCCTCTCCATCTCTCTCTCTTTCTTTCTGGAAGAGCCTTGTACCCAAGGGCAAGAACTACACAGCACCACATTAGAGCTGGCCTATTTATAGTGTCTTTTAGTGTCTCTGAGCATGTGTGTGTGTGTGTGTGTGTGTGTGTGTGTGTGTGTGTGTGTGTGTGTGTGTGTGTGTGTGTGTGTGTGTGTGTGTGCGATCGTGCTGTATGAATGTCTGCAGGCACGTGTGTGTCTGTGTGTATGTGAATGTATTACTATGTCACTCCTTTTTAGGTTCAGTACAAACTTGCTGTCCCACTCTAACATCGTGTGTGTGTGCGTGCGTGCGTGCGTGTGTGTGTGTGTGCGCGTGTGCGTGCGCGCGTGTGTTTTGAAGTTTCTCCGTAAGCTCTTGCTCAGCTCGGTTTGGTGTGTTCTGTTTTAATGACGCCTCCAGGGAGAATGACAGTTGCCGTGGCGAACGGAATGCCTTTGATGCGAGTGATTATGACATCATAGATGTTGAATGCAAGGGGAGTCACTTTGCTGTAGTTCCACTTCCTTTCTCTTAGTGCAAAAGAATATTCACTCTGTAAAAGCGCGCACACAGCCATACACGTTTCGTTCATCCGCCCCCATCCCGCCATGAGCGTGTAAGTCATCATGTTAGATGTTGACTGTAATAAGAAAAACCCTTGATCGTCTTATTATGAGCACATCTATTTGCACGAAATGCAAACGCAGCAGCAGCAAATGAATTCAATCGAAGGCTCTGCCTATCACAAACGTTTCATAAGAATACTAATTACCCAGAGGAACATTTTATCGCTCGGTTTGCTCATTCAGAGCTCGGGAGACTTAATAGAGTTCTTGGTCTTCTTTGTCTCGGATGTTTCTCCTATACGTCCTTAATAGATGTAAAAAGGTGTAAATGAGACATATAGTATGAGTAAAAGTGTGAAATGAATGTGGATAATACAGCTGAGATCATTTGAATTTGGGAGAATTTAATGAGAAATGTTTGAGCTCATGTTGAGATCCGGTAACACTTTATAATAAGAATACAGTAATAAAGTATTTACAATTTATTATAGTTAATTAATAGTTTATAAACTGTAGTTAATACATTATTAGAGTATACAAACAGTGAGTTCTTCGTTCATTGTCACTGTAATTAACGAATTATAATTTTTTAATTAGCTCATAAATAAAGAGATAGATAATGCTAACCACTTATTAACCATAATTAGTTCTCACTTTTGATTAGGTCACGGAATATTGGAAAATATCATTAATTAAGTGCTTTAAACCGACCTTTATTAGACATGAATTACATTAGTATTAAGAGTTCCTTAAAAAATAACAATGCTGTCAATAGGAAATACAAATACGCATTATGTCGCGTTGTTAAAATAAATCAGGTAGGTTTAGGGGATAGAATATATAGTTTGTACATTCTTGTAGAATAATTCAATCGTGGCCACTTGGAAAATGAGGAACACATTTTTATTGTGAATAATAAATGCTGAAGTAAACAAAGAAAGAGAGACCGAGAGAGAAAGAAGAATAAATAAGTCTGAAGTGATGAAAAAGTCATTGGAACCTTTTATGTGTTTTATCTGCAGGAGAATCTTGAGCCATCCTCCATCTCTTTTCCTTTCTTTCTCTTTGTCCCCCTTCTCGGCCTTTATGCAGTAATCTCTCTCATTTTTCCACTTCACTTGACAGCTTGATGGTTTTTAGGAAAGTGGTTTTTATGTTAGAAAAGTTCTGTCAAGTGCAAGAAGGCCTCCCAAGTTCAAGTCTGGAAGAGATAGAAAGAGCCCAAAAAAAAGGGCTGTTCTTGGACCTCCAAATGAATGATGAAAAACACATTTGCGCCTGTTAGCTTAAAGCCTGACTCTCTGTGACAGTTTCTTTTGTTTTGTGCGGGATCCACTCTGACTAAACCGGCACAAAGCATTTATATTGTGCTTATCGAGCATTTCTGCCATATTTGACATCACAATATTGCAGCTATAAAGAAATGCAGGACAGAATATAGTGTTTATAGGTGTAATTTGGTTTAAGGTGTATTACCTACTGCTATGATACAGAAAATCAGCCGTTTGTACCTTATATGTTTTCTGGGTTATTACATATAGGTATATTATCATTTGTCATATTTTCTGGGCTATATTCTACACTTTTATATTTTGCATAATGTTATTTAACGGTCTTAATTTAGTTTTATAGAAGCAATTTTGCACCCTTTCTGACCTTTACAAATATACTAGCTTTTTTTGGTAAGACTTTTATTTGTAAATGACTCCGGATTGGTTGATGAAGTTGCTGATAACTAAATAGCCATTTATAAGTAAACACGGGTGATCATATGTTAATGTGCTATGATTGTTTTGAATAACATTTTGCACATATCGGAACTGAAGCTTAAAGTGTAACTTCACAGGTTTTCAACCTTCTTTGTATTGTGCAGTGCCGTTAGTACCGTATATGTAAATAAACAGTGTTTACTCGTTCTTCATGCTACCTGGTCCGAGAAATTCACATTTATTTGTCAGCAAAAGTCCTTTTTACAGCTCCGGGGCTTTCGTGAAAACTACAGATTATACTTCGCCATTTTTGTATCTCCGCCCACAGACTGACAGAGGGTTATTAACAGAACAGTTATTAGAAGTATGTATCGCTGAAAATTGTATCGTACATTGTCTACTCTTTAAACAGAATTGTGGTAAAAATAGAACACTATGCACTGTAAAAAGTTATTGTTGGTTTAACGTAAAAAAGTAAATTACCTGGTTGCCTTAAAATTTTGAGTTCGTTGAAATTAAAAATTTGAGTTAATACAATGAAGGAGATTGGTTTAATTAACATACACTCAAAATGTTATGATATTTGAACCACATTAATCTAAGTTGATTTGACAAAAGATAAAAAGTTGTGATGACAAATCATGAAAATAATTTTTTGCAGTGTGGCAACAGCTTTCTTACGCGTACGTGACGGCATTTTGCTTCGGTGGGTTGGGTGGTTTCTTTCAGTTTTTCCCCTCTGTTTGCCCTAAAACACTGTGTGCGTAGTCATCCGGTTTGAAATATTGACTACAAACATTTCAAACTGGATGATTTTCCATTTTCAAAAAGATTTTCCGTCTCGGCGTTCTCTCCGTATTTACGATTATTTGCCGCCTTAAGCCACTGGCTGCAACTTGCTGGAAACCAAAAATAACTCCCTCCTACTAAACAGTATTGCACCCAGGAACAATAAAAGTCCACACTATTGTAACTAAAAGTTTGCTAAGAAGTATTTTCTACTAAAGCAAGGCGGTATTTGATGGTAAGCATATCCATAGCAGACTGGCGGGCGTGGCCTTGGACTTGCATTATGGGTGTTAAAAAAAATTAAGTTATGGACCTTTTTAAAAAATGTAATTTATGACAGTTTCTGTGATATTTGTGGCATGTTAAACTGTCATCTTAATATATTTTAAAATATTAAATTGAAATACTTGATTCCTGTGATGGCAACATTTTGTAATATACAACATGTGAAACCTTGTGAGTTTTATTCTGTAGTAAACACTATTTTAAAAGACGGCAGATTACGAAGCTATAATATTGTGTTTCACACATTTAGATTATAAAAGGGGGAGATTTTTTTTCAGTCAGGCCATGCTCTCATGCGCACTGTATTTATTAAAATCTCTTCCGGCCTCTCTCTCGTACTACAGTATGATGCCTCAGAAGCACTCTATTGATTCTGGCACTGGGCCTCATCAGCAGGAGGGTGTGTGTACACACCCACGGCCGCTCTCTCGCTCACGTTTAAATACACACACACGCACGAGTACAAACGGGGCAGCTATTACTCACTGGAACGCACACAAATGCAAAATGTTCACAAATACGCATTCATGTGGATGAATATTCATGTAAAACATATTTGCAGGAGACTCAAGCTGCAATGCTCGTTGTGGCAAGGCTTCACAGATACACCATGCTTATGTTCAAAATGGAATACTACTAGTATCTGTGCATAGTATATGCTATAATTTTAAAATAACCTTTAAAACAGATACATCGTTGTCAAATTAACATGCATGTTTAATTCAGCAAGCACCATCCAGTTATTATCTTAGAAATAAATCCAGTTATTTTGCATTTTTAATCCCATTTTGTCGATCAAATTATAAAATCAAAAGCGATCTCAGTTGATATATGTTACAAAGTTCGACGAACATTCAACGTAAGTTTAGTAACGGAATTAACAAACAAAACGAAAGTATGCGTCAGCCCCTCAAGGACAACTGCAGCTTATAAACATAATAAAACACAACAATAATGTCCCAAGCCTGGCACTCTCTCTCGTCTTCCACTGTCATCTCTCCTCCTTTTATCCTTCCGGAGCTCCTCCATGGGACTCGAGACTGATGTGTCGCGCCGGTCTTTAACAATCGCTATCACGGCTCTCGGCCCTGCCCTTCTCCTCACCACAACATTGTTCTTGTTCATTTGTCAGAATGCTGTAAAATGTCAAGTCGATCGCATTGCATTATGGGATTCAGTATTTCACACAGTGCGCTCTGGTTGCACGTTCTGGCAAATGTTGCATCATTCGGATACTCGCACACACAGAAGACTGGCACAGAATGCACTGTATACACACTATGCTATTTTCTTTCAGAAATAGTTAGTGTGCCATTCTGAACATACCCAAAGATAAACCTAACTCACCTCCCACGTACACACACATATATCGAGACAAAAAAAATGCACACACCCACTCAAAAATTTATATTTTAAAGCACATTTATACTCTCAAACACATAAATGGACTGTCCATTGACCAATACATGCTGACAGTCTGGGGATAAGGAAGCACAACGTGGATCAATGCATCATTTTGTAACTCATAAAGGTGTACACACACACACACCTACAGCAGCTCTGATCTCTGATATGAGCCTGTGCCGTGCCTCCAGGAACAGAGATGAAATGGGAAAAGAGGAGGGGTGAAAGAGAGGATTGAAACACATGAGGGGATGGAAGAAAGAAAGAAGGACAGAATTAGGCTCTTTGCTCTGATTTCTGTTCATTTACTTACTCTCTCTCTCTCCTCTCCTCTCTCTCTCTGTCTCCCTCTCTCTCTCTCTCTCTCTCTCTCTCTCTCTCTCTCTCTCTCTCTCTCTCTCTCTCTCTCTCTCTCTCTCTCTCTCTCTCTCTCTCGATTGTGTGTGATATGCTACGGACCCAGAAATCCATACCATTGACCAACCGCGCGACCTACTTTTGTGGCAGCTCTTTCAATAAGTCTGCCGACTGGTCAATATTGACCTGATCCCCAAGAGAGGTCCGGGGGAAAAGGGAGTGTGAAGACCTTTGAATGTGTTGTGTTTTAAACTAAAGTAATTGCTGTATTCATTTACATAAACGTGCTGTGTTAATCTTACATACAAGTAAAAGATTAAAATATTAAAGATAGTAATAATAATATTATAGTAGAGTAATTATAAAATAATGTAAATAACTAAATTAAATTAATAAATAACTAAAAATGAAGTGTGGGAATGATGTCAATACATTCCATTTATTTATGATGTTACAATTTAATTTTCAAATAAATGCGTTTTTTAAATCTTATTAAATTCATCAAAGAATCCTAAAAAAAAAGATGTATCACCGTTTCCTCAAAAAATCAATAATTAAGATCGAATTGATCGAATATGGTGGAATTTCACAATTCCAAATATCATTATGGCCTTCATTTTCTTAATGCAAAATGTATTTTCTGTTAGTGATTTTGGGGTGAAATGTCTTCTGAATTGACCTCGTTCTTGGAAGAGAACGTTACTCAGAATCACCTGCGAGTTCACAGTCCTTACGTAATCCCTCACGGCTCACAGTGATTAAACCTGCGAAAGCGTTGCTGAGAGAGACGTTTTGACAGATACTCGTCTGTCGTCGTGAAAAATAGATGCTCTTCTTCTCAACTTGTAGAGCTCGCTGCCTCCACTGTGGGGGCCCGCTGCACTGATTACAACATTATGTAATGCGGAAGAGACGCTCTATATCGAGAATTCAGTGTGAAAAATGCTTGTGACAGCACAGTGGCCCAGGAAGGAGGGTGGAAAAAAATACAAATTTCCTTTTGCAGCCGATGTCGTGCTGACTTCGTCTAAACACTGCGCGGGCGCCCGGAGCGGATGAGACAATAGGTACGTTGACATATCCACTCATAATAGCCTCGTCGAGCAGACAGCAGTTGCGTGTGGTGATTTGTTGCTGGTTAATGCGACCGTGCTGTGGTCGGAGCCATATGCCGGCGGAATAATAAACTTTACAGCGGAGGACATTTGTCCGATGTGATTGGTTTTATTGAAGGACGCATTTTCACAAATCTTATTGGAGCCCCCGGTGGCGCAACAGTTTGGTAGCCGGGGCAAGCGGACACAACAACAACAGCGACGCGGGAATAAAAACACAATTGCAGGCCACGACTTGGCTGCCTTTTAATTATTGATGGCCACTTCGGCTCTGCATTGGGCCGTAATTGCATTACAGGTCACTTCTCAATAGCAATCTGTGAAAGTTGTGGTGATGTGTGCTGGGAGACGATCGATAGGTGCTGTCCAGGGTGCTGGATTCAGACACACGCTCTCTCTCTCTCTCTCTCTCTCTCTCTCTCTCTCTCTCTCTCTCTCTCACTCATTCTATTTTCTGCTGTCTGTTTCTCACCTGTTTTCTCACTGTTCAGGTTCCCTCTGTGGTGGCCTTTATTCTTGGAGCTGTTAGTCAATTGGAAATCTTTATCTTTTCAGGAGTCAAAGAATTCTCTGAATTTTACACTGCTGTATGTGGGCAGTGAATATCATACAGCATTTAAACATATTTTTTGATGCAAAAGTGAGCTACTGTTTAAACAAAATCATTTATTTTTGCCTATTAATTACTTATTATTTACATAGTTAGCCATTTATTATGACAGGACTAGTTTTAACTGAGGAGGCTAATTATTTTGACTTTATTTCTGCCTAAATTGATTTATATATTATAATTTTAATTATTTTTATAATGACACAACCTCTGCATTTCATCCGAGTAGCAATGTCTTTGATTGCGAAATATTATTTTTGCACGCCAATTCTCATTTATTTTCACCTTTGATTGCCATTACTAGAGCACAATTTATTTTCGCATTCATTATGGATTTCTTGTTTACTTTTCTGCGTAAAATCAAACTAAACAGCTAAAAGTTTGAATACTGCTGGCGTCTCTCCTGTAAAAAAAAAAAACCTAATCTGATCACAGACTGCTTAGAATGGCCACTGTAGTAAACCCCATTTGATGTGCATCCGCACGTACATATTGAGTGTTTTACAATGGCTTTTTTACGACGACTGAAACTTTGTATTCAAAGCATTAATAGTGTTTATTGCCTCTTTAGATTAATCGCTTGTTGTATTCCTCAATTGTAAGTCGTCTTGATTAAAAGCGTCTGATGAATGAATGTAAATGTTATATATGTTTCTGGTTGTGTATATATTTTTGGAGTTTCTCCAATGAATGAATGAACTATTAATGGTTAACACAGGCATACTCAGCATGAGTCAATCGACGCTCATTTCCTTTCTCCTCTATCACTGTTATTTCACCTGCCGTTGCTCCCCAGTTCTTTCTCATCGCTTCCGTCCACACTTCATTTCTTTTGCTGTCTGTCACACATTTGCTGTGTCATCCTGTCCCTTTCTTCCTGTTCTCCTGCTGTACTTTGTGTCTCTCTCTCTCTCTCTCTCTCTCTCTCTCTCTCTCTCAGGGCGGAGAGTTGAGGAGACAGTAGATTTTGCATGCTCTAAATACACTCACTACGTGTGGGTCTCAGTGTGTGTTTCGCTATGTTGTCATCCAGGGATGGGCGGCAGGAGGAAGCAGTGTTTGTTAAATCATGATTTCGTGGCCACACAAGAGGAGGGGTGAAGGGATCGTGGCTTGGAGAGATCAGGCCAGAGTGTGTCCAGGCAGCTTGGCAGACATCTAAGCCTCCTGCTCTATTTGTTCTTCCCTCCATCCATGTTTCCTTTGTCCCTCCATCCATTTCTCCTGGCTCTTAGCTTATTCTGTTTCTTTATATTGTCCTCTTTTTCTATGTGGGGTGTCTCTTACTTATTCATTTCAGAGGCAGTACTGTGCCATATTCTTCCCGAGGACTCTGTGTGTGTGTGTGTGTGTGTGTGTGTGTGTGTGTGTGTGTGTGTGTGTGTGTGTGTGTGTGTGTGTGTGTGTGTGTGTGTGTGTGTGTGTGTGTGTGTGTGTGTGTGTGTGTGTGTGTGTGTGTGTGTGTGTGTGTGTGTGTGTGTGTGTGTGTGTGTGTGTGTGTGTGTGTGTGTGTGTGTGTGCTCTTGTTTATGTGATTTATGAGGACACAAATTTGTATAATGACATGCGTATTACACTGGTATTACAACTTAAAGTGGTTTATGAGGACAGTCCTCGTAATTCAAATAGCTTAAAAAACAATGTTTTATTAAAAATGTAAAAATGCAGAATGTTTCCTGGGATGGGTAGGTGCGTGCGTGTGTGTGTGGTGTGTGTAAGAGAGAGATATACGTTTTGTGCTGTTTAATAACGATTTTATTGATTAAGGAAAAAAAAATTATCAAAAGTGACTTCAAAGTAAAGTCTGTTCTTTTGAACTTTCTCTTCATTAAAGAATCCTGAAAATGTATCCCAGTTTCCATAAAAATATTAAGCAGCACAACTATTTAAACATTGATGATAAGACATTTTTCTAATATAGTAAAATAGGCAATGGTTATTTGAAATTGTAATATTTCACAATGTTACTGTTTTTACTTTAAAAGAATATAGACTTTCAAAAATATTTAAAGGAACACTCCGACTTTTTGGGACTTTAGCCTATTCAACTTATTCCCCAGAGTTAGATAAGTCCATACATACCTTTTTCATCTCCGTGCGTGCTATAAGTCTGTTTGACCCACCGCTAGCCTAGCTTAGCACAAAGACTGGATGTAAATGGTTGCAGCTAGCATACTAATCCAAATAAGTGACAAAATAAAGCAAACATTTTCCTATTTACATGTTGTGACTTGTATAGTCACAGAGTGTACAAAAAACAAGTGTCTCATGTGACTTTGTTTTTTGTACACTCTGTGACTATACAAATCACAACATGTAAATAGGAAAATGTTTGCTTTATTTTTATTTGGATTAGTATGCTAGCTGCAACCATTTACATCCAGTCTTTGTGCTAAGCTAGGCTAGCGGTGGGTGCGTCAAACAGACTTATAGCACGCACGGAGATGAAAAAGGTATGTATGGACTTATCTAACTCTGGGGGATAAGGTGAATAGGCTAAAGTCCCAAAAAGTCGGAGTGTTCCTTTAAAAACGTAATTTATGTAATTACATTTATAATCAAAAAATATAATGATCTGAATCTTTTTACAGACATTTATCTTGACTCATTCCCCATCTTGATTAATATTTTTCGAAATGAATTCTGGGATTGACTTCAAAAGATACAGCAATGCTGTAGAACTTGCCCAGAATTACCGTAAGCATGAAGGCTTAGAAGGCCTTTATTAATAACAGCTTACATGTTGGCAGTGTGCCTATGATGCTTATAAATGATGTCTAGGTAGGCAGCTCACTATGCTTTGGAGCAGAGCACTGATTTCTCACGCATAACTCGTTTGTAATGCGTCTCGTGCTGTTTGATAATGATCTGCACGGAACGTACTGCACAGTTATGAGTTTATAGAAAATTCTAAATATGTTTAAACATCAGTTCGTCGTTTTCTAGTGGTCTCTGGCCTTTAATGTGTAACCCATTCAGCTCTGGTCTGTTTGCGAGTGTGTGCTCTTGATGCTGTGTGTTCAAACTGCCAGACTGTGCTCAATGAGGCTTCTCCTTTGCTCTGACTTCCCGCCGCGAGCGTCCTCTCGGTTAGCCAGTCAGAAGCCTGCATGTGTGCGCGCGCGTTTGTGAGTGGAATCTAGACTTGATGTTTTTATGATTGCGTGCACATATCAGGCAGTGTGTTTTATTGATAACTTATCAATATCGCATGATTCGCATCACGTTCATTTTATAACAATCAGGAGTGTGATATTCAGCTTCTATTCAGCTTCTTCTGTGGAGTTCACCACAAACTAGGTCTCCTCTCCTGCACACTCTTTCACTCTTCACCTTTCCGCATGGCATGACAATGTCTCTCTCACTCAGTCTCTCTCGCTTTTTCTCTCGTCTCGTCACTTACAACCCTTTGCTTACACCCCTCCTCCTATCCGAAAGTGATTTAACAGCTCTGGACGTCAGATGTGTCAACTTCTGTTAACTGTTTCTCTCTCTCTCTCTCTCTCTCTCTCTCTCTCTCTCTCTCTCATTTAACTCCCACACTCTGTGGACACTCGTTTTGATTTGTGAAGTCCAGCCCTCAGCGAAGAGATTTCTCAGGTCCATTATTAGTCGGATCAGCAGCCGAGAGGTGCATTAGCTTAGTGTTGATTAATATGCAGCATTAGCATTTGTGCTAAAAACATCGCTGAGCTACTGCTGCCTTCAAGTCCTCCTGGGAGGTCGTGTAGTCATGATGATGTGGCGTGATGTGCGTTCAAGAGATTCAAGAGATGTGCGGAGTAAACTGGATGAGTTGGGCAATTTTAAATTGCATTCTTTTTCACATCCTGACAAAGACAGAATGCTTTCAGCGCATAATGAAGAGCCAAAAAATCCACTTTGGGGTTTAGCTGATGCTTTGTGTGTGTTGCATCATTCCTCGTGTGCCACGGAAAAAGAGCACAAGTAAATGGGAAGCTGTTTTACATTTATACAGTATTATACATTGAGTAAAGAATTAAAAATGACAAATTGCAATTTTTTATATAAATACATATATATATGAATTAGAAAAATGATACATATATATATACACAGTATATAACAAATTATATTGGTGTGTGTGTGTGTGTGTGTGTGTGTGTGTGTGTGTGTGTGTGTGTGTGTGTGTGTGTGTGTGTGTGTGTGTGTGTGTGTGTGTGTGTGTGTGTGTGTGTGTGTGTGTGTGTGTGTGTGTGTGTGTGTGTGTGTGTGTGTGAAAGAGATATACGTTTTGTGCTGTTTAATAACGATATATAGATTTTATTGATTAAGAATTTTTTTTTAATCAAAAGTACTATATTTTGGGGGGAAATTTGTACCCAGAAGAAGTGAACACAATCTCCAAAAAACATCCATCCTCATTTTTAAACCTGGTATAAAAATCAAGTAAGTAAAGAGATTTCTTCTGATCACTAGCCTGTGAAAATTTGCATATTTTAACATTTTATGATGCCTTGGCAAGTTCCAAGTCGTGAAAATACAGCCCGTCCGACATGACTTGCATCAATCACACAGTAGCCATAACCTTCCCGAACGTCCCCTCTGCCCAAATCTGATAAAGTGTCTCCATGGTCATGTGACCCTAACTCTCCTTCACCATCCATGCCGACCTTACCCACATGTGCCATTCACACTACACCATGTGTCAGTCCTGTAGCTTTATTACCGTCTCTGCAGAGTGAGCTATGAGCGGATTATGGCGTCTTACCCTTCTGAGCCTGGTTCTCTGATTAGACCTGTCCTCCTGTCAGACCCTTAGAACCTGGTTAAGTCCCCTCGGTGCCGGAGGATCATCAGCAGCCTTACACTGCATCAGCACAGCGGCTCAAGGTCACGGCTCCCCGAATCTCAAGCCTTGACCTATTGGCCCTGTGATATGACACATCCCCTGCTGATACTGTACGGCTAAACGCTATTGGCTCCAGCGGAGAAGATAGAGAGAACCACACTCTCAAACTCGACGACACTACCAAAAACTCTGGTGTGCCTTGGCACCTGCAGCAGAGTACTTTATGAATCAATGTCACTCCCAGTGAGAAGAAAATGACTACGTTGCAAAGGAGAAGAGGGCTGGAGTGGAGGCGGAGAGAAAAATCACTTTGATGGATTGGCCCCTCACGGGACAACCTTGTAATGTTTTTGGACAGGAACCCAACTCCGAAAGGCTTTCTTTTTCCGCGTTCGAGTCTGGCCGCAAAAAAAAATTGAAATGCAGAAGCTACAGATGCCGGCTTATGACACGGAACAGAGAAAGTCATTAAGAAGGGTGATTAAAAAGGGAGACCTAGTCCTACCCCACACTGAGGCTTTTGGGTCTTCTAATTGCCTGGTGCCAAATAAATGATGGTCGGAGATGTATGAGATGCCGGCATGCGGCGGAGTCTTGGCACGCTGGCCTCGGCGCAGAATGATGATGCGTGCGACAGCTCCAACAGTGATGGCGCAGACCGATGAGTCACAGAGAGGCATAGCCGCACGGGGGCTCTGACACACAGATGGTGCAACCTGTACATCATTACAGGCCTGGGTACTGCGTGGAAAACGCTAAGGACAGCTGCTAAATTAGACTGACTAATGAATGCAGTGTGGCAGCAAAATGGAGGGAGGGTTTAAAACGAAATTTTGAAAAACGACTGTTAGGGGGAGGCATGGGCTAGTCGTCACACGGGGATGTTGTGGCTAGGGCTGTTTGTCAGTAACGTTAAGATTTTGAGTCAAACGACAATTGGGTTTGCTTGCCTAAAGAGTGGTTTGATATTTATTTTATTATTGTTGCTTAAAAGGCTGATTAATGGCAAGCCCTGCTGTGACAACTTACCCCACACTTACCCTACCGTTGGGGCACGCTGTCATGGAAAGTGACAACGTGTTGAATAAACAGTACTAATGATGATCCGAGATGAAAATTGTGGATTCACTTGGCCGAAAACCGAAACCAAAAATGTAATTTTTTAAATAAAATTATTTATTTTCTATTTTAAATTAGTTTTTTTGTATAATTGTATTAATATTCATATATCGCATATATTTTTGGCCGTAAGAAATTTTTTTTTGAAAAGTTTTGTGTCTGTACAGAACTTTCGAAAATAAAGAGAATGAGAAATATATTTGCCCTTGTCTCCCTTGTAAAAAGAAAAGAAAAGAAAAAGCCAATGATGGTTGGCTATATTGGAGGAAAAAAAACACTTAAAAACCTTTTTATGTAAAGTGTAACATAGAGAAAGTCATTTGTCAAGAATGTATGGGAGCGGTGTCTATGTTTTGCACAGTAATGGACAAAATCATTTGGAGGTCAGATTGAATATGTGCAAAACTGACAATGCACACACACATTTACAAATGCTGTCTCTGCAAACAGAGTGATAAGCAGAGACGCAGATAAAACTGTGTGAATGCTTGTTTGCATACTGCCTCCATCACAAGCATGTTGGCTTAAAACACACACACACACACACACACAGTGATGTGTTCCCCGGTCACAGCAGCCGAGCATGTTCTGCTGACACATTGAACTCATAACAATGACTGAAACAGGATGAGCTGGTAACCACAGAGACACAGAATGTGGGGTGAATTTTCTAAACAGTTGTGCCACTTTTCTGAGTAGTATTGCAATACAAAAACCAAAAAGAGTCTTTGCAAACGGCCCACAGTCCTGTTTAACCTATTTACCATGAGCATTTACATTGTCATTCTTTTCAGAATAAACACATGTCCTTTTTTGTAAATGATGGATGGATGGATGGATGGATGGATGGATGGATGGATGGATGGATGGATGGATGGATGGATGGATACCTCTTTTTATAGATAGACAAATAGATGGATGGAAAGATAGATGATGGAAAGGAAAGAAAGAAAGAAAGAAAGAAAGAAAGAAAGAAAGAAAGAAAGAAAGAAAGAAAGAAAGAAAGAAAGAAAGAAAGAAAGAAAGAAAGAAAGAAAGAAAGAAAGATAAATAATCTAAAACAATGCAGACAGTGCATGCAAATAAATGGCGATATCAATGGGCACAATTCATTTTTAATAATTTTTTGTGTGTGTGTATGTGTGCGCCTGTGCATGCGTGCATGTGTGTGCGTGCGTGTGTGCGTGCGTGCGCGTGTGTGTGTGTGTGTGCGTGCACTAGCACACAATAATAATGACATAGACAGGAATTGTTTCTCTCCAGTATTTCCCAAGTTCTTTTGCTGAGTTCCCCGTTTTATTTTCCCGCTCTCTTCATCTTGTTACATCAGGACTTTAGGGCTCTTTCATTAAAGTTTAAATCTACAACTCTCTATGAAGCCAGTTTTGATGAATTAAACAAGCTCTGCTATCCTGCTATCCAGCCTCCGTTTCATTCTCCGTCGCTTTTGTTGTCTTTCTTTCGCTCAGTCTCTCTCGCTCTCCCATAATCCCTTGCATCTCTCCCCACTCGCCACTGTCTCATTTCCTTGTCTTTCTCTCTTCTTTCCTCTGCTCTTAATTCATCTGTTTGTACTGTCTCATATGGAGGACCCCGACCGCGGGGAGTTTGCGCTCACATATGAAACAGCAGGCGTGCTGTTGGGAGCCGTACAGGGGCCCAGATGTTTATAGGAGGGTAGTCGACTCTATGAAGACACTCTTTTTCTTTGATTAAACTTTGGAATGACTCCTATTCCCTCCTCTTTTAGAAACCCGCCTCAATCACAGCTTACACACAATCTGGAGCAGCACACCAGGTGCTGGGGAAAATGGTGTTGTGTATATAAGGTGTGAGAGAGAGAGAGGAGAGGAGGGGAGGTGGCCCACATCTGTTCATATTAACTGTCAGAAATAGGCCGGATGCATTGTGTGTGCGATTATAAGCTTATTGCTGGTGTGTGGGAGTGTGTGCACACCTGTCTTTGCACATGTATGTGTGTGTGCTTCCCTTATAATACATCCTTTTCTGAGAAGTTTTGCTTGGATTATGTACCATTATGAGCATTTGAAATGCCTCAAATGAAGTCTCGTCGGTGGAGTGCCTCAGAGATTTGGACTGGTAACCGAACGGATTTAGGTTCAAGTTAAGATCCATGAACTACTTTTGAATAAGATATGGGTAGCACTTTATTTTACAGTCCTGTTCCCCATGTACATGCTATTATTACAACAACTAGGTAATAACCCTGAACTTACCCCTAATCTTATCCCATGTATTTACCTTATTTTAACCAGTACTTTCTTAGGTAAGTACACTGTAAGTACACGTATTGTAAAATAAAGTGCTAGGAATAAATAGTTCACATGAAATCATTTACTCACCGTCATGTCATTTCGTTCCAACGCCTTTTTGTCCTTTGGTATACGAAATATTTTTCACTAAAGCCAAACAACTCTTTGATTTATTTTCATGATTTTATATTCGTAAAAATCATGTGTTCTGTAGTTGCTCTCAATTTTATTTTTGATGGCATTTGAATGTTTATAAATGATAATTACGCACAAGATTTTCTGTGAATACGGACTTAAATGTTATTCTTTTATTCACGCAAAGCTGCCATATGTTTATCTACAGTATATGACAATTCAGCAAATATCTCCTTTTGTGTTCAGAAAATCAGAAAGAAAAAAATCTGAAAAATATTCTCACATAAAAAAAAAAATCATAAATAAACACAGATGAGTGAACTATTCTGCCTCTACGTTATTTCAGCTAGAATATCCTTGGAGTAAGTGTACTAAATGTAAATAAAATTATGTTCCCACCTTTCAAATCTGCACGCACATTCAAGTGTTGATAGAAAAAGAATGCATGAAGCTAGAATAAACCAGTATTTTGTATAAAAGCAGAAGGTCTGTTCTTTTTTACATATATATTGCATGCTCAGATATCCATAGTTCATACAACAAAATATTATGGGGGCCATGAAACTTTTGTGAAAATGATCAAAAACGCTTTCTTTTTTTTTAAACGCTGGTGGGGAAAGAGTTAAATATCAGTCTCTTTCTCACTTACTTACTTCATAAGGAGTGTAATATCACATCGGTCATATAAATGAGTTTTATGATTATTTTATGGTGCTTTTGAATAGACTAGAGTCCCCATTAAAATGTTGTTCCACCGCAAAAAATAAATAAATAGTCATACAAGTCTGGAACAAAATTATCTTTTTAACATAGGATGGGATATTTATTTTGCAGGCTTATTTCTATGAAACCAATATGGGCAAATCCAGGCCCTTGTAAATTCATTCACATTCATCTTTGGAATATTAAGAAAACAGATGCTTGTTTTTATTTGTCCTACAGCGGCGGCGTTTTGGCAACCTTGTGTTTTAGAATAAGCTGAGTAATGAATTATACACATCAAACTATCGAGTGTCCTATAAAGCCCTTGATTGGAATTTATGATCTCAAGCAAACTTTCCATGAGGTCGGAGTAAGGACAGTTCGGATATTTGATTTTTTTCTAATTATGTCTAAGTGCATTTCACTCTAATGGATGCAACTAGTGCTGACTGAATGCCGTGGGCTTTTTTTTTGCGTTTCACATCGTATGTGTGCCGTTTGCTTATTGTAGAGATGCCGTCTGAAGCCCTGAAACGCACTCTACAAAGAAACCCTACATTTTTCTCCTCGATGCAGTGTTATTTTGCTCTCCGTTGCATTCCGGCTCTGATTTACCGAAGCTGTGAAACTGCCCTAGCTTAACAAGTATCAGCACAACACGTGGCGGCCTCTCTGAGGGACCGGTCCTTGTTCCTGCTGCTGAGACTGCATATGCGGGCTGCTGCGCTCCGTACTAATTGCCGGCTCTTGTCAGTTAATTGTGGATTGTGGCGTTTGAAGTGTTCTGATGTATCAGGGCTCTGATGTGGACGAGTGTTCACAGGCCAGTGCGTTCCACAGCACTTCACTCATTAATAACGGGAGGGGTGAGCGAACAGGGGCGGCCATGTTTTAATCATAGAGAGAGTAAAAGTTTGACCGCGTTCCCGTCAGCTGAGCCTGTTTGCTCGGGGGGAAATGTTTTGATCCGTTCTGTCATATACACCCCCAGATCCCAGTGCAAACAGAAGAAAACACTACAAGATTTTAGAGGGTTTTGTATTCACTGCAGACACAGTTAGGGATGGGGGATATATTGAATACTCCCAATAGCTTAACTATATTGAATATATTAATAAATGTTCAGTATAAATGTTCAATATATGTCATTTAAAATATTATATTATTATCTCAGCAATTATATAATATATTATTATAAATGTGCATTAAGTAATATATATATATATATATATATGGGGAGTAACGATACCCTAATGTCATGATTCGATACATATCACGATACTGAAGAACTGACGATACGATATTATTGCGTTACTCCAAGACATATGATAAAAGTTTAAGAAAAAATATACTGTTGATTAAATACTAAATTTGATATTACATCGTGGGTGTAAATGAATACGCTCGGACAATGGTGGCAACAGAATAAAAATATTCATGATTCTGAAGCTGAAAGTACAGAATTATTTTAGATGAATATGCTTGCACTCTGACACTGGATAGATATATTTAAAATAATGTAGGCCACTTTTTACTGGTAACATAAGACATTTGGCATTATCAGGACCCACAAATATTCCCCCATTGCATTATTATACATTATATTCAACATTAAATATAGTAGTTTCATGTAGTACTGACTCTGAAAACTTTTTTTTTTCTCACAGGGTCATTTTTATTTTGGGTGAACTTTCCATGATACATATTGTTGCATTTTTGTATTGCGATATATTGTGACACGATATATTGTTACATCCCTAATATATAGCTTACATATATATATATATTGCTGTTGCTGCTAATTTATTCTGTATTTTATTCTTTACATGATAAAATGCATTTGGCAAATTGCTGTTTGATTAATTGCTGTTTTGGAAAGAGTTAAGCCCTCTATTTAAAAAGAAAATTTCCTTTTAACATTTTCAGAGCAAATTAAAATGTTAATATTAAAAACAAAATATTATACTGTATAAAAAAAAATATATTAAAAAAATATAAATATAGAGATATTATTTTTGAAATATATTGGCCAGCCCACAGCGTATGTGCAGAAAGTAATCCGCTTGAGTCCGTTATAGTTTTTTTGCTTTCTTGTACTTTCACTTCCTCTATCTGTCTCTCTTCTGGTCCCTGAGAGGTATTTTTAATTAAAGGTGTGTGTGTGTGCGTGCGTGCGTGTGTGTGTTTCTATCCAGCCCTGCTCCCTCGGCCAGGGTTAGGCCATCAGTAATTACCCTGCTCATTAACGCAGAGGGGAAAGCAGACAGGCCTGACTATAGCAGGCTCCTCACACTCGGGCCCTCTGCGGATGACGGGGCCAAAGCACTCGGGGTGGACTGAGTTAGGAGTCTATTACGCAGTCGTGCTAAGTAAAGAAGGTTAAAGGATGTTCTCCAGCCCTGGAGAGCACAAGGTGGGCGTCTGGTAAGGCGCAGCGCACCATTATACTTGATTAGTTGACGTTATCAAGATGCATTATGAGAAATGATTGCAGTGACTCACAGAGGTCGACTCAAGTTGAGTGCTTGCCTGGCCTTTATCAGCACAAAGCACACAACGGCAAGAAACGCGTTTAGAAAGTACATTGAAAGTGCATTTAGAGAGCTATGAGCAAAGGTTACTGTTTTCTCTAACCTATTTGAGCGAAACCTAACATTTCTTGTTTCGCAGTACAGGCCACTGAGGTCAATTCAACATTTTAAAGTGTGGGCTATAAAGGCACCTGAATGACTGCAAGGCTTGTACAGGCAATTTAGAGGCTCTGAAACAGGGTCCAAAATGATCTTTTTGCCACACCTGTTAATGGGGATTTCAGTTTTATGGGGCCGGCATGACAAATATAATTTGCTGTGTTGCTGTGTGCAATTAAACAATGCAAAATGAGAGCAAGTGCAAAGCAAATTGAAGAAAGAAAGAAAAACGTAATTGCTTGCACACAAGCTTCCGGTACTAATTCCAAAACGTCACTTTAGAACTGGCGATGGCGGCTTGGGCTGCTTCAGTGAAGTTATTAGTGTATTAGAGTATTATAGTATTATGAAAGAGAGAGAGCGTGTGCAATTACCTTTCTTTGTTATAGCGTTCATTCTCTAGGTCAAGTCATAAATTGGTGAAAACAAATCAGTTTGCCACGTCTGTGCGCTGATGAAAAAGCAATTCTTCACTAGGCGTGTTATCTTTATAAGTAAATTCTTGTCTGAAAAGCTCAGCAGTATTTGAAAATTATAGTGGGTTTTCTCCTCCGCAATAGTTGGACACCTTATTGAATTTGGTGTAGGTGAAAACGAGGCTGTGAGGGATAGACGTACAGTCTTTACAATGGCACACGCTGTATAAAGGTCGTAGATCGTGTCATTTTCACAACTTTTAAAAATGATTTAAAGACGTTTTCGTCAGCTGGACAATCAGATTGTTGTTAAACAACAGTACTATCCATTGAGCGCACTGTATTCTGTATCCCTCACATCCTCGTTTTTTTAAGCGGAGTGATACAAACAGTGAACAGAGACTGGATGAGAGACCTTCCAGGAGTGCGATATTGCACCAATCAGATTCGAGGACCACAGCTAACTATTGTGTATATATATTGGAGGCATTGGAGGTTTGGTACCTGTAATGTGATCATACATGGCATTAAAAAAATGATTTATTAGGGTACCTTTTGGCCTCTTACAGCTGGTTTGTGTGTACGTGTGGACCAGCAGCCCGCTGTGTATGCGGGCACCACACCATTTGGAGAGCAGAGGTCTGCATCTGGGTGAGCTTTTCCAGGCGTGAGCTACAGGCATCCGACAGCACCAAGCTCTCCTCGCCTGCCCTCCCTGCTGATTTGATTAGGCCACTGTCTCCCTGTGCCTGTAATTGCATTTGCCTGTTGCTGTGTGTTTAAGAATAGCCTCGGTCCCCGTAGCCCTCCCCTCCTGATTTCCCAGCTGCCTCGAGGAGCGCTCGGGATAACAAGTCGTCATGACAACCCTACTCGCATTGTGGACTCGTTCTGCACTCTCTGACTTTGCATTTTCTGTCCTTGGTGAATTGTGTTTTTTAAATAGTTATTATACATTTGTTTATGTTTACATGTGTATGTGACTGTACATATATGTGGGGTGCATTGAAAATATAGGATTCCAAATATTTTATTTTCCCAATCAAAATCCAGTTTAACAATGAAAGTTTTCAAATGTGACAATTCAAAAGGAAAGAAAATGAAAATGTATATTATAATGTTACAATTATAATGTAAAGAAGAAGTATTTTTAAGTCACTGATCAAATAACAAACTTGTGACATTGATCATGGGTAGATAAAAAAAAAAGAGAAATATGTACGTATATATATATATATATATACGTACATATTTCTTATTTATAAAAAATCTACCCATGATATATATCCCATGTGAGATATTTCAAGCCTTTATTTGTTATAATTTTGATGATTATGGCTTACAGTTTATGAAAATCTGTGAATTAGAATATTGTGAAGAGGTTTTCATAAGTTGTAAGCCATAATCATGAAAATTATAACAAATAAAGGCTTGAAATATCTCACTTTGCATGTAGAGTCTATATAATATATTAGTTTCACCTTTTAAGTTGAATTACTGAAATAAATTAACTTTTGCACTATATTTAAATTTCACCTGTATATATATAGAGAGGGAGAGAGAATATTACAATTGTTAATATATTATATAATTATATATTAAATATTAGTATTTAATTGTTATTAAATTTTTAAATAGTTATTAAATATTTACAATCTCTGCCCATCTGTTCAATAAAAGTATTACAATTGTATGTATTTATGTATTTATGTGTATATATATATATATATATATATATATTTATATTTATATACACACTGTGTATATACAGTGTGTATATATTATTATATTATTAATTTAATATAATACAATATATTATTTAATGTAGTATAATATGTTTATATATAAGCCCAAAAGTGTGTAAATGCATATGTATAATAATGTGTATATCGTGTGCGTGTGTGTGTGTATATCATATTATATTATATTATTTTATATACATTTTCTATATTCCAAAGCAAATTCCAAATTTCCCAGAATTCATTTGGAGGGAAGAGCACTTTTTTTTTTAAAGGTTTCTGTGAGCTCAGATTTCACACAAGCGCTTTGCTAGAGAGAATGATAACTCTGCCTGCATGTGGTGGTCACAAATCTGTATGCGACCCCATTTTTGTCACCCCCTCCATTACGTCATGTTTCTAAACAGCCTTATCATCTTTACGGCCGGTTCAAGGCCCGTCCTGCTGATGACATGTGGCGTCTCGGTGTTTTATATCAGCCCACTGCAGTGCAGTACGGTGGCCCTGTATGCCCTCTTTCAGAAGCTAACAACTAGATCCCTGTGATCTTTTACAAGAGCCTGGCCCGGGATAAATCATTAAGTACGAGCTGTCCTCTAATCGCTAAATTACCCACGGAAGGCGGGCATTCACCGGAGCCCGGGCCCGGAAAGAACCGCGTATCCCCTGCCAAACCGTCACTAGCTGCTGTTAGATGCTTATAAATTGTAGTGAGCAGATGGGTCAAGGTTTTGATTTGGTCGTGACCCGTGCTAATAAATCCATATGATATAAGCTGAGGAAAGCTCTTGCAGACACAAGCCTTTTTTTTTTTTTTTGCTCTCAGAGTCCCACTGCAGTCTAACCGTCTCCGGAGTCTTTGCAGTAGCATATACTTCATTGGGGATAGAGAAGAAAACTGGACAAAAACGGGGGAATCAGTAAATCAATACGTTAAGCTACGTGAGCGCACGCACACGTGTGCACACACTGAGAAACAGGAAAGAGTTGCACTTGCCAAAAGACATTTTATTGTTTTAGAGGGTGTGTGGGATTTTTCTCTCTTTCTATTACCAGTTTTGGATCATTAAGCTATTGATTTTTGTTTGGCCGTGTAAGTGGTTTGCCAGGTCTCTGCAGGGAGAGCCAGGCAGGACTTTTTCTGGTTGTGACAGACAGTCCAATCCTCCCCCTGGGCCACACTGAGCTCCAGGCCTGCCGAGAGAAAGAGAGAGGATCCTCAGAGAGAGATACGCCGCATCAGGACGGTTTCTTCAGGTTATGAAAAAGGTCGGTGAGCCAGCAGTCAGTCAGCAAACAATGACTGTGTTCGGATGGAATACTAGCATACTAACTGAAAACTGCCCAGTATGCACTATATTTGGAAAACAGATCCAACAATGAGTCAAATTTGAGATATGCTGGATTTGGAATAACATACTATTAATATTTCTGCCATATAATAATATAAACTTATGGCTAATAGTAGTACTAGTATGCTATTCCAAAGTCAGTCACTAGAATCGCTGCTATTATTACTTCCAGTTTATGCGTCACACTAGAAAGGTCTGTTTGAGCTCATTGCATTGTGGGAAACATTGGCAAATGTAGTTTGTTCTCTGTGTATTCCATGCATACTATCCTGCAGAAAAGTGAGAGTAGTATGTTAGTATGATGTTCTTAGTTATGACTTGCTCATGAAACATGAGAAGATCAAAGTCTGCATAAATTATATATATATATACAAGTGGTACCCAAAGATGTCTGCTCAAATTAAACTCTCAGAAAGAGGCTATGGGCCTCATTTATGAAACATGAATTTTGTTACCAAGTTTGTTCATTCGGTTTGCTAAATTGCCACACCTCATTTACATAAGAGTGGATTTAGGAACAATTCAACAGCCAAAAAAAACTATTTTTCAACATGAGGTTTAGGGATGGTTTGTTTTGGATTCATTTATGCATGTAATAAAAAGTAATTTATTTTATTTCGATTTGCTATATATAAATATTTATATTTTCATATAATGTTAAGGGTTTTTTGTTACCCTGGTCCTACCAGACTCTTGTACATTTCATTTGTACAGAGAGTCTGGCCGCTCTCCATTGACAAGCGTTAACTTTCTTGAAGGCGGGTACTCTGTTGAAGTTTAAACCTATTGGATCTGCCCAGAGCCACTCTGGATCTGCCGTAACCAATCGCTAACGTTTAGTCGTGACGAAACTTCAACTCAAACTAGCGCACGACTTCGACGTCATCGTTCTCAGCCACTCCCTGTTCGCTGATTGGACCTGTAAAAAATTGGCCGGAGAAACTACTGTATGGCATCCAACGCAAAACATAACTAATTGGTATATTTTTTAACACATTCTTACTGATGTCAGTCCATATTTTGTTCATGCCAACAACTATACTAAATCCATAAACTAGTGCAGTACTTTACTGTATTTTTTTTGTTTATAGAATTGTTCCTAAAAAACATTCTTACATAAACTGAATGTGATCATTTATGTTTTTTTGGTATGGTTTATAATAATTTGTTTCCTGAATTGAGTCCCATATCCTCTTTGTCTTGCCGAGTTTAGTTTGAGTGGACCGCTTGAAGTGTGCTTTGAAAGTCATTTAAAGTCTTGCTTTTTCATGGCAGGAGTCCATAGTATTTATTATTCATAATTTGTTTGGTATATTCAGTGCAGATTATTTGTATCATACCCTTTTATCAAGTACAGTGTCATGTTAAAACATAATATTTCGAGTTTTTGTTGCCAGGCCAACAGTTAGAACTTTCTGGAACGTTCTCCCATTTTCAAAGCCAGTGTACTTGAGATTCTGCCATTTGTACGCAACTGCGGTCCTTTGTCGAGTGCAAATGTTCTTTGTCCTGACAATTAAAATAGCTTGTGAGATTCCCGCCCCATCTCCATCCCCCCACTCTGAGTTCTGACCCAGGCCTTCATTAGAAATTCACGGACACAATTTGGGTGAAATTTGTGAACATTAATAATGAAAGCGATGTCCCTGCTGCACGGGGACCGGGGCCGGCGGTCTTGGCTGCTATCCCGACTGCGCAGAGGGTGTCTACAAATGAAAGGGAGTAAATTAAGGAGAAAGAGGAGCTCCTGTGCTGCTCTTACGCCCCATGGGGGGAGGACACGATTTCATTTCTCTTCAAAGAGCGGAAATATGAAACAGTGTTTCCTCTCAGCCGTCACCATCCCTCTCTTTTTCTTTCTTTCTTATTCTCTCTCTTGTCACCCCTCCCTCTTTGAGGAGCGTGTTTTAAATTATTAAAGATTTTAATCATTGTTCTAAAATGCTGCAGACTGGCTGGCAGGGGCATAGGGGTGCTGTTGGAGGGGGCAGGTCGTTTGGAGGGGTGGCAGGGGGTCTGCCGAGGCAGGAACCATTATGCTTTAGAAAGTGCTTGAAGTGACTGCTGCTCTTTGCTGTCCTTGCCACTCTGAGGGTGAATGAGTTTTTTTTTACACCATATTTTCTTTCTTGTGTGTGTGTGTGTGTGTGTGTGTGTGTGTGTGTGTGTGTGTGTGTGTGTGTGTGTGTGTGTGTGTGTGTGTGTGTGTGTGTGTGTGTGTGTGTGTGTGTGTGTGTGTGTGTGTGTGTGTGTGTGTGTCTCGCCTGGTCCACATTGCCGCTTGAACCACCAAATTAAACAGAAAGCCTTTAGACCGTGTAAAACAAGGTTTTACCCTGAGGTTTTGGGGGCAGTTTTGTTTTGTTATTAATTAATACTTTTTTTTCAGCAAGGATGCATTCAATTGATCAAAAGTGACAGTAGAGACATCTATAATGTTACAAAAGATTTATATTTCAAATAAATGCTGTTCTTTGGAACTTTCTATCCATCAAAGCCGCCTTAAAAATGTTTCATGGTTTATATAGCAATATATAGCAGCACAACTGTTTTCGACATTGATGATAATAAGAAATGTTGAAATCTTGAACACCAAATCATCATATTAAAGACGTCTTCTGCGCACCAAGGCTGCATTTATTTGAGAGAGAAAAATACAGTAAAAAGTAATACTGTAACACATTATTTAACCGTTTTCTATTTGATTATATTTCAAATCTATATGTATTTCTGTGATCAGCATCATTACTCCAGTCTTCAGTGTCACATGATCCTTCAGAAATAATTCGAACACCGTGTCCTAACGCGATGTGATAAGATTCTGGCGACAAATAATTTGTCTGTCCACACTAGACGCGACGTGATTGCGAGATGTGTCAAAATCAATCAAAACCCACAGCCAATTAGAACAGCGTGTGGGCGGAGCCTCGCACAGTGCACAGCACCAGAGAGTTGACGGCACTCGCAAGAAGATGGAAGTAGACTAATCAAATATTACACCATTTAAACATTATTAAAAATACATAGGCTACTGAGTTACTAAAACAATCTTTATCAAAGAATACACTTGTTTGTTCACAGTTTGAACCATTTGTTTAATTTCAAGATCTGAGGTGAATTATCCATTGTTGCTTTTACAGCTACAAAGCTGGAAGCACTAAATGATATTCAGTCACATTACACGCTTCTAACATTAAATAAAGCACATAAACAGTGCCTTGGATTATTATTGCCACACTTTGTGTTTGTTGTTCCAGTGACGTCGCAGAAAAATAGAAACCGTTTCTAAAATAGAATCGTCGGCTGTTGCTGTCGCGACTGCTTAGAACAAAAACGTATAAATCTTAAATCGTATAAACTTATTTTATCGCTTGTCTGTAATATTCTGATTTGGTGCTTAGGAAAAAATTATTATCAGTGTTTAAAACAGTTATGCTGATAAATATTTTTGTGGGAACCATAATAAAAAAAATTCAGGATTCTTTGATAATTAGCATTTATTTGAATTGTAAATCTTTTGTAACTTTATAAATGTATTACTGTCTCTTTTGATCAACTGAACGCATTCTTGCTAAATAAAAGTAATCTTTTTTTCTTTTCTTTTTTAACAAAGTACTGTACTAACCCCAAACAATGATTGGCATCAGACGATCAGTAAATTTAGCATTAACATGACTGTGTTTCTGTCTTTGGCGTGACATTTATCTTTAGGTGATGATTATATAGTTGAACTACCTCTTCCAATGCCCGTAGAGCACATCACTAAGTCTTGTTCAGCCAGAGGCTCATGCAATAGGCAGTTTATTGCGGCTGCTGCTGCTGGACTTTTTAAAACTTTGGCACATTGTGTTTTAATGACATTGTCTGTAAATCAATACCACACTATAATTCCCATCTCCCACAGTTCTCTTGTCCCTGATTGTAACTGAAACATTTCTAGTTCCTGGTTCTCCGAGGGATTTGGGTCTGGTGCTGATTTGAAAAGGTTTTAATCAATGCCGAGGATTAAATTGGGAATCTATCCGTTTCACTTCACTTTTGGCAGGTCTTCCAGCTGTCACACTTAAAGCCTTAGAGGTTGTCGCCTTCGCTACCGAGAATCCTCCGAGGTGCTAATAAGATTAGCTTCGCTAGGTGTACACACATGCTAACATCTGTGATCATGGGAAGAGGATGGATGTCGCAAACCCGCGAAGACTGAATCAAAATAACCCTCTGCACTCATCATGAAGGGCTTTGCTGACCTTTTCCTATGTGTGTGTGTGTGTGTGTGTGTGTGTGTGTGTGTGTGTGTGTGTGTGTGTGTGTGTGTGTGTGTGTGTGTGTGTGTGTGTGTGTGTGTGTGTGTGTGTGTGTGTGTGTGTGTGTGTGTGTCTGTCTGTCTGTGTCTGTGTCTGTGTCTGTGTGTGTGTGTGTGTGTGTGTGTGTGTGTGTTGAGAGGAGCCAGTGGGTGCTTGACTGATTCAGTGAGAGAAAGAGATAGCAAGTGCATTCATTGGAAAGCAATAGTCTAATAATGTACATGTGAGTTTATTGTTAGGGAGCGGATGGGGGCACATCTGCACAAGAGTCTATTCTAATGAGCACAGATGGAGTCTGAGATTCCGAGAGTGAGCATGTGACGTCAGTCAGCCACCACACACACACACACACACACATATACACGGCTGGTGCGATCTGTGTTTCCAGACAGAATTTTCTTTCGAATCTGTCACTTTCAAATAGCTACTCTAATGAAATAGGCTACCTGTGGTTTAAAAGTTTATGGTTGGTAAGATTTTTATTACATTTTTTGAAAGAATTCTCTTATGCTCAACAAGGTTTTATTTATTTAATCAAAAATAGAGTGAAAACCGTAAAATTGTGAAATATTATTACAATTCAAAATAACTGTTTTCTATGTAATATATTTTAAAATGTAATTTATTCCTGTGATGCAAAGCTGAATTTTCAGCATCATTCCTTGAGTGTCACGTGATCCTATGTCAGTTTTGTAGACAGTTGTGCAGCTTAATATTTTTGTGGAAACCATTATAAATAAAATTCAGGATTCTTTGATGAATAGAAAGTTACATTGTAAATGTCTTTAGTGCCAATTTTTTATCAAGTTAATACATCCTTGCTAAATTAAAGTATTAATTTATTTTATTTTATTTTCAAAAACATGTATTTTTTTCAGAGTACTGTATGTATACTTTTTTTATTATTACTCTGTGAGTGATTCCTTAAAATAGAAAAAAAATAGAAAAAAAACCCTGCTCATAGGAGTCATTTGTTCATGAATTAGAAAGTGTGTTGTTATCTGCAGCCAGCGAGAACAATAAAAAAAGAAAGATGGGGTTTCGGTTTATTGTTTTTCTATTATTTTGTGGTGCTCATTACTCAAACTTTCTCTCTCATCATATTTAATTCAGAGTGCAAGCTCACAACTCAGAGAAAATATAACTAGTGCCATGAAACAAGTTCATTGAAACCCAGCTTTTCTTGGCACATTGTGAGAGCTGTAATAATGTCCAATTCAAATCATCTTTCTAATGAATTGGTAGATATATGTATGCTTTTGTCATTTTATGATGCTTTTGTGTCCCTTTTTGAAGCTAATATTACATGAACTAAATAGAAAGCATGGCCCATTACAGCCTTAATCTGAATATAAAAAGTCATACAGGTAAATAATGACAGATTTTTCATTTCTGGGTTAAATATCCCTTTAATCAAGTGTGTGTGTGTGTGTGTGTGTGTGTGTGTGTGTGTGTGTGTGTGTGTGTGTGTGTGTGTGTGTGTGTGTGTGTGTGTGTGTGTGTGTGTGTGTGTGTGTGTGTGTGTGTGTGTGTGTGTGTGTGTGTGTGTGTGTTTGTGTGTGTGTGTGTGTGTGTGTGTGTGTGTGTGTGTGTGTGTGTGTGTGTGTGTGTGGGTGTGGGTGTGGGTGTGTGTGTGTGTGTGTGTGTGTGTGTGTGTGTGTGTGTGTGTGTGGGTGTGGGTGTGGGTGTGGCTGTGTGTGTGTTCATGCCTGGGCATGTCAGAAGGGCATGTATTGTTGTTGTGTGTATGTGTTGGTGTGGGTGATCTTCTGCTCCAGTCTGTGTGTTTAACTCCATTTAAAGCGAGGCAGTTCTTTGCTGTAATGATTGCTTACTGCTGTAGGAGCGCTAAATAGTCCCTGAGGACTGGGTTTGCTGTGGCCTCTCTCTCTCTCTCTCTCTCTCTCTCTCTCTCTCAGAAAAAGGCTTATGCGTCACACGTGGTATACGAGGAGAGTAGAGGTGGCTTGTGATGTCCTGACACCTTCCTATAAGACTGTGGTCATCCGTCTGCAGTAATTGTGCCGCGACTCTCTCACTTTCCCATTCTTTTCTACACCCGTTTCCACCCATCCTCTACCCGTTTGACTTTTTCAACACTGGAAAGAGAATACAAGGTCAGACGGTGGCTTTCACTCCATCCCAACCTCTCTCATTCCTTTACAGCGAGGTTTGATGGGTCACATGATCCACTTTTGACCAATATATGTCGGCAGAAGTGAGCAAGTCACTGGTTTTAAGTAGTTAGACAGTTTCACTTAACCACGGTAACAATAGCAAACCAGTATCAGACTTGTCCCCACATTTTCTTTATATAAATTGTATTTTTGACGTTTCGCCTGTGTCAACAAAATGCACTTTTCTATTTATTTATTTGCATCTATTATATTTATCTGGCTCCTGTTTTGTTTCATTTGATTATTTTTTAGATGGCTTCTACTTTGCAATTTTTTATTTTTTTTATTTGATTGACTCTTCACATGACTCCTACATTGTACGTTTAGTTTTTGTATATATTTTTAACATTTTATTGACTCTTCACATGACTCCTAGATTGCAGATTTTATTTTATTTTATTTATTTATTACTTATTATTTGACATTTTGTTTTACTTGGAGGAAAGGAAATGGCCCGCCAGTCTAACTGTGCATTTGATTTCATTTTGAAGAAGGTATAGCAGAAAAGTCAAAGGGCATTTAGAAAGAGAAAGAAATGAGTATATAAAAAGCAAGACACCACAAGTGGCCTAGTATGAAGCTCATAAATAATCCCTAGGCAATTATGCATGTCCACTTAGAGCTTCACTTTTGTGTCTTGGTAGTGAGAGGACAAAAAGAAATGCAAAAAGAAGAGGAGGAGGATAGATAGAGAGTCCCCAATTTGACAGCTTTTGGGCTTGTTTTTCATTTTTTATTCATTAGATAAGTAAAAGCAAATACAAGGAAGGCAGGGGGTGTTGTGCTGTGATTTATGTTTTCTTCTCTGAGAGAATGCAGGATTTATTTGCAACCAAGGCTTTACGCTACACACCGCAAAGCTTTGCATTACAGAGAGAGAGAGAGAGAGAGAGGTGTAATGTAATAAGAGGGACATATTCTTTCTTTTCTCTACGTCTGTCTCTTTCCCCGTGTTGTCAAATAAATGTTCTCTTTTTATCGTCACTATCATAATGACCGGAGGCAGCTTATTGCAGCTGTTTATTGCTTTCATATGTGTAATTATGCAGTGATGGGAGAGCGAGTGTGTGTTTGTGATGTGTAATCTGCCTCTCTAATGGATTAGGCCCAACTTTAATGAGCTCATCACACACACACACACACTGATACACACGCTTGGAGAAACACTTGGATCAGAAGAGAGAGAGCAAGAGGTCGGTGCTGGTACTAAAAAACATAGAAAAAGTTGAACGTTTATTTTATTAATTGACAGTTAATCTTTTACCAGTTGGTAGACTACTAACAAATTGTAGTCCATTACTGAATACAAATTAAATGATGAAAATTAGTAATGTAATCTATTACATTACACATTTTAGGTTATATAATCTGACTACTTTTTGGATTACTTTTAGCCTTTACTTGTTCATCACATAGATTTGAATAGGATATAATATTTAAAAGTACAAAGAGAAAAAAAAAAATGAAGTGCATTAAACATTAAATTAAATCAGGGCTTCCCAAACAGATGTTGATGTTCATAAGTTGATGAAAAGCTAGAAATTAATTAAACCATTAAAAAAAAATTATATATATATACACCGGTATATATATTTGTTATGCTGTGTTGCCTCCGACTTGTGTATAATTCCACAAAACTGGAAGCCTTTCTGAGTAAACATACGCAATATGCTATTTTAGAAAGGACCATTAAAAAGATTTTAATAAAGAATTTGTGAGAATAAATAAATAATGAATAATTTACTGTAATTTTGAAAATATTAAGTAATCATGAAATTAATACAAATCTAACCATAGTCTGATTATTATCTATTATAATCTCATTTCAAGTATAATTTTTGGAATCTAATCACATAATCCAGATAACATGTAATCACTTACTACCGCACTCTCTTACTAATATGTGTAACATTTGCAAATTGGTAAAAAAAAATCAAAATAGAATCAATTAACCATATAATTGTGCATAATTAAGTTTGAAAAATAAATGAGCTTATTAACTTTAAAATTCCTTCTGTATGTGTTGTTGCTGTGCAAAACTTTCAATTGCTAATTTGTTCTGATAGCATCAGTGGTGCATTAGGTTGAGTTCTGTAGCAAAAACGTGTGTTCGTGTTTCGAAGTCGAGTTTATATATTATCATGTCACAGGATACAAATCAAATAGGCATTATTCACTTTCAGCCTCACGGGCAAAGGTGAAAGATCTCTCGTTTCAAATCCAGTTTCGGAGCAATTCCCATTAGAGTGTGTCTCACCTCAAGTTCCTGCTGCACTTTATAAATAGGCAAAATAAAACTCTGTTACTTTACTGCACGGGGGAAATCAAGGCTCTGAAGCACAACAACAACATTAAAGAAACTTTAAAGAAAAAATACAAAGTGAAATCCCTTAAATACCGCTTATTCATAAACATGAGAACAATGTTAGATTGATATGGCATTGTTTACAGTCTAAATAATATATTTGGTCTTATTGTGCATGATTTAAGGAGAAACAATTTTTTCATAACCTTTTTTTTTTTGCTGATGTAACCAAGGCCTCGTGAGCGGGGATGAATAATATTTACCAACTAGAACGTACATTTCCAGAAGAAAATGTGAATGGTGCTTGCAGTGGCAAAACTCACCACTCGGTTGCTAGAGTGTGGTACATGATTGCATACGAGCCAACAACCATGTCTGTACGATGTTCTGCTGCTGAGATATGGCTTATTCATGTTGTTCGGTTGGTTGCTAGGGTCTTCTGGGTGGTTACTAGGGTGTTCTGGGTGGTTGCTAGGCAGTTGCTAGGGTGTTCTGGGTGGTTGCTAGGCAGTTGCTAGGGTGTTCTGGGTGGTTGCTAGGCGGTTGCTAGGGTGTTCTGGGTGGTTGCTAGGCGGTTGCTAGGGTGTTCTGGGTGGTTGCTATGGTGTTCTGGGTGGTTGCTAGGGTATTTTGGGTGGTTGCTATGGTGTTGCTAGGGAGTTCTTAGGTATTTTGGGTGGTTGCTAGGGAGTTCTAAGGTATTTTGAGTGGTTGCTATGGTGTTGCTAGGGAATTCTGAGGTATTTTGGGTGGTTGTTAGGGATTTCTAGGGTATTTTGGGTGGTTGCTAGGGTGTTATGGGTGGTTGCTATGGTGTTGCTAGGGTGTTATAAGGTATTTTGTGTGGTTGCTAGGGTGTCATGGGTGGTTGCTATGGTGTTGCTAGGGAGTTCTAAGGTATTTTAGGCAGTTTCTAGGGTGTTATGGGTGGTTGCTATGGTGTTGCTAGGGTGTTCTAACACACACAAACTTGCTCACACACACACACACACACAATATGAAGTTATTAAAACCTTTAGTATGGGGTTAGGGTTAAGGTTAGGCATGAGGCCGGTATTTAAAATCTCTATTAAACGAGTGCCTTATAATGAGTGCACGAGGCCTGCGGCCTCGTGCCTATGAGTGAGTTTTTATAGAGTATTTAAAATCTCTATTAAACGAGTGCATTATAATGAGTGCACGAGGCCTGCGGCCTCGTGCCTATAGCTTATGGTTGCTAGGGTGCTGTAACTGGTTGCTATGGTGTGGCTATGAGGATTTTAGGCCATTATTTATTGGCTGCATGATAATATAAATCCTCTGAGGGAGAGAGAGGGGGAGACATGCAGGGGTGTCAGGCCCTTTGTGTCTGTGTGTGTGAAAAATGACAGTTGGGATTTGAATTTCTGAAAATTCCGCAATGTTAAGTCAATGGGACTTTTTTGGCCGCTTTTTCGTCCGCTGTGCGAACATCGTACACCCGATCGCTTAGAAAAGATATAGCACACCTCTCCTCAATGAGCCGGTCGATTTGACACCTCACTCAGGGGTCTGTGACAAACGGTGCGGGGCGAGTTTCGCGCCAAACTTTTGTGTGGAATAATAATAAGAAGAAAAATAAGTATGCAAGAGAACACTAATGTTGCTTTGCCTATAGGCAAGCACCATTAATAATGTTAAAGCCTAACATATTTCATAATCCAATCAAATCCTGGTGCATAAAAATCCTGCCCTACATTATTTCCCAACAAATATTCTGTGAAATGTCACTATATAAATTGAATCAGTTGGGAATGCTGTTTTGTGTCATTTTTAATGACATTCAAACTAAAAAAGAAAAAATTGACACAGATACTGACGAAAGAAACAGAACTAAAAAGATTAGAGGGGGAAGAAAAACCTTGAATGTCAATATTTCACAGGCAGACGGCAGATTCGTGTCTTTTTTGGGTTCGGTTAGATGACATTACGTTTAAGTTCCTAGTCATTTTCCCAATAAAGTGCCCAAATCTCGTTGACTTTCCTGCTTAATTACCCAGGTGCTTCAGAAAGCACCTGTTATGGTGCAGATTCACACAGGTCGGTTCCTGAAAGAGCGCTTTCCTGTCTCCCCCCTCCGGTAAAGTTGTCTCATTTTCATTTGACACAATTTATAGATGTGCCTCCAAAGCATGCGCTATTTTACACTCCTGGATCATTAAATGAAACCCTTCGGAAGCTCTCGAGGTGCAAAGCACTTTTGCGGGAGGTGTAAAACGCGCAGGGTTTTTTTACGGGCGTCCCGGGCGCCTGGAGAGGAGGAGGACGGTGGCAGGGGTTTAAAGAGGCAGCCATCCGTGTCGTTTGGGAAGGTTACAAGGAGCCACGGGACTCCGGCGCTTTAAAGACTTACCTCAGGACATGCTGCAGTGAGGAGAGAGAGAGAGAGAGGGAGAGGGAGAGGGAGAGGGAGAGAGAGAGGAAAGAAAATGAGTGTGAGTTATAGGCACTGTGGTGGTTTAATAATTCAGTGAAATCCAAATTTGAGCAGATGCCCCTAGTGCTCTGGGTGAAATAAGGCTGTGCTGAATGGGAAGGAGAGGTTCCTGGAAGAAGCAGGAAGTTACATTTGGAGAGTGCCAAGTGGAAATTGTGCTTGAGTGGAGGTTGCTGTACGTGTTCCCAACAGATTACTTTCCTCATTGAAGAGATAGAGATGTGTGTGTTAGACTAGTGTGTGTATATATATATATATATATATATATATATATATATATATATATATATGCTCAATATGTAAGGGATAATCCACGGCTAGCTGTGCATTAAACTAATGTAATGCATGACGTGGAGCGCATTTAAATAATTGAATGCACAGTTAGTCATGTTATCCTGCTTATACCATGATCATTTGCTAGAATTGACAACTTAAAGCTGTTACTGATGTTTATAGCACAATATTTGACCGGAAGGGTAAAATTGACGTTTATTTTTGTCAGTTACGGCTAGTTAGATCTAGCATTCTGCCCGCTTGGATTCAGACAAAGAGATAAAGTAGTGCGGAACATTACATTTATTTGAATGAATTATAGCATTTATTTTAATACATTATCAAGAGGTGTGTGTGTGTGTGTGTGTGTGTGTGTGTGTGTGTGTGTGTGTGTGTGTGTGTGTGTGTGTGTGTGTGTGTGTGTGTGTGTGTGTGTGTGTGTGTGTGTGTCTATTTACATAAAGCTGTGAGTTTAATTACTTCAAAACCAGCGATGTGTGCAACTACCTGTGCATTAAACGGTTTTATTGCACAACTTCCAGCCAATCAGAATCTAGTATTCAGAAAGACTATGGTATAAATTATTTTAATATATTTTCATGTTTAATATAAATATTAATAATTATATGTATATACACATATTTAAATAATATTTTTTCTTGTTTAATATATAATTTCAGTATAATGTATAATAATATTTAAGTATATATAAATGTGTTTTAATAATAATAATAATATATATATATATAAATTTATTTATTTTTACTGGATACCTCCAAATCTTAAATCTTAAACTCTGTTTATTTTGCATTTGAATGTATTGATTTTGCAGACACTTCACACTAATTTTAGGTCAATATGACAAAAAAATCCCAGATTTTCTGTGGTCTCAGTCTTTTGGACCCTGCTGTATTGAAACCTTGTCATTTTTAGAGATGTCTGCTACTCTGCGGTGCACTCTGTGCAAGACTTCCAATTCATAATTTATCTTTATGTTTTTATTTAGTATTTGTTTGCTGGCTCTCGTGTTTTGAATGACTCTCAATGCAATCTGAGCCCGGCACAACAAAGGCAGGGTAGCTCATCCTTCAAGAATTACCTCCTCCTCCACAAACCCAGAAAGAGCACGCTCATCCCTTTGTGGGGAAATGAAAGGAATATTATTGTTCCTACTGTGAGAATGAACTTTGAATTTTTTTCTGCCTTTAGTTTGTAGAAAAGTTTGCTCTCTGCTCTCGCTACGTGACTGTAATTTAAAAGCCTGGCTTTTTAAGAGCTCACTGTAACAGTATTTTACAGACAGCCAAGCCTTTAGTATTTGAATATAAACGCTGTGATATTCATCATACTTTTTTTTTTTTCAGCGGGAGAGCAGAGGAAAAGTGATAGATTATTCATTGCATGCTTTCCATTCATCTAAACACTGCTAGAAGGGGTCAGATGGGATATTTTACAAAACCAAAGTTGCTTTTGCTATTTCTATTTTTCATGTCGCTTAACGTTACTAGTTAAGCTTCATAAACAACACTAGTTGCTTAAAGGGATAGTTCACCCAAAAATGTTGATTCTGTCATCATTTACTCACCCTCGTGTTGTTCCAACCCTGTCTTTCTTTCTTCCCTGGAATACAAAAGAAGATATTTTGAAAATCATAGTGTTTTATTATCCACACAATGGAAGTCAACGGGGTTCGGTGTTGGTTGGCTAATGATATGCTAACAATAACATTATAGGTTTAAAGCTAAAACATGCTAAGACTTTATCTTTCTAAACCATACAGAGAGCATCTATATTACCGTGTACGTCCATTTTAATATCAGACGCCGCGATATTATGCAGAATTGGACATGCAGGTGGTGTGTAGTTTTCTGTAGCGTTTTATAATGGGCTAACAGGAGGAAAAAAGAACCCCGTGGTGGAAGATACTCCCTCAGCGCAGACGTGACACCCACACGTACGTTTCTGTGGCCGTTTAGACCAGCGTGTGTGTGTGTGAGTGTGTGTGTGTGTGTGCCAGAGAGTTACATCACCATAAGGCCGTGCCATGCTGTGGCTCAGTGGCGGAGATACGGACGGCGAGGTCTGTACAGATGGAGACAGAAGGTTTCTGGTGAGGTGAGGTACAGAGAGAAAGAGAGATAAAAGTGTGTTTGTGCTGCTATAGCCTATTTATAAAGAAGAGGTGATTTTGTGGAATTATGGGTGATTTAGTGTGTATGTGAGTGGATTTGCGTGCTTGTGTTTGTGCGTATGTGTGCGGGAGGCCGTTCCTTTGTGTAAGAGGTTGTTGCCCTCTCAGAATATGTGATGTGGAGCTGAGGGAGGATGAAAACTGTCCTGCTCGATGCTGCCATCTAGCTGTGGCGGATGGAAGTCCTCCAGGGGCCTTTGAAATCACAGTTCGGAAGTAACGTGGAAGCCTGTGGCGCAGCACAATGACAAATGTCTCCAAATGCCACATTATGTTTCATTCAGCTCAGTTTTATGACATGCCATCACGTTCAGTTTTAATGTGCACAAGATCTCATTCCACATGCACGTCAGATTCACCCTGGGAATGCGAGGGCATTTCATGCATGTTTCCCTGTCGGGATGCAGAAACGGCATCTGTGTGTGAGAAACGCTCTCCAAAATATGAATATCTAAATAGTTTTAGAAAGCTTTTTTTAATTTTTATTATTTTGATTATCATGGCAATGTATTTTTGTTACTATTTTTTTTAAATGACTGTTCAAGTATGTAAAAACATTACATATTAACTAATATTTTCAATAATATTTAATATAAGTATAAATCATATTTTTAACAGAATAACTGATTAATTTTGAATTAACATATGCATAATATTGAATATAAATATAAATAATATTCTTAATAGAATAACCAATTTTTAATTAACAATGAACCTTTTTTAATTTGTAAAATACTTTTGATGACTATATGGGCATGTACAAATGATCATATATTAATAATACCGGTATTTGTAATAATATTAAATATAAATAATATTTTAATAGAATAACTTTGATACATTTTGAATTAACATAGGCTATATATTTTATATATATATATATTTAAAAATATATTTTTAGCTTTTTTTTGTGTGTGTGTGTGTGTGTGTGTGTGTGTGTGTGTGTGTGTGTGTGTGTGTGTGTGTGTGTGTGTGTGTGTGTGTGTGTGTGTGTGTGTGTGTGTGTGTGTCCTTGTGTGTGAGAGAAACGCTTGCATGAGTGTGGTGAGATTCTGGTTGAGTGAAACACAATTAGCACACATAGCAGAGTCCATTTGTGCCGTTGGGAGGGAAACATTAAAATGTATGTGAGTAGAGGCCTGCTGGGATACTGTGTGTGTGTGTGTGTGTGTGTGTGTGTGTGTGTGTGTGTGTGTGTGTGTGTGTGTGTGTGGCTGTGACCTTGCTCTGCTCCCCGATCTATGTCCAAATCTCCCTCTCGTTCTCCCTCTCTCTCTCTTTTCACTATTCCCTCCGCCCTCACTATCAGCAGCAATGGTAAAATAAATAATGCATCAAAACACATTAAAAACATTAGCCAGGCTTTACTGCCAATAAAAGAGGAGGATGCTGGGGATGGAGAAAAATAAGGAGTGAATGATCAGGTCTGAAAAAATGAAGTGAACTTTATGAAGTGAGAAACCCCAGAGCTGTTGATCTGGACCGGAGCCAGGACGCCACAGGTGCGCTGACCAGGTGCACTGTGGGTATTTTATATCGTAAACGAGTCACTGTGAGTCCAGTCAAATATGCAGTTGAAAGATGATTTTAATAAACATAATTGGTGGTTTAATTGCCATTGCAGGCTATTAAATTAGTTTATCATTAATATGCAATAGCAAGGACGAGCACAGAAATGCACACGCAACTTTTATACTCTCCTTGCTTTCCTTTTCTCATTCACCCATTCATTCATTCATTCATTCATTCATTCATTCATTCACCCATTCATTCATTCATTCATTCTACAATATCTTTTCAAAAGTTTGGGGTCAGTTAAATGTTTTTTTTTTTCCAAGGACATAAATACATTTGGATCTTTTCATCAAATAATCCTGAAAAAAAGTAATCCGTTTCCACAAAAATATTAAACAGCACAGCTGTTATCATGATTCATAATAATAAGAAATGTTTCTTCAGCAGCATGTGACACTGAAGACTGGACTAATGATGCTGAAAATCCAGCTTTGCCATCACAAAAATAGATATTTTTCTGCTTATTGTTATCAAATGTTCACTTTGAATAATGTGAAGTAACGGGAAACCACGCATTTATTAATTTAGCAGATGCTTTTGACCAAAGTAAGTTTTAAAATGACAGGAAACACGATAAAAGAGTCAATAATATTAGCAATGAAAGCTATGTAAAACCGCTGTGGAAAAACACGAACTGCAGTTTTGTCACTTTTTTCTGTTAAATAATGAAAGCTGCTTTATTGAACAAAATAGTAATAAAAACGACATTTATATTTTCATCATCGCTGTTTTATTGAAAAATGAAAGGCCACAGTGATAATAAAAAAGTAATGAGCTAAAATGAATCGTCATCACATGGCTCGGTGGTAACAATATGCCTTTTTTATTAAACCAAGTAAAATCGCAGTGTCGTACGAGTGGATCGGGATCCGAGGAACTTTTTTGATTTTGTGATTTGATTCATCTGACTTGTCCTGTACTGTACGGCGCCATTATGCTTCCTCTATTTTTGGCTTTTAGCAGCCAGAGACTTTTTGTCCTTTTTGTTCCAATGCAGCAGACAGCAGTGAGAGGAGGCACAGAAGTAAAGCACAGGGAGCTGCTCATTAAAAGTTACCCACGACGTCACAACTCATTTTCAGCTAAAGCGGCGCGTGAAGCAGAGAGCGAGTAAACTGCTGCGGGCGAGCGATAGAGAAGTGGAGTGCGTGTCTTATTTTGGGGGGCAGATCCCTGTGTGTCCCCAGAGAGCGCTGACGCCATGCCAGGATCCGCCACTGTGCACGGGTCCTCTCGTCTCCTTCCTGCTGGCTGCGTGACAATTGGCATTATTAAAAATTGATTGCCGCAGACCGTTCCATGGCTTACATGTATTATTGAGCCAGAGTCAGTCGGGAATCTGCCACGAGTGAAGGAAGCAGAACGAAACACTTTATGATTGTGAACGTCTTTTAGTGAGACCACCTCACACACACACAGATACACACATTTGCATCCCGGTTGCCATTCATACACATAAACACAGACGTGTGCAAATGTGCTTATATAAATGAGGTGTATTATGCTGAGTGTAGCATGCGTTTCTTTTAATATTTTGGTCTGTATTGATCTGTGTCTCTGACTTTTACTGTTGGAAATTAGTAAAAATAAGTCATTGTATGAAACATTTGCCTTTTCCAGTTGCTAAGGTGATTTTTTTTATTTATTTTTTTGTAAAAGTGCATTATTCTCTCAGACAAAGAATATTTCTATATAGTTAAAAGTTAATATATAGCCAGGGTGGATATGTTATCCTTGAGAAATTGTGTCAAGCATAAAAGAACAACAATTTATGAATATTAAATGAGCATAGAACTTTATTGAACTTGGCTCCTCAAAACTCAAATGATGTCACTTCCTCTTCATTATGTCATTCACAATGAATTATTTCGAGGCAAATGGTAATGGGAAAATCTAAATTCATGGAAAGATTAGTTTTAATAAGAAATAAATGATTAGAAAACTTTTGTAATATACATTTGATTATTTACATTTTTAAGGCAATATATTTTTGTAACTAGCCTATATCTTTTAGTGTTTTTACTTTTTTTAAAGAATTTCAATGACTATGGGTAAAAACCATCACATGAAATAATCTTTTGAAAATAATAAGTTTATGATTCATTTTGAATGAACATATTAAGCTCACAAAACACTTACTAGTAGCTTTTTGTGTTTAGGGCATTTCATCCAATGGTATATGGACACAAATGACTCGTATACCACCACACTGATACTAACTGCAAATGTGAACACTTCGCTAAAATAGTTTTGTGCTACAAGTCTAATGTCTTCTCTTGTCTTTTCCCCTTCTTTCTGTCTGTCCTGTCTTTCCCCCTCCCTCGTTCTTCTCTTTGTGTTGCACAGATGAACAGGCCAATCCAGGTGAAGCCAGCTGACAGTGAGAGCAGGGGAGGTAGATTTCCACTCCTCTTTTTTCTTCTTCCTTTTCTATTTCTCTCCCCACCTTCCTGTCACACTACATCAGCGTCACCATTACCGGTAGATGTCCCCTTCTTAAGAGTCACATATAATGACGCATCTCGATGAGACCTGACAGTCATACAAGGCCCCAGAGGATCCTGGGCCGGCCCTCACACGCCTTACATAAGTGTCGTCACTCCTTTTGTCGGATTGTTGGCCTCCTCGGAGGTGCTGGGGAGAGACACTTTCCTGGGTTTTACACTTTTTGATGCACACACACAGACACTTATGTATGGACATGCACTGTTGTAGGGAAGAGTAAAAAATGTCGACAGTTTGTTGAATTTTATGGTTCTTAAAAGTGTAAATGGAAAAACAAATATGTTTTATCATATTTAATCATAGTCATTTTATTTATGGCTTTCCTCTTCATTATACCATTTAAAATGTATTATTTTGAGGCAAACAAAATAATAATAAAAATATTTTGTGGTGTGATGGGAAATACACATTCAGAGAGAGAAGAATTATCGTTGTTAAAATTAATATAATACGATATCAATTATCAGAAAACTATTTCTTTATGAAAATTTGATTGTTTAATCGTTATGATTATGGCAATGTATTTTTGTTAGCATTTTTCAATGTCTGTGGGTATAGAAATATTATCACACGAAATAATGTTTTTAATAAAAATACATTAATAATAGAATACATTTATTAATTTATTTACAAGTGTCTAGAACTCATAAGAACATCATAAGAACTTAAAAAGGTTATCCTATGACATCATAAAAACTTAAAAAAAGGCTCTCATGACATCATAAGAACTTCAAAATTATGACATCATATTAATAACTTAAAAAGGTTAATCTATGACTTTATTAGAACTTAAAAAGTTTATCCACTGACATCATAAGAACTTAAAAAGGTTCTCCTATGACATCATATATACACTGAAAAAAAATTGTGTATCATTTACTTTGAAAAACTTTCATTTAGAAATTGCTAGTAAATTTAATAATTTATGCATAAATAATTAAAAAAGCAATGGCAAGTAACATTAAATCAAATACGACATTTTGAAATAGAACGACTGAAATAGTATTTTCTAGTAAAACAATTTTTTTTTTTTTTACAGTGTAAGAACATATTTTATGACATCATAAGAACTTCAAAAGGGTATCTAATGACATAACAAGTTTTTTTTTTAAATCCTACATCATATTAGCTTAAAATATTTATAGAATTTTAAATGTTCTGCTTCATGTCATCCGACTGTAAAGCATGTTCCCTTTCAGTCGGTCACGTTCGACGTAACGTGGGGGTTACATAAGTAACCGAGACGGGTTTTTTTAAGCTTTTATTTTTAAGTGTGTGTGTTTGTGTTCATGGGAGTGTGAGATTGAGTTTCTGCGCATTGACAGTGTCTGTGCGTCACTTACAGACAGAGTGGAAGTAGTTTGGTAAGAGATAGCTCGTCTTTTCCCCCTTTTTGGGTCAGGTTTTCCAGATAACCAAGATTGATGGACCCACAGAGAGAACGAGACATACACATAGAGGCACCTCTCCTTCCTTCAGTCTCTCCTTTCATTTCATGCCATGCGTTCCTTTCTCTAATTGAGAGTGTCTTCCTTTACTCACACTCGACAGATCAATTGTCTTCATGGTGATGGACAGCTGAATTTATCCCCCTGTTAGCCCTGTAAAAACGCAATATATGTCCCTGCAAAGCCCTCTGATTCCACTGGCAAAACTGATGTGCCGTCCCCGACCGATCCATTCACTAGTCATTTAAAGTGAAACGTCGGGATGGAGAGGGAGAGCTAAAGGTCAAAGTGGGAAAGACAAGGAAAGGAAGTGAGAGACAGAAAGAGACTTGGAAGAGAGTTAAAGAGAAGGCAGGAGTGGTCATAAGAGCGAAATAAGGATGGATATCAGAGAGAATGAAAGGAAACAGTTGGTGACACTGGTTAGAGACACTAAACGAAAGACTTGTTCTTCCAAACAAAATTGCTTTTTTTCCACACCGTCCCACTATTATCTGGAAATGTGCACTGTGTGATTTACATGTTTATTTGAGTGAAAATCGAGCATCCCAGCAAACAAAAAATATATTCATGAATGTTTTGCTAACATTCCCATTGAAAACGTTATTTCTCAACAATCAAAATTGTTTTTTATACAAATGTTAAGGGAACGTTCCAGTTTATAATTCTGCAAACATTTTGGGAATGTTACTTTTGAATGTTCCATGAACAAATGCCCAGTTAAAACATTTCAGAAAAAAACAATCCATTAATGTTGTATTTTTGTGCTAACATTTTGAGAACATTATTAAAGACCAGATGATTTTGAACAAACATTCTATTAACGTTACTAAAAGAACGTTTGTTCGTAACTTTTAGAGAACCTTGCCATAACTTTAGCCAAAGTTCTGAGAATGTTCGCCATTAGCCGGGATAATCAAACGCTATCTCACGAACCAATTCATACGAATTCGTACGAGTGAGTATGATTTGTCTAAACCCCGGTGATGGTTAGGTTTAGGGGCGGGGTCAGGGGTAGGTCATTCGTACAAATTCATAGGAATTGGGCAACTCGTAAAATATGTACGATTTAGAATTTTTTTTACGAATTTGTTCAAATTAGCCACCACGTAAAATACATGCGAATTGCCGCGAGATGGGGTTTTTTTTATTTTATTTTTATTTTTTATATACACATTTTGGGTATCAGACTGCTGGTTTCATTTATTGTCGAAGGGGAAGGAGGACAAAAACATTTTTTTTCTTTTTTTTCTTCAAATTCTAGCATAGACAATACAGTGAGCCTCCTATAGGGGGCAATGCGCAGAGCAGTGGCATGGGGCACCGTCCACGCCCAGCGCATGCAGCTTTTAAACAGTATCAGTATTATGGTTATCGGTATCGGCCAAAATGGTCATATTCCTATTTCATTCCTATTTAATACTTTCTTGAGTTAAGTGCTTATTGTAGGCTAAACTTTTATTTTATTTATAAATATCATAAAATTTAGCCTACTATAAGCACTTCACTCAAAAGAAAGTATTAAATATTAAAGAATTATCGGTTATCGGTATCGGCCAAAATTTTCATATTCCTATTTCATTCCTATTTAATACTTTCTTGAGTTAAGTGCTTATTTTAGGCTAAACTTTTATTTTATTGATAAATATCATAAAGTCTTTGATTTGTAAAATGCACACATTTGATTTGTTTTACCTTTATACCTTTGATTTAGCCTGTGATTACCTATGTAGTGTGTGTGCTTGTCTTATTCTGCATATGCGCAGCGCACTTGTAAACATTCTGGACTGGAGATTAGTCTTGTTGACTGGGCAAGGGCACCCTGTCAGAGCATGTTAGTGAGCACCGGGCGTGGACAAACACATGAACACACACACTAGTGTTCATTAATATCTCTGCTGCACCATCCATCATACTTACACACACACACACACACATTACACATATACACTTTCATGTGTAATGATATAAGAAAGTTTACCTAAGCAAACCCACTAGCATTATTAAACAGAACGTTTAGTTGCTTAAAGCACATTTTCTTGTGATTACTGAATGTACTAAGTCTGAGAAATATATTAAAAGAAACGAAATTGCTAAATCATTAGCAAATCACCTTTAAAAATATATATGCTGTGGCAGTGATCATTGCACTATTGAAAATCCATGGCATTTACAGTACATGATAACATTTTTGCTGTGATACATATCACAAAAGCTATAGAAATAGCTTATGAATGTAATTTTTTTTATGCTAAACATTTTCTTTTGGGAGCAGGTTTCGGGTTAATCTATAATAATTTAATTCTATTTTTATATTTAGATTCTTTGTTAAAAACAGTAGAAGTCTATGGTGTGTCACTGTTTATAAAGCAAGATAAATGTATGTGTATTGCGTGTTTACTCACGGCCGTATCCAGTTCAATTCCCTCTGCACCCTATAAATATGTGCCTTGTTTTTTAACTGTGTGCCTTGTCTTGAGTTTAAAACATGCAGCATTGACACTGCAATTACAGCCTAATAAAACCCTGAAACAATGCCGCTTTTGTTCTCCTCACGCTGATGTGTAATTCAATAATGTCTACATAATCTGATAAATAAAAGCACAAACAATAAACGAGGACTCCTGAGGTGGCAGAATCGACTAGACGGAAGGTTCTCCGCAGATATCTCGTTCATAAACTCATTTCATTAGACAGTAGCGCCAACAAGTTTCTTCGTGGATTGCTGGATTTAGACACAGAAAAAAAGATATATTAGGTGGATAAAAAAAGGGATTGATTGAGTGAAGGTGTTTGAAGAGCTTCTATTTATTTTAGGACTTTTAATAAGTTTTTGCAGTTGCACTTTAGTAGTGGTGCCTTTTAATTGCATTTTTGTTTGCATACTTCATGCTTTTCTTTTCTTTTTTTAGTATTATCAGATTCTACATCTTTAATAATAAAATGCTCTGAAATTATTGCAAACAGTGAGGAAAATGCAAACATAAAGTAAAACTAGAATAAGGGGCTGTGTGGATTTATTGAAACGAGCAGTGAGACGTCAGATAGGTGTAGTTGTTGTCCTGTATAATGTAACGGATTCTCTGTGTTTGTTTCAGAAGACAGAAAACTTTTTGTTGGCATGCTGAATAAGCAGCAATGCGAGGACGACGTGCGGCGCCTTTTTGAGTCCTTCGGATGCATTGAGGAGTGCACCATCCTCAGAGGTCCTGACGGAAACAGCAAAGGTTATTGGGTTCAGTCTAATTCTCTCTCTCTCTCCCTCTCTCGCTCTCTATACACATATATATAATGTGTCACTGCTGCATGTTTTAAACTCGAGACAAGGCACAGAGTTTAAAAAACAAGGCACATATTTATAGGGTGCAGAGGGAATTGAACTGGATACGGCCGTGAGTAAACATGCATTTATCTAGTTGTATAAACAGTGACATACCATAGACTTCTACTGTTTTTTTAATAAAAAATATAAATATTATTAAATTATTATAGATTAACCCGAAACCTGCTACCAAAAGAATATGTTTAGCATTTAAAAAAAATATATAGGCTATTATTAACTACTTACATTAATAAGCTATTCCTACTATTCTTATGGCTTTTCTGATATGGTATCGTGGCAAAATTTGATTTTTATCAATTTTTATTATATACTGTAAATGCTATCAATTTTCAATATCGCAATGATTCACTGCCAAAACATATATATTTGATATGTATATTTACACACAAGCATTCGTAAGAATATATTCATTTTTATTTCAAAGTGTTTTTATTGTTTTAAATGTACATAACACAGACAAACCAACATACATTCTCTTTGTCATACAAGGCATCTCCATCCACAAACCCCATACTTTGAATACATTATCTCACATATCAGAATATATTCATTTTTAAAGGTCTGTAAAAAAAATCCCGAAAGTGTCTGCATATAGTTTTTTGAATTTATACATCATATAAAAATACTAATAATACATAATACAAAAATAACTTTCAAAAAACGGCTTCTTGTCCCAGGACCCCGAGAGAAAAACTCCCCAAAATCACATATGTTGGTCTAGAAGTGTCTGTGAATGTTGAAGAGGGTGTTTTTGACAGTTTTTCTCTCTTCAGGATGTGCGTTTGTGAAGTATTCCACTCATGCAGAAGCTCAGGCCGCTATTAGTGCTTTACACGGCAGCCAAACTATGCCTGTGAGTGCCAGCACATCTGATCATGCACTTTTGTATCATTAGCACGTTTAAGGCACAAAGCATCCTCAATTGGTGTGTGTGTGTGTGTGTGTGTTTCAGGGCGCTTCTTCCAGCCTGGTGGTGAAGTTTGCAGACACAGATAAGGAACGGACCATTCGACGCATGCAGCAGATGGCCGGTCAGATGGGCATCTTCAATCCGATGGCCCTGCAGTTTGGAGCGTACGGTGCCTATGCACAGGCAAGAGCTCTCTCTCAATCTCTCTCTCTCTCTCTCTCTCTCTCTCCCCCCCCCCCCCCCCTCTCTCTCTCTCTCATTATACACTATTTCCAACAAAACTGCAGCATCTCAGTGGAAAAATCTGTCGACTCTAAAGTCTTGTTATACACAGTGCTTTTATCGTTCTATGATTATGTTATCCTATATATATTTAAAGTAGTGTGTGTGTGTGTGTGTGTGTGGGGGCTTTTCTCCGTCAGGTTCAGCAGCAGGCAGCGCTGATGGCATCAGTGGGTCAGGGAGGATATCTCAGCCCTATGGCGGCTTTTGCTGCCGCACAGATGCAACACATGGCCACCATCAACGGCCTCCCTGGGGCTCCCATGACCCCAACATCAGGTGAGGAAACACACACACACACAGACTTTCCCAGACTAAAGGCCCATTCACACAAAAAACAATAACTATAACGATAACTATAACTATATTAGTGCCCACACCAGCAGACGAATCATTCTGTTTATACTGAGTGCACTTTGCAGTTATGTCGTCTGCTGCTTTAAATGCTCGAGCTCTTTGAAGTCTGGTGCGTTCTGAATTGACCGTCAATGTTTTCATCGTTCATCAGCTGGAAAAAATCGTTCTGAAGTGATTTCATTGATATTGTTTCTCTGTGCAGCTGTCATAGTTGTGGTATTGACTCTGCTGTTCTTTTATGTTTAGAACGATTTTTAAATCTATATCTTTATTGTTATATTTATCACCCTTGGTGTTAACAGGTCTTAAAGGGGTAGTTCACCCAAAAATGAAAATTCTGTCATTCTTTACGCGCCCTCATGTCGTTCCAAACCTGTGTGAGTTTCTTTCTTCTGTTGACAAAAGAAGATATTTTGAAGAATGTCGGTAACAAGACAGTTGATGGAACACATTGACTTCCATAGTATTTTTAATTTTTTCCATACTGTGGAATATTTCATTGTGTTCCATCAACTGTTGGCTATCAATATTCTTCAAAATATATTTGTGTTCGGCAGAAGAAAGTCAGTCATACTGGGTGAATGAATAGAGGGTGAGTAAATGACAGAATTTTCATTTTTTTGGTTAACTTTTCCTTTAAGTCTTTTAATTATTCATGGCTATCATTTATTTTCCCTTCTTGAGTCATTGTAAATAAGTTTTTTTTGTTGTTTTTTTTAATTCATATTTGGTAAGAGCCACAGATGAGATGGTGTATAAGAGCATGCTCTGTTGTAAAATTGTAACAAATTTATTATATAAATAATACATGATTAGTTATTATTATATTTATTTAAAACTTAAATCTGATTGAGCTTCAGGCATTTCCAATCAGTGGGGAATCATCGTCGTAATGAAATGAAGATTAAAAATGTTAAATATTAGATGCAAAAATAAATGTAAAATCCAAAAATAAAACTTGTGTTGGAATTATAAGTTAAAAACACACCCTCATTATTTTACATAAGTAAACACAAAAAAGAACGATTTTTATTTATGTATTATGCACCAATACAACAATACATATGTGACCCTGGACCACAAAACCAGTCACATGGGTCGATTTTCTGAAATTGAGATTTATACATCATATGAAAGCTGAATAAATAAGCTTTCCATCGATGGATGTTTGTTAGGATAGGGCAATATTTGGCCGAGATACAACTATTAGAAAATCTAGAATCTGAGGGTGCAAAAAAATCAAAAACATTGAGAAAATCGCCAAATTTTGCGTTTATGTTCGCGATTGTGCTGCATTCACTCACAAAAATAAATGTTATATATATTTACGGTAGGAAATGTACAAAATATCTTCATGGAATGGAACATGATCTTTACTTAATATCCTCATGATTTTTGGCATAAAAGACAAATGGATAATTTTGACCCAGACAAATATACCCGTGCGACTTGTGACTGGTTTTGTGATCCAGGGTCTCAACAGGCATTCGTAAAAACGTACTCGGTTACTAACGTAACCTCGGTTCTCTCTAGAAGAGGGAACGAGTACTTCGTCGAAGAACGCTACGGGAAAGATATTTCTTTGTCGAGATTGAAGCCTAAAATTAATCCTTAATTTTGTAATAATGTAAAACGCTTTTCTGAAGCATACAACCTAGGCGGAGCAATACAGCTCACCCATTGGCTGCTCTGCCAGAAAAGCACAGCCTATGCGAGGCCAGGACGCTGACCAATGAGGGCGCTTCGCGCCCTTCTGCGTCACCTCCCGCCCAAACAGGCGTGGCCTAGGCCTATAAATACGAGCATAGCTGTCTAACACGCCGATTTTCGTCAATGAAGCGACGCAGCGCGGACACGCACGGCCATGAGACGCAGTACTCGTTCCCTCTTCTAGAGAGAACCGAGGTTACGTTAGTAACCGAGTACGTTCTCTTACGTAGAGTTCTCTCGTACTGCGTCGAAGAACGCTACGGGAACCCCATGTAAAACGCCGTGCGTGCTCTTGGACCGACACAGACACCTAAGGGCGCGCGCGCCCTGGTATACAAGTGCCTACCCCAAGAAGTATAGGGAGAGCGGCTAAATTAGCATCATCCCTTTATAGTAGTGCCTCTTAAGGCATAACAGCATATATATGTAAATATAGATATATATGAGGGGTAATAGCATGCTCAAGGGACACATTGTCAGTGAGTGATGCTTAAACATTGAAGTGACCTGGGCCGCAGCGCGGGGCAGGAACACTTATACACATTAAACATTGAAGTGACCTGGGCCGCATCGCGGGGCAGGAACACTTATACATATTAACATTGAAGTGACCTGGGCCGCAGCGCGGGGCAGGACACTAATACTAGTCTTCTAGACCGAGAGCAGTTTAGCCTGCAACGCAGGAACCTCTAGGTTATAGAACCTAATAAATGTAGACGGGGAGGCCCAGCCTGCCGCCATACAGATATCTTGTAACGAGATTCCGCTATACCAAGCCCATGAAGAGGCCATGCCTCTCGTGGAATGTGCTCTGATGCCCAAAGGGCATTCCAAACCTCTAGATGCGTAGGCTAGCGCAATGGCGTCCACTACCCATCGAGACAGACTCTGTTTCGTCGCGGCTCGCCCCTTGGAGCGTCCGCTGAACGAAACAAAGAGCTGCTCCGTCTGTCGAAAAACAGCGGAGCGGGACACGTAAGCTCTTAATGCCCTGACCGGGCAAAGGGAGCTATTTCCGTCCTCTGAGGCCGGCAGGGCCGACAGGGAGATGACCTGAGCCCTGAACGGTGTGTTGAGGGACTTAGGCACGTACCCATGCTTCGGTTTCAATACGACTACAGAGTCGTTTGGCCCGAACTCCATACAAGAAGCTCTCACTGAGAGCGCTTGCAAGTCTCCCACACGCTTCACTGAAGCGAGAGCCAAAAGAAACACGGTCTTGAAAGACAGGTGTTTCATGTCAACTGAGTGAATAGGCTCGAAAGGGGCCCCTTTCATAGCGTTCAACACTGTAGAAAGGTCCCAAACGGGGACTGAGGGGGGCCTTGGAGGGTTTAACCTCCTGGCGCCTCTAAGGAAGCGGACCACCAGGTCGTTCCTGCCTAGTGAACGGCCAAGCGTTGGATTAACGAACGCTGATATGGCAGCCACATAGACTTTGAGCGTGGATGGGGTTCTTCCCTTATCCAATAGCTCTTGCAAGAAGGAGAGAATCTCCGGTTCTCCACACTGAAGTGGTGACAGACCTTGATCTGAACACCATCCAGAGAACACCGACCATTTGGAAGCGTAGAGCCGTCTAGTAGACGGAGCCCTAGCTTGCTCGATCGTGTCTAACACTCCTCTTGGGAGGTTAGCGGGTACCCGTTTATGGCCCATACGTGTAGGGACCAAAGCTCGGGGTGAGGATGCAGAATCGCGCCCTTGGCCTGTGAGAGGAGGTCTCTCCTCACTGGAATCGGCCACGGGGCAGTACTTTTCAGTCGCATCAAAGCTGGGAACCAGGTCTGATTCGTCCAGTATGGAGCAACCAGTAGTACTGAGCATCCGCTCTCCTTGATACGCTCCAGCACTTGAGGCAGGAGTGAGACAGGAGGAAAAGCATAGAGCGGACGGCGGGGCCAGACTCTGGCCAGCGCGTTCGTGCTCTTCGAAAAGAATTCTGGGCAGTGAGCGTTTTCCTGGTTTGCAAACAGGTCTATTTCCGCTCTGCCGAACGTTTTCCACAGCAGACGCACTGTCTGTGTGTGTAGGGACCACTCTCCCGTAGGAACATTGTTCCGTGAGAGTCTGTCCGGGCCTACGTTCAAGTGGCCTGGCACGTGCATTGCTCTTAACGAGCGCAGGTTGTGCTGGGCCCACACCAGTATGCGTTCCGCTAACCTGAATAGGTTTCGGGACCTCAGGCCACCCTGGTGGTTTATGTAGGCTACTACCGACACGTTGTCCGAGCGGACCAGGACGTGGTGTCCTTTTATCCGGGGACAGAAGCGCCTCAGCGCAAAGTCCACCGCCATCATTTCCAGGCAGTTCATGTGCGGTAGTTTGGCTCGCTCTGCCCATTGGCTAAAGAGCGGTCTGCCGTCGAGCAGTGCTCCCCAACCTGAGGTGGACGCGTCCGTGGACACCACCTTCAGGCTCGAGGAAGTCCCCAGGCTTACACCTGACCGGTACCAGTCTGACGCTCTCCATGGTGTCAGGGCTGAAATGCATTCCTGAGTGACCTTGAGGCGATAACGACCGTGTAACCCTGCTTGGCGCGGTACGCGCGTTCTCAACCAGAACTGTAGTGGGCGCATGCGCAGCAGGCCCAACTGCAGCACTGTAGAGGCTGAGGCCATGAGGCCCAGCATTTTCTGAAATCTCCTGAGCGGCACTATGTGGCCGCTGCGGAAGGATTTCGCCATTTGCAGGGTATTTCGCCTGCGCTGTGATGACAGGTGTGCTGTCATAGACAGTGAGTTCAGATCCAGTCCTAAAAAGGAGATCCTTTGACTGGGAAACAGTGAACTTTTCTCCCAATTGACTCTCAGACCTAAGCACTCGAGGTGATCGAGTATTAGTGTCTTGTGGTGAGCGAGTTCTGACGGCGACTGAGCTAGAATCAGCCAATCGTCCAAATAGTTCAGAATTCGAACGCCTCGGAGTCTCAGGGGTGCCAGCGCCGCGTCCATGCACACTGTAAATGTACGAGGTGCTAGAGACAGGCCGAATGGCAGGACTGTGTACTGATATGCCCGGCCCTCGAAGGCGAATCTCAAAAATCGCCTGTGACGTGACGCAATTTGTATGTGAAAATACGCGTCCTTCAGATCTATCGCCATAAACCAGTCTCCTCGGCGGATTTGCGCGAGGAAACTTCTGGTCGTGAGCATTCTGAACTTCCGCTTTGTTAGCGTTTTGTTCAGACGCCTTAGATCTAAAATGGGTCTGAGACCCCCGTCTTTTTTCGGTACCAGGAAATATCTGCTGTACAGACCCCCTTCGCTCTGAGATAAAGGCTCTATGGCCCCTTTGCTCAATAGCTTCGCTATTTCGGCTCGAAGTAGATGTGCTACTTCTGTTTTCACCGTGGTTTCGACTTTCTCCGTGAAACGGGGAGGGCGTCGATGAAACTGTAGCGAATAGCCTCTTTTTATAGTCTCTAGCACCCATTCTGAGACCCCGGGAAGTCTTTCCCATGCATCTGCACGTGTGACTAGGGGTTGAATGTAATCTGGGCCCTGGTCGCGAAATGGCGGCGACACGAGAGCAACCGTGTGCTGTGACATGGACGCCGTGGCGTGTGAGGCGGGGGGCATGTTTAACACAGTATGCATCCCGCGCGCGCTCGGCTCTCTGTGTCGAGAGAGAGCGCGCGGGACGAGTCCCGTAGGGCTCGTTATGCTTGTGAATAAACGTGGGCGCTTGGTGGCGGGCACATTTATAACACCGGGGACACTGTGTTTGTGTACTGACTGACCGTTCGTTAGTTTCGTTTTTACAGAAAACCGCGGAACGTGCAGTGTGTAGTGGTTGTGGGCACTTGGCAGTGGGTCACGCTCACTACATGTAAAACACAATCGGCATGAGCCGATTTTATGTGTGCAGACCCTGTGTTGTTCAGGGCTGTGCTTGCACGGGTTGAAAAACCGGGCTCTGGTCGCGAAATGGCGGCGACACGAGAGCAGTCGTGTGCTGTAACATGGGCGCCATTGCAGCGTGATGCGGGGGCGCGCTTAATCGAGCGGGCAGCCCGCGCGCGCTCTCAGCTCTCTCAGCTGAACGAGAGAGCGTGCGGTGCGAGCCCCGTACGGCTCGGCATGTTTGAGAATAAATGTGGGTGCGTGAACGCGGGTACATTTATAGCACTGGGAAGTACTGTCTATTAGAACTGACTGACCGTGCATTGGTTTCGTTTCATAGAAACCGTGTGACATGTAGCTTGTAGTGATTGTGGGCGCTTGAAAACGGGCACGCTCACTACATATAATGCACAATCGAAATGAGTCGATTTATGTGTGCAAGCCCTGTATTGTGCGGGGCTGTGCTTGTGTGTACAAATGGGCACTGGGTCGTGGGCATACAGTTACACACATTACATCATCGGCCATGGCCGGGACACCGTGTAGCACAGAGAGTACTGTCTATCAGAACCGACTGACCGTACATTCGTTTCGTTTTTACAGAAACCACGGGACATGCAGTGTGTAGTGATTGTGGGCACTGAAAAGCGGGCACGTTCACTAACTTACATGTGAAGCACAACCGACAGGAGTCGATTTTATGTGTGCAAGCCCTGTATTGTGTAGGGCTGTGCTTGTGTGTATGAATGGGCACTAGGTCGTGGGCATTACGGATACACACATTACACCATCGGCCGTGGCCGGGACACCAGTAAATACATTTTCAGATTTACCTGGGGCGTCGTGAAAACGGCGTCTGTGTGCAGGCAAACGGGCATTGATGCCGATTTGGTGACTGCAAAATACACTGGCACGGTCGCGAATGTTGGGACTGTGCGAGCGAGACATTTTAGTGAAATCCGGCCGCGGCGGGATTTTAACACTGTAGCTTTCCTCGAAGCAGAAGTGCGCATCCTGGCTGAAAACGGGGCTTTCCGGGACTCCGCGATTTCTTCGTGAATTCAGGAAGAAAAAGGCGCGGGTCGTGAGGACGGTAACGTACGTTCCTCTGCAGAAAAGCAGCCATCCAGCCGGTAAGCGCATCGATGCTGGTCTTTCTCCGTCAACGCTCACGAGCGGCGGGGGAGGGGAGATCCTCGGAGCTCGCCCATCCCTCGCTACCCGAAGCGAGGAGAGAACAGCAGTCGTCCTCCACAGACACGGCTTCATCTTCCTCGTCCATGACGGACGCGGCGGCACACAGCGGCCCTTGTCCGTCGGTCAGAGAGTCCAGCGAAGCGGGCGGAGAAGCTGGCGGCAGCAGCGGCGAGCACCTCGTGGTGGAGGGAGGTTCCGGGCTCTGCTAAGCACGGCGCTTTTCACGGCGCGGCACTACAGCGGGCGGAAAAGATGCAGCTTCAGTAAATGAACGCCAGGCGAGTCCGCAGAGTCACCGTAGGCATCAAATTACAGTGATGGCAGCCGCCATCGACGAGAGCTGAAGCTGCGTGATCATCACCCAGGCAGGAAACACAAGCACGTGGTCCCCGTCGCTGAGCGGGGCTCTACACGAGCCACAGGAGGTGCGAGACATCTTGAAAAAGACGCTCGGCTCTTTTAGTGTGGAAAAACTGTGTGACGCGACGGCGAACACACACACAAAACACACACACATAATGTAAAGGATATTCCACGCCGGAGAAGCGCAGCAGGGAACGGCGGCTGAAGGCGGCGATGACCAGCGGCTTCAGGTAAGGGCTCGTCCTGCTGAGGTGCTTGTTCCAAACGGCTGTGGCGGCTCGAATCCAATCCAGCGATGCGTGCAGCTTCGTGAATTTAAGAAAATCGGCGTGTTAGACAGCTATGCTCGTATTTATAGGCCTAGGCCACGCCTGTTTGGGCGGGAGGTGACGCAGAAGGGCGCGAAGCGCCCTCATTGGTCAGCGTCCTGGCCTCGCATAGGCTGTGCTTTTCTGGCAGAGCAGCCAATGGGTGAGCTGTATTGCTCCGCCTAGGTTGTATGCTTCAGAAAAGCGTTTTACATTATTACAAAATTAAGGATTAATTTTAGGCTTCAATCTCGACAAAGAAATATCTTTCCCGTAGCGTTCTTCGACGCAGTACGAGAGAACTCTACGTAAGAGAACCCTCTATTCCCAGCAAATCCGTTACGTATTTATTATGAATATTTCAAATATTGTGTCCTCTCCTTGGCCCCGCCCCCAGGTGGAAGCACGCCCCCTGGCATCACGGCTCCCACGGTGACCAGCATCCCATCTCCAATCAGTGTGAACGGTTTCACAGGGCTGCCTCCTCCTCAGGCCAACGGACAGGGCCCGGCGGAGGCCATGTTCACCAACGGAATACATCCTTACCCAGGTACTGCACACTCTCATCCACAGATATACAGCTGAACTTTGCCGGATTTTAATAGCGTGGAACCGACTTAAATTATATGTGAAAACTCCATAGGCAAACTTTATGGTTACTTTTTGCATCAGTAAAATACATGACTAAGTATAACACTAACATTTTTCATCATCCTATTCTGACGATTAATGTCAGCTCTGGTTTGTGAATTACAGTATTTCTTGCAGTATAATCAAATTTTATGTTTGCACATAAAGCATTTTACTTATGTGTTTAGGAAGTGTTCTTCTATTTGATGACTCGGCAGTCTTTTATTAAACACAAAAACATGTTATTAAATATGTTTCTCGAAGCTACTTTATTTGATAAGTGCATTTGGAGTTGTGAAATGGCCAGCGGTCGGCTGTCAGCTGTCACAGTGCGAGTCTGTGTGTGTGTGTGTGTGTGTGTTGTGGAGTGGTATTCATGTCCAGTGCCACAGAGAAAAGCAAATGCCTGTCTCCCGGCTGTATCCCAGTTTTGCAGGAAGTGGTGTTTAGGGAAGACTCGGAGAAGGGCGGCCTTGGCGTGGCACAGAGAAGTTGTTTTGGGGTTCAGGGAAGCTGCTTCCTGTCGTCTCTCTCAGAAGGTATAGAACTCCCTCAAACGTTAGTGTCGTATTACTGTGTGTGTTTGGTGTGTGTGTGTGTGTGTGTGCATACAGTTTACGGTAGACAGAGGGAGTGAAAGATGTGAGTAGTTTCTTCATGTTTGTTTGGTGTCGTCAGCTTTGTAGAGTGACTTGTTGTTGTTGTTGTTGTTGTAGTGTGGCTATAGTTATATATGTGCATGCTTTGTATTTGGCAGACGTTTTCATTTAAAGTGACTCACTCAAGGGCACGGTGGTGTTAGCTCACACCTTCTGGAGTTCAGTCCAACAACCAGCCCAGTACTTTAACCATTAGACTACACAACAACCCCCATTGAACTGTGCTCCCTTTAAAGAGATAGTTCATAATTGCTAATTATCATTAATCATTGTTTTCTCGCACTCATGTTGTTCACGCTTTTTTTATACAAAAAGGCCATATACATCTATATATTTATTTTGTATATGCTCTAAAATGGCTTAAAAATGTGGTTTCCTTTCCAATTGGAGGAAACTTCATTTTCATCAAATAAAGATTCAAAATATTTGATGTAAGAAGTACAATTCTATTAAAAATATATATTTTAATTTATATGCACCAAAATAACTATGCATAATTAACAGCAATATTCACCTACATACATTTCTACTCAAATAATATTAATAAAAAAAATGCTTTGCCCATAAAACCATTAGACCGACAACTATCATTGAACCGTGGTCCCCTTAAAGGGATAATTCTCTAAAAAAAAAAAAAAAAGTAAAGTATCATCATCCTCACTTTCATGTTGTTCATGCTGTTTCATTAAACAAAATAATATAGTGACATGTATGTAACACAAAAATTGCTTTATAATATTACATGTATATTATTCATAAAGCTTCCACTTATACTCATTTTCCCTCTATTCAATTATTAAAATACACAATGGTGTTAGTTGCATTTGTATAAAACAAGAGTGTGTAAGTCTACAGTGTGATACGAGAGATGTTAAAAGTTGCATTACTTTCAGCTACCCAGATAAGCGGTCTGATATATAGCATTATATAGCAAATATATGACGTCTTAATGATGCAATTGACCAATCAGAATCAGGTTTTCCAGAGCAGAGTAATTCACTGAAATCTAGGCTCATTTTCTTTTATATTCATACTTATTTGGAACATGGGAGGGAGTAAATGATGACAGGATGTTCATTTTTGGCTGAATTCCCCTTACTTTTAACTCTTTCCCCACCAGCCTTTTAAAAAAGTTGCGCAATTGCGTAAGTAATGGCCCCCAGAATAATTTGTTGTATGAATATCTGAACATGCAATGTCTCAAAACAAAGTACTGAGATTGAAACGTTTTATTCTAGCATCATGCATTCTTTTTTATTTATTTATCAACACTTAAATGTAAGCGCCCCCTACCGTATAACAGTGAAAACACGGAAAGGAAAACGGGGGAAAATTCCGTAAATGGCAGGGAAGTTTAAACAACACCATTTTCAACTAAAAACAGAAAACTTTTTATGCATTTTGGCAGTTTACATGACAACGCCATTTTGGGGTCCTGAAAATGCAAGCTTTTGACAACGGGTATTGTCTCCCAGTGTAAACAACAAAAACGCACATTTTTGAAAACTGACGCCGTGTGCATATGCATTACGTGTTCAGTCTATATGCGCGTAGTTTTTCTTTACAAAGTGACATCGCCACCTACTGGCCAGGCAGCATAGTACAGCGTTTTTAGTCATTTTCGCAGATTCATGTGAAAAGGGATCGTTTTGACAACATCGTTGTCTATACGCGAAAAAGCGAATGTATGGAAATTCTGTCAAAGGCGGGAAAAGAGTTACAAGTCCATCAAATGAGCTCCGAACACACAATCCAAAGCGTGGATGTTGTAGTATGTAGCTGTTAGTGTTTTCGCAGCATTAAGTTACCAGGCTGTAAGTATGTGTATCAGTGTTTAGAACAGGAACGTCGCGGGCCGGGGCAGAATTGCCTTTATTACTGAGAAAGCTCTCAGCTGATTGATGTGCCGTGTAGAGCTGTAGATCTATATTGTCCTCCATACACTCTCCGGCTGTCTTTCCAAATCTCGGGCAGCGGAGAAGCTTGGCAGGGTCCCGCGCGAGCGCCACGGCTTAATTGTTTGTGGGTGAACGGTGAGGGGGAGGGAAGTGAGGTAAGCTCATTCCCGGCGCACAGCTCTGCCCGAACACACTCAAATGCACTCAGTGACCCCGTCTCTCCTCTCTCTCTCTCTCTCTCTCTTTCTCTCTCTCTCTCTCTACAGCTCAGAGTCCCACTGCAGCAGACCCCCTGCAGCAGGCCTACGCTGGAGTCCAACAATATGCAGGTCTGTCACTCAAAAAGAGGCTGTTTGTAATTTTCCTGCTTCCAAGTTAATAAAAAGTGCATGCACTGTGTCTACGTGTGCTGGAATAAGAGGTGAGAAGTGTGTGTGTGGGGTTATCTGACACATTGGCGTGTGTGTGTGTGTCTCAGCAGCCTTCCCCGCTGCATACGGACAGATCAGCCAGGCTTTTCCCCAGCCGCCTCCCATCATCCCTCAGCAACAGAGAGAAGGTGAGTCTGCCGCAGCCAGATATGTCACCTGTGAGAGTGAAAGATTCGACGTGGTCACTCTCTGTGACATTTCCTGTAATTGGCTTTTCATAGATGTTCTATTAAAGTGAGATTTTTATATATCGATTGTTATGTGCCGCTTATGCTCCCATTCAAAAGTTTGGTTCCGCGAGGATGCATTCAATTAATCAAAAGTGACAGTGATAATATTTATAATGTTACAAAATATTTCTATTTCAAATGAATGCTGTTCTTTTTAACTTTCTGTTCATTAAAGTATCATGAAAAAAATGTGTAGACAAAAAAATATTAAACAGGCGTTTTCAATATTGATAATTATAAATGTTTCTTGAGCACCAAATCAGCATTTTAGAATGATTTCTGAAGGATCATGTGACACTGGTAGGAATATTATATTATATCTATGGATCGCATTTCTGGTGTGCTATTGATTACCACAGACAATCATTTTGATTCGTCTCTCATTGTGTGTAAACAAACTGGAAACTGTTTACAGTAAATAGACGTACAATGGTAGCCTAGCAGTAAAGAGTTCCGCAAACCCTACAGGACAAGACAAAATTACAGATCCTCAGACATTAAGCAGAAGAAATAGCCTAGAATAATGTTTGAAGTTAAGTTTGGTGTTCTTGGCTGACAAGATTGTGGTTTCGTCTCCCTCCAGTGGCTGCTATTAAACTGTACAGAAACATCGTCAACAAGCAGCCGTGTTCATGAGTTGCCAACTGTAGTTTCTCTTCTGTACAGCGTGTGTTTGAATGCACATATAGATAAAGTGATTCATTTCTGCAGTTCCCATTGTCTGTTATGCATTATTGAATGTTGGAATGTTTGTTAATGTTGAAGTTATTAGACAGTGATCTTCACAGGTTCATTTTAAGTTAATTCAGTATACAAAAGCACCGCATTTATAAAGCCTGAGAAATTATGCATATAAAAGTAAAATACCACTTTTTAATTACACATTTGTTCCAGTGGTAAAGAATAGTCAATTGGCATTGATCAAACTCAATAGCTGACCATTTTGATTATATAATTACATATTGCAGACTTATATCTACACCAATTCATTCACGTTTAGCATATCCTTGCACAGCCAGTATATGCCGCAGTCATTCCCATTGGATGTTGGTCTGTGGTCAAGATCAAACTGGGCCTTATTTGTCTCAAGAAATGAAAAACTTTATGAGGGGAGTTTCATGAAATGTTCAAGGTCAGTCAGGTAACTTTCAGCAGAGGAAACCACGATGACAGTGATCCGTGAACTATATTTCTTTGTCGAATCAAGGAGTTTTCTTTACCCCGATGAGAATTTAAAGAAGCCCAAATCTCCGATAATCTTTTGGAAACCGATTTTAGCTCCACTTTTTGTTCATTTAAGGCTCAGTTTGAAGGAAGAGCTAATCTAAAACACCTTTTCAAGAGTGCCTGAAGAACCTGGAAGTGGCGCGCCGAGCATTTGTTTGTACGCTGTTATTTCATCTACACAACTTATGGAGAGAATTGCTACTTTCAAATGCCAGGGCAACTGCTCAATAAAGAGAAACGGTTTCAATAGTTTCTTCTTTTGCCAAGTCTAATTTTGCCATTTGTGTCTTTGTTTTGCCTCCTCTCTCTTTATTCCCCTCATTTCCATTTATCCGTTCTGTGCTACCTGCTCTTTTTCTCTCCCGTCTAACCGCTTCTCTAATCTTCTGTATCCCACAATCCTTCTTGTCTTTCTCTCTCTTTCTCTGTCTCCAGGGCCGGAGGGCTGTAACCTGTTTATTTATCACCTTCCTCAGGAGTTTGGGGACGGCGAGCTGATGCAGATGTTCCTGCCTTTCGGTAATGTCATCTCCTCCAAAGTGTTTGTGGATCGGGCGACAAACCAAAGTAAATGCTTTGGTGGGTAAAAATGATAAGACACCTGTGAAGATTATTCTCATTCCTACTCACACTATTAACATTTTTACCTCATTTCTCTACCACAGCGAAGCTTTTGAATAAAGCCGTGTGCACACTGTGTGCTTTTCGCCACTATTTCGCCATCTGAGATACATTTTAGTGATTGCAGGGCTAAATTAAGATCACCGAAGGGCGATGTATTACCTTTACACTCAATATTAGCTTCCAATGTATTTTGGTTCTCTAGAATATACAACTATCTTGGTGTTCCTTTCAGTCACATTAACAAAATGTTCAAAACACTCTTAGCATTCCAATTGGGATCGATGCAGTTTTTCACTTTAGATTTGTGTTACATGTCTTTATTACATGTTTTGTGTGAAAACTGCAATGTAAACTGGTGACACAAGCAAAGTAGCAGCTAATTTGTATATTTTACACCAAAAATCTCACTGAAGTCACATCATTTGATCTGAACCACACGGTGTGCACCTGGCTTAAAACAGAAAAAAAGAATGAATGGAAAATGAAAGGGGGACAAAAAAAAAGAAGACGTAGTGTAGCATCTTTATGTCTTTAATCAGCACGGGACATGAGGCTGAAGGGGGAAACTGCGGGAGCGTGTTCGCGTGTCCCGCTTGTGACTAATGTGAACCTCTATATTTTAATTAGCACTATCTGCAGCTTCACTGGCTCCTTGACTTATCAGAGGCATCCCATGCATGAACAAACACAACGCTATTCGATTTCAACTTAATATAAACGCAGTTAGCGGGAGGCGTTTCAGAGACTCAGACGTGATGATCTGAAATGCTGAGCCAGCTGAAGTGATCACAATACCTCGAGACAGGCCGACGAGAGTGAGAAAATAGATGAGGAAATGAGAGGAAATCATTTGTTAACTGGAGTTTTGCTGATTGAAGCTGATTTACACCATACACCAGAAACGGAAAATATGATAACTACAAAACTATATAATTACATAATAATAAATAATGTACTTATGTCATGATTCAAGCTACCTTTTTAAGAAGCTACTAACAAAGACCCCATAAAATCAAAGCTTTGTTTTAGTCCATGTTTGTTAGCTTCAACGCTATCGATATGCTAGCACACTTTGAAAAAATAATAACGATTAATTTTTCACTACACATATTTTCTTCGATAAAATTAAAATGGGAATACGTTAACACAGGAGTAAATCCCCACTCAAGCAAGCAGATTAAAATGGTTTTAAAGTATATAACTTATTAAAAAAAGCTTATGACATGGTTGCTTGCGTAGTAGAATTTCATTAAATTTTCATTCAAATTTCAGTACTTTTGGAGATATTAAGCTATCTGAATATTAGCAGGCTAAGATGATGTTATCAATATTTTGGGACCATTCTCCCAAAAGAGAAGATAATAATATTATATAATATATCAAATAAATAATATCATAATAAATTACTAAATATATTATAATAAATTATATGTTAGTAATTGACAATTATTCATTATCAACAGATGGCTTCGAAGCTAACAGACTTTTTTTTTTTTTTGGGGGGGGGGGGGGGGGGATTATGACTGGAAAAACTGTTATTTTGCTCAAAGCTAAACTACTTTCATGCCTCTAAAAAAATGTAGCTAGTTTTTCTGTATTCTGGATGTTATTAACTCTTTCCCTGCCATTGACGGAAATTACGTTATACGTTAGGGTGCGCTATTACTCGTCTTCTGAAAGAGTACAGAGTCTTTGGATCAAAACACAGGCGGGAAAAAAAGCAGGAACAAGCGGTAGAAGCATTGCTTACGCACATGTCAGCTAACGCGATCAATTAAACATTAAATAAATCAAAACTGCCAAACGTTACCGAATGAAATGTCGACCCAGGACAAGGTATAGGAATATGCAAGCTTTGATGGATTCAATCTACGTTTTTGATCATCGTTCTGAATCCAATCCAGACATAGTTTTTGACCAAAACACGATTTTCTCATATTTTTGTTAAAAATTTTGGCGGGGAAAGAGTTAAAAAGGACTCCTGGCTAACTTCTCGCTAATTCTAGGAGTGGATGAATATTGTGTTAGGTTTTGCATGTTTTCTGTGCTTCTGATTATTGTGTATCAAATGTATGCTGTTGTATTGTATTGATTGACTTGATTGTGCATATATGTTGAATGTTAAACATGTATCTGGTAAATATGTGTCACGATGACTTAAGTAAACTTGTTTGACACCCTTCCCTCCCTTAATTTCACGCTCGCCTCATTCTTTATCATAAAATCATTTCTGGCCTCACCGTGACCCATTTCTCACACCCCCTCCGACTCCACCTTCCCTCAATCCTATCTAACGTCCATCTGTCCATTGCATTACCTTCTCATCCATCTGGTGCTAACCTGTCGTCCTCTCTGTCTCCATCTTTCTCCCTGCATTCTCCAGGCTTTGTGAGCTTTGATAACCCAGGCAGCGCTCAGGCCGCCATCCAGTCCATGAACGGCTTTCAGATCGGCATGAAGAGACTCAAAGTGCAGCTGAAGAGGCCAAAGGACGCCAACCGCCCATATTAGCCCCGTCCCTCCCCCCAGCCACCCCTGACCCTGGGGGTGAAGGCCTCCGCTGCGCACAGGGAACGACAGGTCAGCAAAATCACCTTGGAGCCAAAAGACACACACATACTATAAGTGAATTCATTGGTTTAGTTAAAGGGATAGTTCACCCAAAAATGAAAATTAGCCCATGATTTACTCACCCTCAAGTCATCCTAGGTGTATATGACATTCTTCTTTCAGACGAATACAATCGGAGTTATATAAAAAAATGTCCTAGCTCTTCCAAGCTTTATAATGGCAGTGAATGGGCGTTTCTGTTTTGAAGTCGATAAAAGTGCATCTATCCATCATAAAAGTGCCTCTATCCATCATAAAAGTGCTCCACACGGTTTAATAAAGGCCTTCTGAAGCGAAGCCATGTGTTTGTGTAAGAAAAATATTCATATTTAACACATTACAAAGTAAAATTCTAGCTTCTGACCAAACATACACAGTCTACTTGCGCAACATATGACGTCGGAAGTAGCGTAGTGCGTCATGGCGTAGCGTAAATATCAGCACTACGTCGCATTAATCGCATAAGTTGCAGAAGCTAGTTATTTTACTTTATAAAGTTTTAAATATCTATATTTTTCTTAAACAAACGCATCGCTTCGCTTCGGAAGGCTTTTATTAACCCACCGGAGCCATTTGGAGTTCGTTTATGATGGACTATCCCTTTAAATTTGTGAACTTATTGATTTGAAAAGAATTAGCTCAAAAGAATGATGCATTCACTGTCCTTGTTCTTACTCGGCAGAATTCAGTAAATGATAAAAGTTTTTTTTCTTACTGATATGTAGTTTCACTCTGTAATGTCACAAAATGGCTTGTGAATGTGGTTTCATGTTGACTTTAAGCCTGCAGTGTAACAGCATATGATATTAAAAAGGACTGTGGCAGAGGGGGAAAGATTAGTCGTCTCCATGTAGCTCATATCATCTCACATCTCCTCATCTAAATGAAGATGGAAAATCAATGCTGTGTCATTAATTTACCCTGCTGATGCCTTTTACTGGGCCAAGTTATTACCTACTTACAAAGCTAGTGAGCCATCTCCGCCTCTGTAGACGACACAGTACGGCTCCTGCACATCTCGGCACTGACCTGATACATTAAAACTCTTCCAGCCAGCCAAAATCATTTTGCTAATCAGTGTTTTTGTCTTGGTTTATGTTAAAAATATCTAAACATCCTTAAAACAAAACAAAAACCTACATTTTAAGAGAATATCTGGATCTGGACGTAAGATTTGTTTAGATTTATTTTTATCAATTAAGAAAATTATTTTTTGCGGTTCATAAAATCACCATTAAATGGTTTGAAGAACAAGTTGCGGATGTACCGAAGATGGTTTTTTTTTTAATAGCCTTAGTTTAGTAGTTATTAATGCAAAATTCATGTGATTGTACAAAAATCTGCATATATGGCATGTATCCATTTCTGAACCATTGAAGAAAAAAATATTAAATTATATAATTATAATCAATTATAATTAAACCAATTATATAATAATTTACAAATAATAATTGCATTAATATTAATAAATAAAACATCAATAATTATTATAAATAATTACTAACATTATTTATAACTGATCATTTTAAAAAGTAAAAAAGTGTTTCGTCAACTTTAGGACACCAGCAACGGATCAAAAAGCTAATAGACATGAACTAAAAACCACAATAAGTGGATTTTAAAGCCGCAGTGAAACGAAAGTAGCAACAGATCTTTTCTTCCGTATTTTGAGGTAAATTCATGTGTAACGGCTTACCAAATTTTTTTTTAAATGTAGGGTGGGGACTTGGTTCTATCCATCAGTTGTTGATTGGATTTTGAGATGTGGGTGTGTGCTAGCTTGCAGGGGAGGAGTTTAAGCAGACTAAATGATTGGAGAAGTCCTGCATACGTCACCAGAGAGAAGTCTGAGGTCCTGTTATGATTATGGGGTCCAAAAAATTATAATTAACCCTTAAATGCATGAACGTTTCATCAATCATTATTACATATTTGGGTCTTTAGCGACCCGGATCTTTATCTAACAGGATGGATCTCTACCTGCCGCGATGATATAAAACTCTTCTGGTATTAGAGTAACAATTACAGAAGAATAAAATAAAGCATATTTTGTTACCTTTCGGAGCTTGGAAAGGGTTCGGTTTGAGCAGATGTTTTATACCATCATCATCATCACTGTCCTCGTCAGAGCTCATTTCAGTACATTCAGCATCTGGCTCATATTTGCGATCTCAAACATATTCTCAAAACTATTATTTCAAAATCAATGAAGAATACTAAGAAGGTTGACGTGTAACTGAAAAAATGAATGAGGAGGAGGGTAGTGAATGATGTCCCGGGTCACTAAAGACCTGAGGTATGCGTTTGGGGGGCCAAAAGAAACATATGCATGGATGAATTGCACTTAGAATTGATGGGGTGAATTTTCATTTCATGCCAACTTTAAATGCTTCTGTTCTTTTTGTGTTTGCTTCCTAGGTTTTGTAGAGCTGGAACACATGTTGATAACATGCCAAATGTATTTGAAAACACAACAAGATCAAGATCATCGGGGCTGGGGATACAGTACAGCTGAAGCAGGACATGAGGAGGACGTAGCCGCGTGATATACCACCATCACCAGGCTCAATGGACCTTTTTGGACTTCAGTGTTTAACTCAGGGGAGCCGCGGTGTAACTGGACCATACCGTACTCCCTTCTCTGAACCCCCGAGCCCTTATTTTGCAAGTCCACAGGACACATTACTGAAGACCAACATAAATATATATATATATATATATATATTTAAAAAAAGAAAAAAAGAAAAGAAAAACAATGTAAGCCCTCAGAAGGCTCTGAATCTACGAATAAGTAGTATGGGGGAAAAAAACTTTTTAAAACTAAGATAGACTTTTAGATGGAAATCATGTAATATTGAACACGTCTTTGGGAAAACTTTTTAAAGAACTGTTTTAGAAACCAACAAAACGGATTAAAAAAGAACAAAAAAAAACTTGAAAGACAGAACTTTTTGGAAGGATGTGACAATTCAGGACACGAACTTGCTTTCGACTCGGGATGGCCAACTTTTTTTCTTGGAGTGCCTGTCCGTTTCCAGGGGCAACGGCTGCCACAAACCGCAGCCTCCGTCCGCTGGGAGACTTACCTGTCATTCCTTAGTTGTGTAGGGACCAAATGACCAAACCTTTTTATCACAAATGAAAGAAAAAAAAAGAGAGAAAAAAAAAAAAAAAGACTCATACCTGTAACATAATCGGACCACTGCATCTCTTGCTGTGCCAATCGGTTAGAGTTGTATTTAAAAAAGATATATGTATAAAAAGAACATATATGACTATATGCATACATATAGATTGCTGATATGCTTTTGAATACTGGCAGAACTATTTCCGATGGTCCGTCGAGGCCGCTCACTTCGCTAGTTTACAATTACTGCTCAAAATGAAGAATATTTATTTTTATTTCTCTTCTAGTTTTTCTCTGTGGTGAGAGAAAGGGTGCATGGGAAGGGTTGTTCCATAATGCAGCCTTACCTTTTCTATCTTATGTCCTGACCTTGTAGTTAAGAGACCATCTTAAAGAGGTTTGAGATAAACAATCCTGTTTATATATAACGTACATACGATATGTATATGTATAGCAGACGTTCAAGCAATATGTATTCATATGTATGCACCTGTACAGCATATATATGGATACATACACGATATTAATCCCAAAACCCATATATGTATTTATATGCATATATTTTATATGTGTGTATATATAGAAACCGGCTATTCAATATGTAGAGCTGTAATTTTTTTGTAGATTTAAGCTGGAGTTTGAAACCTCTGCTCTGCTTTAGACTTTTACCACTGGGAAGAATCTCAAATCGGCAGCTGCAATCTGCAGGCATTCCTCTCGATCCGATATAACGTTCCGCATCCGCCAACACACACACACACACACATTTAAAGGTAAAAAAAACAAAAAACAGATTCAGTTTGTGTATATATGTGTATATGCTACTTACAAATGCAAAAAGGCCTCCTCTCGTTTGAGAGTTTCAAGAGAATCAGGATCATCACGGAATAGTACAGAATACGGACATATCCGCCCTCCGCAAACATTCGCAAGCAAACGACGTTATTCACTCGAACCGAGCGCTAGCTTTATCGGTTTACCGTCGAATCGTCAGCAGTGCGTCCTTGCACCTGGCAGCACTGTGCTACGACACCGCTAGCAGCCATTCATTATTATGATGATGATGTCAAAACAACGGAAACACTCTTCTTCTTAATAAAATAAAAGAAAGAAAAATAAACAAAAAAGTATAAAACTACTATAGCTACAGCTAACAGCGAAGCCTTCTAATATTTGTTGACATGACAAACCTGTGCTGTGCAGCTTGACACCGCCATTTACAGATACACCTACTCGACGTTCTGCTTATGGTTACAATGAAGTGGGCATTATGTACGTTTTGCACAAGTATCGTCAGAATCCGCGTCACATTGCGTTTACACGCGCAGCTTCGGAGTTCTGACGGATTGGCGGGAAGTTTTTCCACTAGATAGGGTTGAGGATGGAACGCGAGAATTTGCAATTGTAGTTATTGCCAATTAAGGATTTGAATTTTGGTTATGCTTTGCAACTGCTCTATTATACAAGATGGCACTATTGTAAATATATGATAATTTCAGAGCTGGTCAAAGCGTCTGTACAGTGTGGGGGGGAAGCAGTAGTCAGTTCACCTCATTTCGAAGGGGAATTCAGTTCTGAATCGACGCGTCTTCAGACGGGTTCCGAGAATGTTGCATTTTGCCTTCTAGATCTTTCCGACACATGATCATTCAGGTATTCCAGGATCGTTTGCAAGGATATGCATTCCGTCTGTTGGATTTCAGTGTCACCTGTCTCTCTCTCTCCCTCTCTGTCTTTCTGTCTCACGCCCATCAGCTCCCTCCGTGTTAACCGTTTCAGCTGCAACTGTTTACATAGCAATCTGGAAATGTAGAGTTGGCAAAAACAAGAAGACAGAACAGAAATTTTATGATAAATATATACAAGTATATACATGAACTACTGAATATACTGTAAATGTTTGTTTTTTTCCTTCTCTTTTTTGCTCTGTTCCTCTGTATATAGGTTTGCATATTTTATAATCTTTTACTTCGATCTAGAAGGACTGGATGACTAAGAAAATTTAAAGACAAAAAATGAAACTGGATTAAAGCAGGTAAACTCTAGTCCTTAGAGATGCATTATGGTTGTAAGGTATTTAATCACGAAACGTAAGAAGAGCCAATCACATTTAATCCAAACATTTTAACGTCACTGTCAGAACTGCTGCCAACATGCTATTTATTTGCCTATTTATGTACTCATTTGTTCATTAATTTATTGCTTCATTTTAAAATACTAATATATGCATTTTTATCTTTTCAATGGTTGGATTTTTATTTATGTTTGTAACCACACCGAATATCATTTTTGTCATTTAAACGATGCTTCTTCTTTTTTTAAATATATTTTTTACATGTTTTTTTGTATTGTAAGACACAATGGAACGATGCAACTGGCAGAATCAGGGTAAACCTTTATGGAGAATGTAGAACTCATGAAGGACTGGTGTGCTGCACCTGTTAGAACTGTCTGCTGTTTTCTTCTGTTCTGCGATTCCATCCGTCTGTCGGAACAACGGTTTGCTTCACTGCTTTTTCAAACACACTGGAAAAAAAGGAAGAAAAACTGCACTAATCCATCAGACTCTCAGCAACTCTTGTTTTATAGCCTTTCTTCATTAGCACTAACTGTCTTCAACTCATCAGAAACAGTCTGAACTTACAGAAACAATGCAGTAAAATGGGGTACAAAAAAAAAATCCAGACATTTTGAGCACAGTTGAGCGTGCTGGGTGGCATCTGTGGATTTTTACCAAGCCTATCACAATGAGATTGAGCTGTATTAGCAGTCGGGATTGCTGCCGCAGCTCCTGCCCTGTTCTCAACTCCACTTTTCTCTGGTCCCTAGACTCTCTTTTTGTAATTTTACTGAATGACGCGTTTCCGCTTAAGCCCAGTAATAAAGCACAGTGTAGAATAAAGCAGCATTATGCTTGTCCCATTTCCTGCTGTATGTCTATACAAGACTTTTTATGAGTTGTTTTTATCTCTTTCTCTCTTTTTATGAATTTGTGGCACGACTGATGTACTCTGAAACCACTTCAAAGGTGGAGGGTTTACGTGCGCGCGCACACAGGCGCCCGCTCTGAAACTTTCTTTACAACACTTCAGATCAAATTAGACCAATAGCCCTGGAGCGATGTTTGGCTGAATCCCATTGCATATACCGTAGCTCCCAGATCTAGTTTGAAGAATCAAAGCATATATGCTGTGTATATTGGAAAAGCAGGGGAATAGGAAAGTGACGGGACACATTTAAAAAAACACCCCTTTGGAAAAGAAATATGAACTTGTTAATATATGCAGAAAGTTTGATGACTCAATTTTGTGGAAAATGCAGCATTGACTAGAAATGCATCTTCTTGACTAGTCACTCTCACGAACAATTTCTCATCTCATCAGATGATGGTGGGATTACACGTTACAGATTGCAGCAACTGTTCTTGAGAATCTCTTTAATCGTTTACGTTGCCAAGTCAGTTTCTTGAAAAGCCTGAAGACATTTATGGAGCTGCTGCCCAACCATCTGTGACTGAATAAACAACACCATTTATTAATAAACGCATTTTATTAAAGGAGAAACAACACTTGAATATGTTAAAAAAATTAAGACCATAATTATTTCAAGACACTAAAAAAAGGCAGAATTAAGAGCACATGAATAATTAATGACCATTCAAATGAGTTTTGTATTCCAACGATTAGTCGCCGTTACAACCCTTCAACAGATGAAAAAGATGTCTTCTAAGATCTCGCTCTCCTCCAGGTCCTGCAAAGAGGACCGACTGGGGCCTAGAGGAGAGAAAAGGGTCTTCTGAGAGGACAGAGGGGTGACGAAACTCTTCCGGGACGAGGGGCTGATTCGGTACCTCTCCGGGTTAGATACAGGACTAAAAATGTCCAACAGCTCCATCAAAGAGTCATCCCACCTAGCAATGAGAAGAAGAAAAACATGACTCAGGAAATGTCACAATTATTTTATACACCAGAACAAAAGTGGACAAGTGGGATTAAAAAACATGATAATTTACATACCGCTCAGAATGCTGCGCATCCTCAGATTCCCCTACATAAAAGCCACATTGTTGCATCTGACTAGACAACAGAGTTCACAGGCTTTGAAACATGTGGCCTAAGGGTGTGTATGAAGAACAAGCCCGCACATTTTTTTTTTTCCTAGTTTGGAAGGAAAACTAAGAGAGCTGAGCGAGGAGATAAATAAATAAAAGAATAAATAAACAAAGATTAAGCTAATAAAGATTCAACCCCTCAGTCGAGGTGCTTAATAAATTATTCATCGAGTACAGACGTGCACATTTCAGATATAAAACATGAATTCTTAAAGCACGCTCCACTGATGCTGCTAACATAATTCACTGCTCATTCTAAACAGCATTGATTTGCATCCAATGCAGCAGAAGGGATGAGTGGGTATTCATACAGATGTGTGTGCGTGAAAGGGATCTCAGCTTCTATGAGAGGCAGAAAACGGTGCCATCCACTAAGTGCCTCTGACATTTGAAAGCAGTATTTGCTTCATGGCCATGATAGTGGTGATTATACAAGACACTGAGAAACATGCCATCCGCTATTTCCTTCACGCCTGACACTTTTTTGGGTCTGAAATCATAAAAGTATCAGCCAACTACACCTGAAAATGTTTTCACAGAAAGGTTAAAAAAAATTAAAGGGTGTCAAATCTTCAAACTTTCATCCTTCTCAGGCAACACAAACTCTGTTCCAAAAGCAAGTGAGCTCTTTACAGCCTACACTTCTAAGGGCCACGATATACTTCAAGTGAAATCGAAGAACAAACTGTGTGACGTCATTTTGAACAAAATCAGGCCAAAACTAAGTTCGTTTTGTGTGCCTTTCGGGAGTTCAAAAACTTTCCGGAAAAGTTTGCTCTGGCTGGTAAACACATTCATACTACCATTGGTCCATGTCGATGATGTAATAGGTAGGTGTGCTCTGAGGCCCCGCATTCTTTGACGTGTAAATCTTTGGTTCAGTTCTTCTTTTCAGTCCATCGAAGTCTGACGTCCGTGAGTAAAAACATGAATACGCCAGAGAGTAGCTTATAGTAGAAATTGACAGTGTTTTTTCAAGTTTAATACCATTAAGCTGCGTAATTTTAAACAATCTATTGTATAAAATGCTATATAAATAACACAAAGTGAATTTACTGGAGTGCTGCATTTCAGAGCTCATGCAAACATATCCACAGCTATGATCAGATGCTTTCATAACTACTGTTCTCTTACCACTGTCATTTTTGTTGTGTGTTTATTTTGTTATTGAAAGGAAAGCACACAGCACTTATTTCCAAATTCATCTAAACATCACTCTCAGCAGTGTGGACGGCTTAGGGATGTTCACTAACAGAATAGACCTTATTCAAATCAGCGTCATCTTTGATTTTTAGCGGGAATAAAAGTGTGGCTGTGAGGCATAGACAGGCATCTTTTCAGTGGGTTGTACTATTATACAATGTGTTTTTGAATTGTTTTGCTGACAAAACATCTTTTCAAGACATTTCAGAAGACAAAAAACTACAGGCAACATGAGCCGTAGAAAATAAGTGATCTAGGAGCTTTTTACAGCGGATGCCAGTGAAAAATGACACGTCTATCTGTCACAGCCTTGCTTTCATACCCGTCATGGCGCTGCTCTGGATAAGGTCTATATACTACTACTCACGTATTTCAAACTTTTTTTACCCCTAAGCAAAAAACTAAATAAAACTTTGCCGTCAGTATATCGGGGCCTAAGACAACATCCTACCTGAGATGTCGATAAGCATGCCTGAGATGCCTTAAAATGCTGTCTGGGTAGGCAGCTCACTGGATTTTGGAACAGAGGTAGTAAATCTGTCACTCAATATCATATTCTTGCATTTAAATGTGTGACATCAAGACGTGTCACCCAATTTGAGATCAAACGTCATTGGTTCTCAGGTGTCACATAACTGATCGTCACTGACATCAAACCAGAGACATGCACATCCAGATGATTTAAAAAAAGGAATGATTTTGAATTAATATTTAAATTCCAGCCTGTTTCTCACAAAAGTTATCATAGTACTACAGGGAAAAATAGTGAATGATGTATGTATGGCCTCATTTTAAGGTGCAGTCACATTAACACAATTGCTGTAAAATTTCATAGGGAAAAAAGGTACATTGACAAACGTGTAGTGATGTATGATGCTCGACTCACACACTTTGAAACCAAACAGCTTTTCTGTTCAGTCAACGCAACTTGAATCAATTGCAAAATCTACGTAGGAAAATTCTTGCGTTCCTATTGAAATAACTGGATTTCGCATGAGAATTTGCCAAACAACATTAAATGTGACAGCACCTTTACACAGTTTACAGTGCTTTTTTTTGCATTTTTTAGGCTTGCCACCCTAACCATTTTTATTGAATCAATGAAGAAAAAGAAAAAAAAAAACAGCCAAAACTTCTTACATGGAATATTTAAAAAATTGCTGAAAGACTAACTCAAATATTAAGGGTTTGAAACAACATCAGAGTGAATAAATGATGATAGACTCTTTACTTTCAGGTGAACTATGCCTTCAAAACCTAAAATTATACCTACTCCTCCCACCCTTCAAAAGTCTATTTCAGTTGACCAGGTGAGGACTGAGCAAACTGGTGAATCTCTGCACAGGTAGAGATAAGTTTTGAGGCTGACGGATTGATCCCCAGAGTGTTGAACACATGTTCACACAGCCAGCTCAGTGGGGTTCCTGAGCACCTGTTCCTCATGCTGGGACTGATGAAGGTGCCCTAGCTCTGGAAGACATCCTGCATTGTTCTGCTGCCAAAGATCGGAAACCCCCGGATCCCTGAGGACTACAGGCCAGTTGATCTCACTTCACACTTTACGAAGGCCTCTGAGAAGCCGGTGCTTAGACAGACCACCTGGACCCTCTGCAGTTTGTTAACCACTGATACAGCTCTGACCCTGGACTCTGGAGGCAGCGTCCATTCACCATAAACAAACCTACATATGCGGCACAATACTGGCTGTTCTGCCTACTGCCATCAGAAACTATAGCTTGCTGTTTACTGCCTATATGAGAGATTCTTCATGAGGGATTAATCTGCATACTACAAAAAAAGTTTGATGTAGCGTTATTTTAGTACTGTATTTAGTACTTCATCATTTAGAAATAAAAGGCCATTTTATGCCCTGGTTTTAGCCCTCTAATTTGAACAACACTCAACGGAAGGGGCGTGTCTGCTGTGAGACTTCAATGTGATTGGCTTACATCTTTGCATATGAAATAAGTATACCATGTGGAACTCTTTTGAAATCTTTTACTGTTAAAGCTGTCGAGATTAACTACGGTAATCGTGATTATGGCATTACTCCCGTCGCATGAAAGGTTGCAGTGATGAGCATTCTAGCCGATGACAGTCATGTCTGTTGAGCGCATGAATGCAGTGATCTCATCATTGCAACTATTTCTGCACTCTCATGAATGCTTTCACCATAACTAACAGTGCAAACACGATTTAAATAAGAGATTCTTTGTGCAGTGTAGACAGCCTCATTGATTATAACCAGGGGTGCACATAACAGGTGCGCAGGTGCTCAACACGTGACGTTCTATTATACGCTGTTCACGTCCTTAGACTGGAAATTATGAGCGTCTATGGCAAAACTATCAACGCCTAAATAAATCTGCAGAGGTCAGGTGATAAAGCGGTACAAGTAGGAGCTCTCAGAAAATTCCCATCTTACAAGCTGTAATTACGAGTTCTGCAAGGATGTGAAAGCTTTTAACAAAGTTCAAATCTCGTAATTATGGTAATTACAACATGGCATGAGCGCACCTTCAGTCACATATACACTCACCCTGTGTGATTGACAGCTCCAGCGATTATAAAAGGAGGGTTCTTTGATCGCTTTTTATATATAATAAAAAAAAAAAAAAAATAACACATTTTCATGCTACTAAGAGAAGCAATGTGAAGTTGACCATTTACTCACTGGCGTGATTTACTGACTGTACACGAATCATTACATATTAGAAATCACTGATCACAGATTAAGCATTAGAATTAACACGGTTACTTACCATGTTGTGGCATTACTGTCGGGTTCATATCAGTAAAGGTGTTTGCAAAGCCTGCGCTGAAATTGCGACTGATTTACCAAAGAACCCACAGTGAAATGCACCGAATAAACAAGTAATGCTGAGACATTCACATATTTGAAAATAAATACCGGTAACCACTTTCCTAGCATTAGGATCCTTTGGAAGGTAATGTTATTTTTAGTCCAGTGATCTTGTATCTCTCTTCTCTCCTTCTCATCTCACTAAGGCGCCAGTGGTGTAGAAGTAGGGCTGTAAAGATGATGTAGAAGTAGCCGTTGATCTCATTCTGCAGAGGCGGTCTTGTCATAATTTGACAAAATCCGAAACGTGTCGGTCTCAGAGCTTGGTTTTGGTTTCAATAAAAGCTGTTTTTGGACTAACAAGGAAGTTTTGCGTTCTGAAACTTACGTGTCTGAAATCGAGTTAACCTTGATCTTTTAATTCATTACCCCTTTAAGTTTTTCATCTAATATTTTATTTCAGCTTCATTTCAATTAAAGAAAATTATTTGTAACACTGGTTTGATGATAACAACATGTTTCTAAGCTAACGATGATAGTTCTCTAATAAACTAAATAAATAGCACACAAGAAGTTTAGGTGTACCTTTTGTAAAATGATGCTTTAAAATACTGCCTAAGTAGGTGGTTCACTAGGTTTAGGAAAAGAGCAGGTATCTTCCCTGCTTGTCTTCGTGGCCACCTCATTATACTCATGGATGCAACCATAGTGAGAAGTAACTACATTGCACATTTCCAATTCTTGAACATAGTATCAGCAACAGCATAAAACAGTTCATGTTGACTCCTACATTGTTTTTGCACTCTTAACCTGTCAAAACATATTCCAGTAATGCATAATCAAGAATGTTTCATTTCACTCTTGCAACTTTACACTGAATGTTTGTGTGCACTCTCATTGATGTTGCTGTTATTTTATGTAAATGGAGATTTCTTAATGAAATTACTTTGCAATAAATATTATGTAACAAGAATTATGATCACATAACTAAAGCAAACAACTTTTGGACTTTATCTGTCAGGTATGTTTAATTTGCTAGCGATTACACAGCCTGTTACAAGCCTGTTTGAGAAAGAGACCTGCTCACTGAATGTCAGTATGCAACTTCATATATTTACTCAAAATAAAAAAAAATGCTACAAATATTTCATGACATCATAATGGATCAAGCTGCCTAATGTTCTTTTGCTTTTAAGCCTGAAACTTGAATCTAGGTTTCGTTTACATCCATTCCTATGACAATGATGGTAATGTCCAATCCGGGAATCTCATTTTGTCGTTTTGGCGAATGACAATCGATTGCCATCCGACAATTCTTTTGCACATTTGCATCAGAGGGAAAGAGACAGAGAAAGAGAGCTTACACTAAGGGTGGATGGCTGTTGGGGTGGGACTTTGGCAAGGCTCCCTCTAGAAATGTGAGAATTAGCATTTTTATTTGTTGATTTATTTAACGGACAGGCCTCTCAAACAGCCATCCATCAACGGACGACATTGCCGATATGAATAATGCATTTCTTACCGCCGGTCACAATCTATAACAAGGGAAGGGGTAGGTGTAGTTTGGGCGGGGGAGGGGGATGTTAGGGCGTTGGTAGGAGGAAATTGCCTGAGAGAATGCTAATGTGTTTGGCAGTCATATTTACCCAAAAGCTTTCATTGCTTTTCACAAGGTCCACTGGCGAATGACCACGAGACATTAACGACACTTAAGAGGAGGTTTGCTAATCTCGAACGCTATCTGTTCATTCAACGGATCAGCTAGGCATTGGGAACAGAGTTCAAGATGCCTGGGGGGGGGATGAGTTGAGCTGAGCACAATAGCAGTATTTAACTCTCTAGATTATTGAAGAGAAAACTAAAATAAAAGTACTAAATCTAAAATTCTACAAAAATAATTAAATAAATAAAAATATATATATATTATATAATATTTTTAAATGAAATTTTATATATATATATATATATAAAATGTAAATAAAGCGAAGCTCTCTTCACAGCAAGCAGCCATTTGCAACACTCTTTTGAAGAGTACGCTGTAGTTTTCAGTTTTCTGCTCGGTGGTGGATTTTTTACACATTATAAACAATATACTAGAATCTCTACCGGTTAACTCATCAACTCAAGCTCCTACTCTCATCAATGTGAGAGTAAAATGCAGAGAGAGGATGAAAGACACTGAAAAAGAATCTGGTTCTACTTCAATAATTCCAAACAAAAGACAGTTTATCAGTTTCCTTTGCCTCTGACTCCACTTATTTTACTGTTCTCATTAAAAATGTCTGTCACGCCTGAGAGCCCAAACAAATTTGTACCCAAACAGTAATATAAAAATCCTAAACGGAAAGTACGGACAAAACTGCATGTCAATTTTCTTTCAAATCAATAGTAAGCTGAGGAGAAGCACAGGCCATGGGCAGGAGCACTGACATTTCTCACTTCAGCTCTATCAAAACAGCCCTGAAAATTTTAATGATACACAATTTTTTTTCTTTTAATTCCCCTTGTAAAGTGAAGAGGAGTTTACAAGAGATGGCCCAAGTCTGCACTGCACAGGTTAATTTGAAAAGGTGAAGGTAATTTGAAAGAAGGACGTGGTTTGATAAGTGTTGTTTTGACGAGTCTTGCAGAGGTTTTATCAGTCTGACTGCATAATTCATCGCCTTCTCTCTTTTGTGACACTTACAGTGCAGTCCACTCTTCTGAGCGAGATCAACTCGAACAAGACTTATATTTTCACAAGGAAATGTGAGTGGAGCTAGCAATGCAGAATACACCATCATGGTGGTATGAATTTATGCAAGTAGCCAAAAGCTACATACATACATACATACATACATACATACATACATACATAATATAAATGTTCAACAAGTCAAAAGAGCAAACCACAAAATCTTGGCAAGTGGGAGTTTTATCACCCACCATGTGAAAATAGTAAGGGTGTATTCACACCAGGAAAGTCCGAGTTTTGAGTTTTGAAAGTTCACTTGCTTTGGTCCGGACCAAATAATTTAGTTTTTGTTTGGTACGGTTCGCTTTCACACTGCTCTTTTTGCAAGTGAACCAAAATTTGTAAACAAAACCACACGTGTGCTAAGGTCGTCCATTCATTGGACAAGGATTCTCAAGTTGGGAAATCAGGAAGTGCAAAAAAAAATAAAAATAAAAAAAGGCTCAATGGAGGTATTTCGTACTGCAATATTTGTTCTTTTACTGTTTTTGTGTTATTCTCTACAAACGCAATATGAAGAAACTAATGAGTATCATATGACAATGTCATACGATGATGTGCTGCAAGACGGTTCTGGCGGAGAGAACATGCTCTCATGTGCGCCTACCATGGGACGCTGACAGTGGATATAAAGTATAAAGTTTTGATTCATAGAGAGGGGATATGTTCACACATTCAAATAATGAGATTCTTATTGTATATACTGCTAACAAGTGCTGTCAACGTTAACGCTTGCGATTAAGTTTGACCAGTTTAACGTAAATTAACGCAGCACAACCCCCCACCACCACCATCCTTGTATTGTAACTATCGTTACAGTAATATGAACTCGCTCGTATTCATGCAAATGCTTTTAAAGCATTTATGCGCGATTAGACTAAAGAGAACGCTCTGTATGTGAATGTCCTGATGCGCACACACTCATTCATTCATTCCATTCCAATGATGCACACACGACGCGCAGAAAGACGCGCAACAGTATCGTGTGGCCAGACAGCGTGCCTCTTTCGCACTTGAACGAACAATATTGGGTCGATATTGATATTGGGCCGATATTGGGTCAGTTCATGTTCACATCGTAAACGAACCGTACCAGAGTTTGTTTGGAACCGTACCGAGACCACCTCTTCAGCTGGGTCTCGGTTCGATTGTTTGGTCCGCACCCGAGTTCGATTGCTGTATTCACACCTGCCCAAAAGGTCCGCACCAAGGGGGGAAACGAACTAGAGTTCGATTCAATCGAACCAAACAAGGCAGATGTGAATACACCCTAAGTCTGGTCAATCATTCATTTCCACAAACGGTGTGGGACAACAAACATGCCAAAGTTTAATATATTGGGTTCAACATTCCTACCACAAAGTATGAAAAATAGTAATAGTGACACTTGCCTTAGCAAAACTTTAAAATCCCTCAATTGGTGTAATAATGCAAGAATCAATACTTGGGTTCACACACCCGAAGGATACTGACAATCAAAGAAAACTACCAGTACCTGTTTCAGGTGGAGTGAAATGTTATGATTTCTAGCAGACACAAGATCCATAATTATTTTCATTAACCTAAACTTTTATCCCCAGGGCATCAAACTCGTAGTAATACAGTGCTTGTCTCTTGATTCATTGGCTGACAGGGGCATTCGGTATTCCTTCTAAAGTGTATCCCTGTGGCATCAGACCTGAGGTTGTCCTGGCAGCATCCAACCTCTGGCTTCTTAAAAATAAATAAATAAATAAACGACTCGCTTCATTGATTTCCTCAAATCAGGTTTGGTTTTGAATAATGCAAAAGTACCCTCCCGACAGATGGATACAATCAAATATTTATCGTCTATATATACTTTCCATAGTGCTGGTTAGGGTAAACGGTCATCTTGTTAGAGTTTATGCACCTTTTTAGCATTAGTGTTTCCCATGATGCTCTTCTAACCATGTCATGATTAGCAAAGGCAAGTGTGTCCTTTTAAATCAAAATATGACTTGCATGCTAGATGTACAGAACTTTTATTTTCTATTCACATTCATTATTTACATAATTTAAATTTAAATGTATTTTTAATACATTTATTTAAATTTATTTTAATTTCTGTAAAGAGTTTCTCACCATTTGAGCAATTTAATCTAGATTTAATCTTTTTTCAGTAAATATTGACAAGTGCGATAAAATTCTTAAAATTCAACAGTTTGACTTTTAGACTTTTTGACATTAAGAGACACATCTCTGCCTTAGTCTCAGTTCACATTTGGCCCTTATCAAGTTCCCTAGTACTGTACATATTAAGCATATGCAAGTATTCAATTCCCTGTCAGTTCTGACATTCTCTTGGTATGCCTCCCACAAATATCATGGCTGCACACAAAGCAACCTAATTTTCCAAGCCCCTGTAAAAGTTCTGGCTTGGTAATGAAACATCCGAGACAGAAAGGAACATATTAATGCAAAATATTCACCATAACATAATACAGGGAGAAAAAAAGGCAATTACTTCTCAAGTCCGTACATTTTCTCCTAGAAAAAAAAAGAAGAAATACGCCTAACAAACGACTTACAAATAATCAGCATTTTTCAGAGATGGCGTGTTAAACGAGACCTGCTCATACTCTCGCAGTAAGGGTTGGGGGAGGGGAAAAAAAGACATGCTGTCACATTAATTACCTTTCTACGTTAAAAGAAAACGGTAATGAATTTCCTTCCCTATCCCAGAGTGTGTCTCGCGCTAGCGGTCAGTGATTCATTCTCTGCCTCACTCTTTCTCATTAAGCTGAGGGAGGCGGCGCATTCTCGGCCCGAGCTGGAAGACTCGGTTCAATTACACCTGCTGCTGGGCCCTGCTACGCCAGCTAATGGGACTCAGCTTGGCTCCTGTCAGCCTCAGCGCTGGCCGGCAAAAATCTTCATTTAACTCATCAAACAGGCCTCGCACTGCGTTGGGCCCAGACCAGCTTTCGTTTTTTCCTCTTCCTTCACTTCTTCTCCTTTTTTCACTGTTTTATTTGGATTCCCCCATATATCATTTCTCCCTCCCCTTCTCCTCTTTCTCATTCTTGCATTAAGAAGCTCTAACACAAAGGCAGGGACTCCAAAAACACAATTAATACATGGGCTTGGCCCCTGCTGTGCTGTTGAGCCAAAATTGCTGTCATTTCCCTCTTTTCACTCCTTCTTGAATTGAACTTGTTAAATTGTATTTACTTGTATGGTTCTTTTCATTGAGTTTCCTGAAAGTGGCTTATCTCAAACACCAGGAGTCCCCCCCACCCCATCTTTAAATTGCAACAGCAGCCTCTCTACAGAATCCCAAATTGGCAGAGTGGCCACACAAATGTCAAAATTAAATGTTTTGCTCATTTAAAAATACAGAAAGGGTGTGGAAAAACACATTGGTTGTGTTAGACAGCTGGACGGGACCTAGACAGGCTGTGATGACTTAGATGAGTGAATAAAGAAACCAATCCACGGCATAGAAACCAGAAGTGGACCAAAGACAGAACCCTGAGGGACACCTTAACTCACCTGGTGGCCTGTGGAGTCCTGGGGAGGCCAAGAGGAGGAATTTTGGGAAGAGCAGATGTCCGGAAGCTTTCTGGAATCACAGGAGAAGTGGCCATATCCTTCTTGGTAATGGAGATCTCTGCAGGGGGAAAATTAAAGATACTTGAAATTATGTAATGCAAATTTCCCTTTAAAAAGGTAAAGCAAAAAGCAGAAAGGAATCACTTATTGAGCATAATTTCTTGTTAACGTACCTTGTGAAAGCTTGGGTGTAGGTTGCTGAATACTTGATGTTTGTTCCTGTGACTGTATGTTACTCAACGGTTGCCGAACACTTCTCTGCAGAATGTGTGACTCTCGCTCTTTTATTTCACTGCTGAATAAGAAAGAGAGAAATATACTATTCTACACCATTTAAAAGTTGGAGATTCTTACCAAGACTGCATTTATTTGACCAAAAATACAGTAAAAACAGTAATATGAGATATTAATACAATGTAATCTTTTCTATTTTAAAGGTGCAGTGTGTGATTTTTAGCGGCATCTAGTAGTGAGGTTATGAATTGCAACCATCAAAAGTTAAGGTGGCCAACAGGAGATGTCGTCGTCGTCAGAGACAGCAGAGAGTAGCCAGTTACGCAATGAGGTTTCTTTACAAAGATAAATTAAGAAATTATGTTTACTTTATTATTCAGTAAAACGATATGTTATTGCGAATATTATTGTTACTTGTTCATCATTGTGTCAGTGTTTTATTCGCTGACTTCAGCTAGCTTCATGAAGAAGAACATAGTGACGAAACGCATTTGTCCGTTTAGGGCCACTGTAGAAACATTATTAAGTAAGGTCTTTATACACCATTGAAAACATAGTTAGGTATATTATATTGCATTTCTGTGTACAGATACTCCTAAATATTACACAATTCACCTTTAAAATATTTTAAAATGGAATTGTAACCGGGCTTGTTATGGCAAAGCTGAAATTTCAGCAGTCATTATTACAGTTATCAGTGTCACGTGATCCTTCAGAAATCTATCTAATATGCTGAATTGGTGCTCAAGAATCAATTGAAAACAGTTGTGCTGCTTCATATTTTTGTGAAAACTGTAATACATTATTTTTTTTCAGGATTCTTTGATAAATTCTTTAAAACCAAATCTCACTGACCCCAATCTTTTGAAAAGGGAACTTTTGTATATTTAAAGATTTTCTTTCCAGCTCTTTTAAATTCAATGCTATTTTTTAAGACCATCTTTACCTGTGTGTTACCTGATCCATAACAAAACAGGACTGTGGACCTTCATTAAAACTGCTGTCTCCATTTAAGGGCTTCTCAAAATCTGTTGTGGTTCCTTGCTGAAGCCTTCAGACAAAAATGAAAAGAATGTTTGCGGTTCAATTCAAGTTAGGCTGTATTAACAGAATTTGTGGCACCAAAATTTGATTAGCACCAAAAATAGCAGTACTTGTCTCTGCTTTTTAATGAGACAAAAATCATGATTATTGTACAGTGAACTAAAACAATTTCTAGGTGCATGAACTTCTGTGTATGCATTATTAGTTATGTGTATGCATTATCATCTACTGTTTAAACAAAAGGCCTGTGCCAGGCTCTTACCTGCTGTACTGAAGGTAAGACTGACGGAGTTGTTGGTTCTGGAGCAGAAGTTTCTCTTCCTGTTGAACCAACCGAGCTTGAATTCTCTCCCTCTCCATCTCCAGCTGTTTCTTCTGCAGGAATAGACACTGTCGTTTCTCCTCCCAGTTCTCCTGACCAGAAGCCGGAGCAAGTCCGGTTCGATTAGCACCACGCATGTTGTCACTCTCCATTCTGTGGCACTGATGAGAGCACTTGGGTTCAGAGGCAACAGGCCGCTTCAGGGCATCACAGGCCGAGGGCTCCCTGTTGGAGAAGCCGGGTTCACTTTGTCCACCTTCAGCATTGTGATTGGTGTGCTTGTCATGGACTCCACAGTTCTGCTCGTTGCTGGAGGGTGCACTGAAAGGTCCTGTTGAGAAAGAATGAGTGCACTCCACTGAACCACCTCTCTCAGTTCTACTTCCTGGTAAAGGAAGCTCCAAGTAAGATCCATCTAAAGCAGTTCCTCTCCCACACGAAGACCTCCTGGGCACCCCTTCGCTGCTAGGAATCTGTGAGATGAAGCAGAGGTAGAGAAAGTATACATGTCACCTCTGACCTTTTAATAATGTAGTAACGAAAGCAGATTTTACTCAAGGGAGTCAGAGAGGGTGGGCTCATCCCAAAAGGACGCAACAACCCAAGGTCAATCACCGAAGAGATAAACATTCAGGACAAAGGAGAATCGTCCGCCTCGGAGGGGACAGAAATGGGCCACTGACTAATTCAAGAGGAGGTCGTGGAGCATGTAAACATGCATTACTCACAGCCAAGGTTTCAGAGAGGACAAGCTCATTTCCCTTATACAAGCTTAAGATGGAAGGTGCACAGGGTGCACGTTTTAAACTAAAACTACGTATGAGTTTTACAGTGTTGGTTAGTGAGTTTTATTTTGTTTTAGCTTTAATATTTTTAGTAACAGTGCTTTAAAGGGGATGAATTTAAAGATGGAACTTCTCTGAGAGGGTTTTAGTGTGCTGACAGGTTAACAGTTATAGATGCTAAAGTGTCAACATGCCAAAAACCCCTCTGAGAGGCTGCTTCTCTAAATCCATCCTCTTTAAAAGCACCGCCGATAGAGCCAGCAAAACAGAGCTTTTGTAACAAATTTACCTTCAGCACATTTCAAAGCAATAACTGTTGGACTTCAAATTGCCTGCTGTGAGCAACGATACTATTATTATGAATAATCTTAAGATCTATGATAATTTTGAGCAACAAAAGGAGGTCGATATTAAGGTTTTTTATATGTTGAATATCTGTTAGTTACACTGTTCAGACCGGATGCGTCAAGTATCACTAAATACTTGACGGTTTCCCCCAGGTATACCCCATGTGTTTGTTAATCAGATTCATACGGTGTAGGTTTTTTGGATGCAATTTATTTATAATTTCTTTATAAAGTTATTTCTTTAATGAAAATTGAGAATTGGTATGAATAGTTATGTTGCAAAAACTGTTCCAACTGTGTGTTAAAATTCACATAAAGTCACATTTACCCATGCGCTTTATATAAGGGCTCATTTTTTTCTATTGGCCCAGTCAGACAGTTGAAATGTCAAAATGCACAAAAAGTTATTGTTTGCGTTGTTTTTGACCCATTTAACCTTGTAAATAGTGCTTTAATATTTTTAGGTAAGTCTAACAGTATGGATATATACAGAAATTGAATAAAGTTATTAAACACTTCACATTCGTCACTGCATAAATTATAAATTAAATATAGATTAATCATTATTAAAGCTACAAATGTTATTCAGTCAAGAGCAGTCATTTTCTCTTTTTATTTTGTTCTTTGACTATCCATAATGACAGGGGGTTTATTAGGCTGCTGTCACTTTAAGACATGCTTCACGACGCGGATCTGACACGCATCCCATTTTTACACTCTTTACGTTTTTTTAAGACTTAATTTAAATAGGAATTAAGGATACTCGACAAAATGGACATTTTGCATCAATATATTTTTAACGTGTTACACAGAAAAAAATGATTGCATGCGTTAACGCATTAATTTTGACAGCAATGATAAAAAAATACATACGTACATACATATTCTGCCACAGCAATGAATTCAGCTGATGTCCAAACAACTTCAGATGGATAATATTAAACTGTGGCATTCATTTTTCCTTGTCAAATATTCTTTCATTTCAAAATGTCATATTACAGAAGTAAAATGAATTATGAATGCCATTTCATGTTTCGTGCAACCTTGGTGGTCTTATCTCTCTCTTTGACCATGTGCAAGACAGAGGGACAAATACAGACAAAAAAAAAATCTGTAGCTGGGAAAATGACACAACTGGCCAAGCACAATCTAATCTAGGGAATTACTGCTGGACTTCCAAACGCCTGCGGAGAGCAAAGTTATCGTCATGTATTCAAGGTCAGTCTTATACATCGAAATAAATATATATAAAGTCATTCTAGATAAAAGAATCTTACAAATGTGTAATCGAAATAACATAAATTCGCCCAATATTTACTTTTTAAGGAAAACGGAAAATTTGCTGGGCTTGCATTCAAAATCTCAAAATGGCCAAATATCAGCCGATAAATTGGTTGGTCTGCCAGGTTATAAAGATAGCGGGCTATACAAATGAATTTCTACCTGCTGTGGTTATACAATGCCGTGACTGATCAGCTAAAATTCCAACATGGCATAGAGGATACAAATTCAGTGCACGCACATGTTCAGTCTGAGCCATTTGTGGCCTCTATCTATCGCTCTCTCCCACACACAGACACGCTCTCTCTTAGTACTCACCTTGCTGTGGGAGCAGGACTGATTGAGCAGCGTGATAGACTTGTTGAGTTTCTCTTGCTGTTGGGAGAGGTACTGCTGATAGAGTCCCAGCAGCTCCTGACACTCTCGGTACTGGTGCTGCAGGCCTGTGCCGTGGGTCAAGGGTCAACACGCACTGAATAACTCTGCCACTGTTCCCACTTAGACTAAAACCCTCTCTCCTCCCAAGCCAAACATCGTAATCCATTTCCCCCAATGTAGTGTTGCCAAGCTAATGCTGAGCAGGCAGGAGACTTCATACAGAAGGTACAAAAGGAAAGAACCTCCCTTAAGGTAGTGCCCCAGAGGTAATTAGTAACTGTAAAATCAGCTGTATGTCAAGGTAAACGCTCAAATATATTTTGAAATGGCCAAAGCCGATATTCATCAAGCTTGAGGGGTAAAACAAATAACATTTCAAGATTGGTCTAAGTCAGTGGTATGCAAGTTGACAGTGATAAAAAAATACAAATAAAAAATACAGTACTTAAAACACCAGCTTATCGTTTTGAGGACGTTTTTTTCCCTAAGATTTGAGGTGGTATTTTTATTATTCGGATGGCTAGGCAAATTAGTTTCGATTAAATTAATTTATGATCTTTTTCAGAATATTATCAGTAACAAGCTACACTGAATATGGTATAAACCAAGGGTAATGGATGTTTTTTCAGAGAATGCCAAAATCTAAATCTGTATCATGCAGTTTTGTTGAAAAAAAGTTCAAAATAAAATAAAATACAACCAAAGTCCCTTTAAGACAAGTCATGTCACTCGGTAGCCATCTTTGAAACGCCTATCGGGCTTGCAAATACAGCTCCCATCTCTTTTAATGGGGAAACCAAAACTGTTCGCCAAGCTTACAATTAAATTTCATATTTGAAATCACCACAAACTCTGACAACAACTGTCTCATAAATTTTGTTTCTAAACGTTCGAATCATGACATAAAATGAAAATGTTCAGGCTGGATCAAGCTAATGCGCATGCGCAGTGGAAGCGCACGTCTTGACTTTACCAATCAGTGATTGGCTCTTATTTAGAAGGCGGGACTTATTCCACCATATTGAGCATTGCACTTTTCCCCATTCAAAACAATACGAGTGACGCATCTTGTGTTATTCTAAAGTCTTTGATATAACTGGCCAGGTACAATTTAAACATCCTAAAATAAAAATTCAACTGAATAAGTTTTAGGAAAAGCTACAAGAAGAACTTAAAATATATAAAACAAATTCTCCCACCAAGAGCTCAGTTGTCAAGTCTCCTTATATCAAAAAGAGGAGACCAGTTGGACTTATACTCTGGCTCCTGACATTTGAGTCTCTCTGGCTGAATCCCAGCCGCCAATACCTGGAGTCATGTTTGTGACTTTTTGAAAAAGTGCACAGACAGAGAAAAAAAGCGAGAAGAGACAGCAGCACTGCAGAGAAGAGATAGAAGCGTTTCTTCGGGGTGAGGGCTTCACACACTCCTCCATCTGGGTCTGGCTGGGCAGGGGCGGGCAGAATGCCAGGCTGAGAGACAGAGAGAGAGCTGGCAGGTATACAGCATTGGGCAGAACTCAACTGATCTGGAGCAGAACCACAGCCACGCCGACTGCGCCGACTAATGACAGTGTGACGTACGCCCGCTTACTCTCACACGCTTTGCAGAAATCCATTCGGTAGATCTCATTTTCCAACGTAGAAAGCAATAATGGAAAGCGACTTTTTTTGGTCTTTCTTCTTAATAATCAGCCTGGCTGTAGAGCACAAGTGCTCAGCGATCATAATACCTCAAGGCCCATGAACTCGAAAGGGGCAACACAGATCAAACCGACTGAAAGTTAGAACGATATAGCGATTATTTATAGTCCTCATATCTCCGTTATTACAATGTCAATAAGCACTAAATCCAGCCTCTGCTCAACAGCCTCTCAATCCAATACTCATAAGATAAGCATGGTAAATCTTACCTAAAAACAAAGGCTATAGTATTAAAATCTCCGGAATACTGCACAATAGAAAAAAGGAAGAGGAATTTCATAAATACAAAAATAACCCACAAGGCCATGGATTAGTGATTTTTAACTTAGTAAAGGCAAAGTGAAGTGGTATAATCATACTGGCTTATTGGTATAAGAACGAACCAGGACACCAGTGTTTAATAAATAATTAAAGTAATAGTATTTGTAAAATAACTTTTTAACAGTTGCTAAAGCAATATGGTGCATTAAAGAAGAATTCACCCAAAAACAAGAACTCCATCATCCTTTACACACCCATGTTATTCCAGACCTGTATGACTTACTTTCTTCTGCAGAACATATAATGAATTGCCCATATAATGAAACTCAATGGGGTCCAGTGTTGACTTGAAATATCCTCTCTTGCATTTCACAGAAGTCAGTCAGGTCATAGAGGACAGATCAATTATTCAATTTGTCGTGTTGCACGTTATAGCCTGCATCTTAAAGCGGTAACGTTTTGCTTGATTACAAACTACATTCAGTGTTCACGAATAATATAAATTTGTGATATAAAAAAATGAATACGCTATACACTAATACCACTGATTCAGTGCTGTCAGTTTGAATGAGAAGCAGGCCTGTAATTACAATTAGCCATACAATTACCGTACTACAAATTAATACTTTGTGTTAATGCTCAGTTTCAGATTACTGAAGTATTATATCATCAGACTATTATAAACTAAAGTTAAGAACCAAGAGAGAGAGTGGTTCTAATATTCCCCAATTACCAGTTTCATTTTAGAAATGTAGATTAGAAATGTAATATAAAGGACTCTGATCAATCAAATTTGGAAATTCCATCTGCTACCATGTTTTACCCCAATATTGGTTTTTAAAGCAGATTTTAAAAAAAAAAAGTTGATTCTGGACTGGATAAGATCAAACAAATATACAATTCCGGGATAATAGTCAAGTCAAGTCACCTTAATTTATATAGCGCTTTTAACTGTATGGATTGTTTCAAAGCAGCTTTACAGCGATAATAGAAATTAGCGTAACAGTGAAGTTGCGAAGATCATTATTCATTAACTTAGGGGCCGCTAACACGACACCGTTCTAACAGAAAACTCTTAACGCGCTCCGTCCACCCATCCGCACAAAAAGTGTCTGGTGTCTCGAGAACGCACTCCCTGAAATAGGTTTGAAGGTGCAAACGTTTATCCGTTTTCTCTGCGCAAACCTCAAAAAACGCTAACCCGCGAAAACGCAGAAGGCGCGCACATGCGCAATCACGTGTTCGGTCGATAGGTATGCGCGTTTGAATATATATGCGCAGGTGTGTAATCCTTCACAAATCAACACTCAACAAACTTGTTAGGCCTTAATAAGATGTCTATTGTTATTTTATGTTTAAAAAAAAAGTATACTTGTATTCAGCAAGTATTCAATTGGTTAAATTGACCAAAAGTTACAGTAAAGTCATTTATAATGTTAAAAGATATTTATATTTCAAATAAATGCTGCTTTTTTCAGTTTCTACAAAAATATTAAACAAAATATTAAGCAGCACAAAATTGATAATAATAAGAGGAAATATTTCTTGATCACTAAATCTACAATCTGCATATTACATATTAGAATGATTTCCGAAGGATCATGTGACACTAAAGAATGCAGTAATGATGCTGAAACTTCAGCTTTGCCATCACAGGAATAAAGCCCATTTTAAAATATAACCAAATAGAAACTGTCTTTACTGTTCAAATAAATGCAGCATCGTTGAGCAAAAATACTTTTGAAATGTTTAAATTGTAGTGTACCACACAACCCTCGGTAAGGTCAGGTGACGCAAACAGGAGTTTGACAATCCTTGTCCTGCATGCTCAGGTCGCAAAAAGAAAGCGGATCCACAAACTGACGGTTGATTCCATAATAAGAACGTGGGTGAAAATATCTTACCTAAATCCATCAGGTTTATTATTATAACTCATTCAAGATCATCAGTCAACATCTGACTGTCTAACATGAGAGGATACAAAGGCATATCAAATCCTGAGGTGCCAACATACAATGTCCTTTATGACAGCTGCATGTCAAACCGCTGTATAATTGCAGGTATGAAATGAGTAACTGTTCAACAAGGACCCTTACCATAAATAGGCCTCTCATTTGTAATGAGAACGAAGAGCCTGTCTCGTAGATAGAGTGCATCGCACGCAGCCATCTACCTCGCAGCTGACGAGAGGCTTCTGATACTCTGATAGACAGGTTGGGCGTAAACACACATATTAATACATTAACAGAAGGGCGTGCGGGAACGCTCAGCGCCTGGTAATCTGGAGCGACTGGAGCGGGACTGATAAGATTCTCTCTCGCTTCCCGCCGCGCAGGCACCTCTGTTGGCTGCCGGCCAATCAGAGCTCATTCCGAGGGCCTACATCAGGAGAAAAGAAAGCTGCAGGCACGGTGTGTTTCCACCCTCCCCCCCATCCAAAAATACACAAAATCAGAGTTTGCATTCGATATTTCAGACAGGCGCTGTCAACATGATTCACTCCCCTGTCAGCCCGGCGCAGAAATAAAATAATGAAATCCACCTCGAGGTAGAACAAAATTGCGCCGAAGAGAATATTTTACGGGGCCACTCGGCAGGATGGTCTGCGTGTGTTAGGTTGAGATGTAAATCGATAGGAGGACAGTTCACACAACCGCACGCTTCGATTTAAATAACAGTGAAAATGACTCGCCAAGCCACTGATGATTTGATTATTTATATATCATGGGACTTCATTTGCTGCAAGCATGTGGTTTATTACTTCCAATTATTAGTGTGTCTACAAAACTAATTGGTCATAAACAATATGCAAGCAGTGGGTTTTGTGATTAAGTGGCATTCCTGTGAGGGCTTATGCCCCACCTAAGCTCATCCAGCCAGGATGCACGGATTCAGAACTAGTCAAACAAACTATTACAAAAGGACTTCTGCTCCTCTGATCCATCCGAAGCGTTCGCAAAAGCGACCATGCAAACTTCAATAAGATTAATGATATTGATGAATGCATTCAACTTCTCCTTTGTGTCTTCCATGCTTCTTGATGTAAATTCCTTGTGAAGAACAAAGATTGCGAGCTTCTCTGTAATAGAATCTACCGCTCAGAGACGTGGTGTAGAATGCCAAAGACGGGCTTGAGAAAATTCTAATTTCATTCCGTACACGGGCTTCAAATTCTTCCTACGCACAGAATGTAACTTCGAATTTTTCTCCCCCTCCTACGGAGATATTTCCTCTTGATAATCGCAATCCCGGCAGATGAGATGGAGACAATGCGAGCAATTATTCTACACGGAGCCTCATGACTCAGTTTGTCTTTTTGCGTCCCCCTTAACCTTTAAGACCAGCTCTGTGGGCCAGCATCTGTCTGATACCTTTAGAGACCGCCCTGTCTCCACAGGGGGCTTTCATACAGTTTGTCTTGCACTACAATCTCTTTTTAATGGAGTTTTGAATTTTAGTGGAAATGCCAGGCCGCGGAGCCAAAGTGCATTTAATTGAGTTGAGCTCGCCTAATTTCTGAGCTCGCCTGCCAAATCTGCAATTTAGCAGCCTGCGATTGCTCTTCGTATTTCACAGTGTTGGACGAAACTGATGGTTCGCCGTGTCTTTTGACCAAAGCAAGATCACCGAAGCTGGCAGAGCCGCAAGGAAAAAAAAGGGAGCATCCGAACTGTGCGAAGTTTGTGATGTGCCAGTCGGATGACAGGTTGGCACGAGAAGAAACCCACGCCGTTCCCAGTGGTCACGAGATCAGTGCCAGCTCTTTCAATTTCAAACGAAAATTAAAAGCATTTCAACCCAAACCAAGGACGGGTCCGATCCCTGAGCTCAAAAACTGGCATCTAAAATAGTAAATATTAAACCTGACACAGTGTGCATTCTCTTCGTCGTTTGTCTGTTACATTTCACACAATCAAGCTGCAAATAAAGCCTATTTCCTCTTCAATGAAAAGATTCAATATTAGAGTAGTCCAATGTGACACATAATGCCAAAGAAAGTGGATCCTCACCCCTTCAAGTACGAGTGTAATTCAACAACCGTCTCAATGACGTCCTGTGGTTATATTGCCCCTACAGCAGTCACGACGAGGCTGAACATGAATCCAATGCTTAGACAACACTGCCCCCTGTCAGTCTAAAATACAAAACAGTCCTTCACCAGTTAAGAAATTAATACTTATATCCAGCAAGGATGCACTAAATTGATCAGTGGCCTGTTGCATGAAGCCGGTTTAAGCTGCTACCCAGGTAAGTTTGAGATTAGTTTGCGCAAACTTTTTCAGGCACAAGATTGGATTGGTTTTTAGCAGGTTTCATCGCCATGTAACTTACACTACACCGCTAACCTGCTCCTGAGCAGTTTTGTTTTCAATGTTAGTGATCGCAGACTGGACCAATTAGCTGTGAGTAAAGTGATGTGTATCTGATGCAATAAAGCCACTCCCCCTGTATCTCTCGCTCCAAATTAAAGCAGTTTAGAGTGAAAGAATTTGAGACAAAAGTGCCCGTCTTGTGCACCTAGTTATTTATACCGGGTATTTATATTATATGAATTATAATTAATTTCTGTATAATTAAAATAATATATCCATATAATTCCTATTAATCTAGTTATCAAACTTTGCTTTTAAATTATATGCATTATACATATTTTTATATATATATATATATATATATATATAAATACACTGTACATATATATGCAGGCTTTAATATATAAGCTTTTAAGATTAAGCTTACTCTTTTGATCTCTTTGTGAAACTATATGCAAAAGGCCTATTTGTTTGATTCACTTGCATTGATATAATCAGGTATTTTCTTTCATCTGCCTTCTCAAACTTTCAGTGTTTATTCCTGCTTTGTAAATGCATTTAATTACATGACATTTTTTCATAATGACACGTGTTTGCCACACGTGTCACACTTTCAGGTGCACACTTTCGCGCTTTGCAAACCCTGAATTAACCTGGAGTAGACAGAGAACTTTATACTGAGAGTTGTGAGCCCGATAAACCTGGTTGGATTTATATGGATTTGTAAACTCTAAACCTACTGTGAAACTCAGTTTGTTCAACTAGCTTCGTGCAACAGACCTCAAAAGTGACAGCAAAGACATTTAATAATGTTAAAAAATATTTCTATTTCAAATAAATGCTGTTATCACAGTTTCCACAAAGAATATTGAGCAGCAGAGCGGTTTTCAACATTGATAATAAAAATAAATGTTTCTTGAGCACCAATTCAGCATATTTAGAATGATTTCTGAAGGATCATGTGACACTGCAGACTGGAGTGATGCTGCTGAAAATGTAGCTTTGCCATCACAGAAATAAATTACATTTAAAAATATATTAAAATAGAAAACGGTTTCATAATATTGTATTTTTGATCAAATATATAAGCAAACATAAAAAAAAAAATTAATCGTAGTGTATGTATGAAATAATTTAAATTACTCACATAACCATAAATGTCTATTCTGAAACAATATCACCAGGAAGGATGACAGCTGACGATATGTTTAAAATACAATGAGTTCCAAATTATTATGCAAACGTTTATCTTTGTGAGCTTTGGTTAGGGGTGGCTGAAATGCCACTTTACGCACATCTGCCAGCCTGAATGGAGAGGGTATTGAGACTCCAGACACACCATCTGCTCAACAGTGGCTTTTTTTTATAGCTGCCCTTTTAATACAATTAATTTGTTTGACAGAAACTTTCCTTAATAAGCCTTTAACTGACCAAGGTCTTCTGTGCCCCAAATCACTCATAAATCTTTTGATATTTCGATAATCTCCATTCGGTTTTAGCAAAATATTAGTTGTTTTCATGCCTTTTGCAAGACATTGCACCATTTGGTGCTTTTCATCTTTAGAATGATCTTTCTTCCTCCCCATATTGCATGAGAACTGTGACTTGCTTGATAATGTGGAACAACCTCTTTAAGTGGGGTTTCCATTTACCTAAGCAGACCTGGTAAACTACTTAAACCTGTTAGAGACTGATACCAGCAAAAAATAACTATATTGTGAAATAGAAACGTATTCAATAATATGAGATCGGTCATAGCCACCACCACCCACTGACTGTTTGCCATTAAAATGTAATTGATGGCAGCTTTTAAGCCTAAAACCTAAACTCGATAAGCATTCTTACTGTTTCTGTTGTAAAAGGATACTTTCTCTCTCTTGCACGATGAGCTGGTTTTGTTGCTCTAACTGTATGATTTGTTTCTCAAAGGTTTCCTGTTCATCCCTGAGTTTCTGTACAGATTCCTCTTTTTCTTCACTCACTCTGAAAAGAAACGCGTAAACAAAATCAGATGCATGCACAGTAAATCACATTGGCTTGAGGTCTACTGTAATCATTCATTCATCAGACCACTATAATGAGAGGGCTTTACCTGGCCAGCTCCTGGATGAGATTGGCAATCCGACGCTTGTCCTCTGGGCAGAGATCCTTCAGCGATGGCTTACTTTTGGCTTGGCCCGCGCTGAAGAGAGTCTACAATCCAGAATAGACACTTTAATTTTATTGAACATTTTCCAGAAGATTTCATGTAATCAAATACACAAACCTGGATAGGTTCTTTGTACATCCTTAAAAAAAAAACTGCCAATTTATGACTGTAAAAGATAGTTAGATTTTACATTTCCTGAAGGAAATATAAGTTCTTGCAAGGTGATGTTTATACAAAAATGAAATATGCAAAATTAAGTTTACATACATTATAGGGATATAATGCAAAACACCACATTGACAAAATCAATAAGTTGACTGGTCTTATTGAATACCTGAATAATTTAGTAGGTTTAAGGTTCACTTTACCCTGATTAGATGCATTTCTTAAGGGGCCTTCACAAAACACATGTTCTTACATTAACAAACAAAGGTTTTCACTATTCATGGCACAACAAAACACTAAAAATAAAAAGACAAATCAAAACACAACATGCAAACATGTATGTGCAAAATATCTCAAATCTATCCTAATTGAAGCACTGCTACTGAAATCAACAAAACAAATAAGAGAAAAAAACTAAACGAATTGGCTGTTGGATTAATTGTGATTAGTAATAAAAACTAAAACATAAAATACCCTAGTACAGGACATAATTAGGAAACATTTGCATGTTTCTCAAAAGCTCAAAAACTTTAAGGCCAATGCATATTAAATTGGAATTTTTAAATGGATGCTGGAGTGGATATTGAAAAAGCAGTCAAAAGGAGTCCAGCATCTATTGGAATGTCCAGAGTTCAATTATAGGTCAAATATAATATATTTTTGGATTTATTAAACATATTTTGGTCACTGCATAACTTTCAAACCTCAATGTGTGTCATTTCATAGTTTTGATAACTGTATTGTACTGTACTGACTTTTGACTAGTGTTAATTGATTGATTAATTGATTTAATTAATTAGAGATGCAGAAATGTAAACTTATCCGGGACGAAAAAGGTGACAAAGATGCAACCACCGTAAGGAGGGTGAGAAATATGTTAAAACGAGTTGATAACGATCCAATTAATTCCAGAGAAGTACAAAATCATGTCCCGCACTAAAAAAAAATTCTGATTCGAAAAGCCATTTCACTCGGATATGTCACAATATGGAAGAAAAGACGATCCATTCCATGATGACTTTAAAACATCTCTTTTGTTTGACCGATTTATAAACGATTCATTCAAATTTGGGAGAGTGTTTGGTGAAATCCCACAAATGACTTTTTTTCTGCTAACAGTGTCAATTTTGCATCCCTGCAGACAATTCTGAAAGTCAAAAGCATTTCATCACACAAACACTGTAAATATTCAGAAGTCACTGCTCACCTGAGCTGAAGTGAGAGGAGGCAGGTCTGGTTCTGGAACAGGTGTAGTGGTTTTGGATTTGGCTACAGTAGAAGGCAGCTTCCGATCTGAAGCTTTTCCCGCTGCCATCTCAGCACTTTGTATTCCCAAATGCAATCCTGATTTCTTGCCACTTTTATCCATGCTGCCAGGTCTCCTTTTTATCTTTCCCTCTGTATTATTTGCTGAACCAAACTTTAGACCGACGTTCCTGCTCATCCCTAAAAGACGATGGGAGTGACAGTTTTCAAATATCAAACATGAGGTGCCAGAATGATGAAAAGGATATTTTAGTAGACTATAACAGTAACAGACTTTCTTTTTTTTTTTTAAATAGTCTCACCTGTAACAAAAACCATGGGCTGTCCCTGTTCTTCATCTGATTCTATGCAAGTTAAAGAAAACACAAGAGAAGCAGCAAAGCCTACAATAAAAAATAAAAGGTCTAAAAATATATTGAACAGAATAACATACAGCAGTAGTACTCCAATCTACATTATAAAAATGCAGTTATGTGATGATGCTTTTACAGTTCTATGGATAAGAACTGTAATTGCATGCATTTTACTGTAGTATTGTATAGTATTGTACTACGTTCACTATCTACACTCTATGTGTCTTTTCAATAATACAACTTAAATTCCGTACAGTACATGTATAGTTTCGTTCAACTGCAGCTTTGTGTAAGTTACGTTACTAAAAAACTAGAGTTCGGTTAAGCTGACAATGAAAATCCGCTAATGAGTTATTAGCCTCCCTTCTCTCATACATACTGACCACAGACAGACCACTGACCACGGTTAACCTTTATGCTTGCCAAAGCAGGATAATGTAACTAATTAAAACCGACTCATCGAACAAAAATACGAAAACATGTAAGGATACTGTCATGAATCCAGTAGATTCCATTGCCATTTGCGCCCTCAGCAACAGACGCCATACTGAAACAACCGCCACTTCCAGTTTGCGTGCAGGAGCCTCTCCTCTTTTTCATCGTTGGTGACTGTGATTGGATGACATTAACTTGCTTCGCCCGCCCATCCAGTGTACTATTGGTCAAATCACTCATCTCTCATTTTCTCAGCCAATAGGAGTGCAGAACCGCAATGTTTTGGTTCTGCGTGCTTGGTAACTCAGCATCCGTCGGTGTGACTGCAGCAAGAGAATAAATGTCATAGAATTATATAGATGCTTTTTTTTGTTATTTTGGAATGGAGGAGGTAAAAGATGAGAATACATACAAGGGGTTTGTAGATAGACTCACCCTCGGTATTACACGGGTTTTGGGTGAGTGGACGATGTTTAATAAAAATAATTGTAGACCGCATCATTCAATAGGCTGCATGCCCTGCTGAAGAAAACATCATGGCTAGCTGGTCTCTCGGGTTGGTCTGATTTTGGGTTCGTGTTAGTGAATCAGGGTGGGAGGCCAACTGGCGACCAGCTTGACTAGACTGGGAGACCATCTTAAACCAGCTAAGACCAACAAAGCAGCTTAGGGTGATTTAATATTTTGTGAGTGTGTATGTGTGTTCTTGTTTAACCTACACTGAGAGGACCAAATGTCTCCACAAAGATAGTTATACGTGAAAATGTTTACATTGTGGGGCCATTTGGCCGGGCCCCATGTTTTTTTAGTTTTCTGTGAGGTTTGTTGGTAGGGGGAGAGGATATACAGTTTGTACAGTATAAAAAGATGTATGTCTATATAAAGATATAAAATGCAAACCAAGTCAGTTATCAATGTTATTACATGCATGTATGTGCATTATTCTTTTGCATATTTTCTGCTTGACAGAGAACCTCCCTGGTGTGCTGGATGTACGATTTGCAGAGAAAGCCCCTGCAGAAAAGAGATGCCTTCTCTCCTGGGAGCAGGTATGGAGGTATTTCAATATAACAGAGAATATTCTCAAAGCGGGTCTTTGATGTGGGTGTATATTTATATCAGGTGTGTTTTTCCTGTGTGTTCTCCAGAAAAACAACTGTGCTTTGCCGGAAGATCTCAGAGATTTCTATCTCACGACAGATGGCTTCATGCTTGCCTGGAACTCCAAGCTGGAAAGTGAGCATCCTGAAACATGCACTGATCAAATGAAACCCGTTATAGTGTTGATAAACGATAACAATGCTTTAAATTTAGCCCTATTATACTGCTTTTTCAGATGTGATCAGTGTTTTACTTCTGTGACCACATCATTATACATGCACATCATTTTTTTAATTTTTGATATTATGGTTACGCTTTTATTATGAAAAACTTTACATGCTTTGTGTCTTGCAGATGAAGTGGTTCCAGTGGGATGCATGGTGATAAACAGTGTTGCTCATCTACGACCCCTGATTCAGTCAAATGTATATTCCCTCCCCAATGCACCTACCTTAGCTGATCTTGACTTCGATGATGATTTACAGGGTGAGAATTTCTTTCATCCTTAGGCATTTTATCTTCATTTCATTGCATTCAAATTTGCATGAATTATATACCCTGTCATGTCATGTCATATCTCTTTTTCAGAATCTGATGGCCCTGAACAACCTCACTTTGATTGCCGTAGTCGCATATTTGAGCTGGACCCCTGCAATGGTAATGGCAAAGTCTGCCTTGTTTACAAGAGCTGCACTCCAGGTGATTATGCATCCCACACTTAATCCAGAAGGATATGAAGAGTTAGCATACAAAAAAAGGTTTATATCATTTTAATCTACCATCTGGCCCTGTGTCTGCTGGCCCGTTCTGTGTAGGTGTAATGGCCCAGCAGTGTGAGGTGTGGTTCCTGGACCGATCACTTTTCTGGCACTATCTCACCCCCTCCTTCACTGCCTACTACCGACTTATGATCACTCATCTGGGGCTTCCGGAGTGGCAGTGTAATTTCACTCCGTATGGCCCCAGCCCACAAGCTAAGGTCAGCGTTATCTATTCAGTTCTATCAAATCAGAATATTAAAATTATTATAAAATTATTATGTTTTTTTATTTGACTAAAGTCTACACAAAATGTTTTTTAAAACATTAATATTTATACTGTATGTTTTAACACATTTATACTTTTATACAATTTGTATTTATTTTTTACAGCCAGAACAAATTGAATTAAAGGAGATGTGTGTGTTTTTTTTTTTTGTTAAAATACTTAATAGCCTTTGGCTTCCTTATTTTATTCTATATATTTTATTTAATATATGCAAACATGTATAAATTAACAATCACTTCATTGACTCTTTGCAATACACTACCATCTGTAGTAAAAGTGTGGGGTTGGTAAGACTTATTGTTTTTGAAAGAATTATCTTATGCTCACAGCTCACTTATGCTGAATTTTTGGATCAAATATACAGGAAAACAGTATTATTGTGATATATTTTAAAATGTAATTTATTCCTGTGATGGCAATCACAGCATTCCAGTCTTCAGTGTCACATGATACGTCTAATATGCTGATTTGGTGCTTAATAACTATTTTTATTTATGTTGAAAACAGTTGTGTGGCCTAATATTTTGTTTCATATTTTTGTGGAAACTCTGAAAATAATCTTACTGTGCCCAAACTTTTGAATGATGGTGTTTAGGAAATTTACAGTCAAAGACCAGATATGATTAATGAAGATCAGGAGTTAGGAGTCCAGTCAATTTAAGACAGGAGTCAAAATAATAATAAATTAAATAAATTTTTTACTGAATATAGTTTGCAGATTCATCAAGACAGAAGTCAGCTTAAGCCTCACAAGGAGTTCGTAGGCCGCTCCTCTACATTAGCAAAGATCACAGCAATTATACCCTTCACCAAGGTCTAAGCTACGTCCTTGCTTCAGGTTGAATGATTCTGAAGAAAGATAAACATAGAAAATTTCCACACATGGACTGATAGGCAGTAGCACATCTCCATAGTCTGTACGACTGCCACCAGGACCCTGAGTTAGGTACGAGTGTCCCTCCGAGGTCACAAGACTGTGTGTCTAGGCGCCAGCATGTCGAAGAAAACAAGTCAGTCAATCTCCAATAATGCCACTTGTTCCTTAACCTGTAACCAAGAATACTTACAGACACACAGCTTCTTTAAGGTTGGATTTGGTCAGGCTCTAACTATCAACAGGAGGCTCTTCCCAAAACATCCAGATAACGTGTTCTTTCTCTCAGTGAGAGGATGCTTTAATATAGATAAGCAAAAAATAAATGCTTTAACTAAGGAATGGTCACAGTTCCAATTACCCTTGTGACCTATAATCGTCATGGTGAGCTAGAAGAACAGATATATGTTTTAACACGTTGAAGACTTCTCAAACAAAACAAGTCCATATTTAATTTCTGGAAGCCGGGCTAAATGAGCAAGCACTGTTACTGCATTCCTGGCATGTGCCAGACCTTCAGTCACCTCTCATATCAAATACAGACATCAGAGAATACATGAAAAGAACATTTCAGTAATCACACTGGTAACTTCTATAACCAAGTAAAATCTCATAAGCCTAGAGAATTCATTACATTTTATATTTAGAAGGAAAAATATTGATTAATACCTTGATTATAATCACTCATTAGATATAGACTGAAGCAGCAGCGGATTCCAGAATCCAGCCCTTCAATAGTGTATGTTCACACTTTCATTATGTAATCAACTGCCACAAAGCAACTTCTCCGTTGATTTCTTGATACAGCAATGGGCCGCTCTCTACCAACCCCTGACGTTCTATGGTGATCCCCATCTTGACGCATCCAGTGAACCTTTATTGAACAAGTTGGACCCAGCCAAGGCGTTCCGCGGCAAGGCCAAGCCACCCACTCCCAAGAAGAAGCAGCCAGCGCAGGTCCCAGCGAGTGGCGGCAATACAGCCAAAGGACAGGGGGTCTCGTGGAGACACAGCGTGACTAAACGGTGACCCCGCCGTCCCAACAAATGCCCACTGACTGTTCTCATCTAGTGTGTGTGTGTGTGTGTGTGTGTGTAATTAAAGATCAAACATGGACAATACTGAGTCCTGAGATTCTTCAGTAGCTTATTCCTCTATAACTCAAAAGGTAGTACTGTAGTACACACTGGACTGAGAAAGTTTGCCTGAAAAAATGAACCCCATAGGCTTTTCAACCGTTATCCATGTTTCATATTATTCCTGTAAACATCCCAGCTGCCCTCGGTAGAAGGTAGAAATGCCACTTTCTTTCTTTGGTCTCTGTAACATTCTTGGTCCTTAACTTGAGCAGGTCTCACACAGATATCTCTGTACTGCCATTCTTGTACTTTTCCAGAGGAACACATTCAGGATTTTCTGTAGACTGTGTCCTAGTGCTTTTAAGATCAGGGTGGTGTAGCTCCACAAATGCTTTGTAGATTAAAGCACCAGTCACTCCACCAATAAAGGGGGCCACCAAAGGTACCCACCACCATCCATTGCCTGCCCTGGAAATGCATTGAGTCAACACTTTAATTAAATGTAATCAAATTATGCTGTACTGTTACTGTAATTTACACTTTCAAATTAAATAATAATTAATGCAATACTTTTTTGCTTTTAATTATTCTTTTCAATAAATAAAAATGTTAAATAATATATGTAATTAAATGTTTTAATTATTTAAGTTCTTAAAACTTAGTTTTACACAGTTTCACATTTTTACAGTGATCATACACCAAATTTACGCATACTACTTTAAATGTTTTTTTTATTGTTGCAGATCTGATATGATGATTGTGATTAAATAATAATGAAATATGTATTATTTATGTCTACATCATTTTGATAGTTCAATATTATTTTAATAAACAATCATGTAAACATAATACATTACTCTTTTTAGGCATACAACTTACCATTAATTAAGTTATAGTATTTATTTCAACATTTACTAATGCATTATTAAAATCAAAAGTTGTATTTGTTAACATTAGTTGATGCACTGCGAACTAACATGAACGACTATTTTTTATTAACTAAACATTAACAAAGATTAATAAATACTGTAACAACTGTACTGCTCATTGTTAGTTCGTGTTAGTTAATGCATTAACTAATGTCAACAAATGAGACCTTATTGTTAAGTGTTACTAAAATATGTTCCCGTTATAGATCTGATCTGATAATTACGGGGCCACTAAAGCAGAGTTCCTCAAATCCGCTGTCCTGCAGAGTTTAGCTCAAACCATGAACTCACTCAACTAAAATTTTCTAGTAACTCTGAAGACTTTGATTAGCTTGTGTTTGATTAGGGTTAGAACTAAACTCGGCAGGGCAGTGGCCCTCCAGGATCTGATTTGAGGAACGCTTCCCTAAAGGGACATGGGCACGGGAACAAAATATATGAGATGGGAGGAAAAAATGAAATGTCAATGCTTATGCATTCTTTTGAGAAACTTTGCAGTCGCTTTGCAAAATGTTTGCGTTCCCCTGAGAAACCTTTTGAGTTCTTTGCGTGTGAATGCAAAGTTTCTCAGGGGAACGCAAAAGCATTGAAATATTTTTTTTCCTCCCATCTCAAATTACCATGTCCCTTTAGGGGCTCTGTCGATAACTGTGACTTACTTGAACAAAATCCAAAACATAATGGATGGTTTCAAGTGATGCATATCAAGAATTCAGGGTTACTGTGGCTGAAAATGCAGGAAGTGTTACAAATCATTAACCCTGATCCAAACAAATATAAAAGAGTGTTTTATAGCTTGATTTTATATTTATTCACCTGAAAACCTCCATGCCCCAACCTGCCATCAGTGTGAAGACTCTTGGCCCCAGATCTCGCGTGGGATTGATGGCATAGCCGCTGTTGCTCCCCAGAGAGACACCGATGAGCAGCACCACGAGCCCCACACCAACAGGCTCACCTCTAGACACAACCGGCTGGTTTCTCTGGTCCGCCAGAGCCATCAGACACAGCAACAGCATGGCGGTGCCCACAACCTGATCCGGAGAATTTAAAAATATCTTCCTCTAAAAGTGCTTAATGGGTACAGTTGAGCAATATTTTTGCACATGATTCATTTTTGGCATACCTGGTCGAAGAATCCAGTGTAGATTGAGATGTAAGGTGCTGGATATGTGGCAAAGATCCCAGCTGTTGCTTTGGGACCAGACACAGTTAAATTGCCCCCACAGAAATGATGTATAGCATCTATAAAACACAGTACAGATGTGAGCGAAGAAACCTTGTGGCAATTTATATGACCTACTCCAACACTAAGAACAAAAATAACTCCTCCTCACCGTAATAAAGTGCAAAAATGGTCCCGGCAGCGAGGAAGGAACCCAGAAACTGGGCGAAAACATACAGTGGCAGCATCTTCCAGCGCAATTGGCCGAACACGCACATTGTGAACGAAACAGCTGCATTCATATGAGCTCCTGTGCGATGGAGTAAAACATATTGCATTATTAATTGTCATTAATATGGAAAACGGTGAATTAGGAGAGCTCTGACCTTGGGGTCAAGAGGGTCTCACCTGACACTTTTCCACCAATGTGCACACCCATAGCCACGCTCAGTCCAAAGCCTATATTTATGCTGAGGTAATCGCCGAAATAACCATTTCCTGTGACCACTTGTGCAACACAGCCAAGGCCGAACACCTGGAATTCAAAAATAGTCTGTCAGAGAAACTAAATATGCTTATCATTGATGATGTGCAGCCAGACAGGGAAATAAACCCTGATTCAAGGCTTATTTCATGGCTACTTCTCAGATGAAAAAATTTACATTTTATGAATGAACATAAAATATGGATTTAACTAAGAGACCACGATTAGACAGAAATGGAGTTATTATTGTTAAAAACTGGAACTAAAATAAAAACTGGTGCTATTCTGCCCTTACTAAAATTTGGGTATGACTTCTAGCTTGGCAGACAGCTAACAGGTTCTTCAATACAGAAATACAAATGTACTTATTAATAAACTTGAATAGGTTAAATTCTTATTAACACAGGATTAAATACCACTTAGAAAAACACAAAATACAGTAACATAAATTTACCCATTAACCACACATGGTTATATAGCGATTAGCATGAATGCTAACTTAACATGGAAAACGCCATAGACAGGCTAACGCAATTAGCATCTTTATCATTTTTAACACTTTTCACACAAATATGTAATTCAAACGATCTTTACTTAAGGTTGTCATGAAAATGCAACTTTAACCATAACTTACAGACATAAGATCTTCAGAGTTATGAAGACAAAACGTGTAAAAGATGATGAAAAGTGCTCAGCTGTGCTTCAGGGTTGTTGTATGCATTGAGAACTACGGAAAGTCTAAAGAGACAATCAGCGCGGTGTAGTAATTCTTCTACCCGCTTTCTTAAAGGAGCGGCACACTCCCCGCCTGGTATAATATAGTATACCACTTATCTCCCTGAATAAAAGAACAACTTCTGAGATGGGTCTTGAATAAACTCTAGCAGAACCCCCTTGAACTACCCTAACCTCCACTTGGCGAACTCTACCATCTCGGCCAGGAAACGTATTGACTATCAGTCCCATAGGCCATTCATTCCGCTTGGCTCCCTTGTCTTTAAGAAGCACGACATCTCCAGATTGTAAGTTGGGTTGACTTGTCTGCCATTTCCGTCTTGGTTGTAGTGTGGCAAGGTATTCCTGACGCCATTGTTTCCAGAAGTGATCCGCAAGGTTTTGGACCTGCTTCCATTGACTCCGGTAAAGATCCTTTAAGTCAAAGTATCCCAAAGGAGCAGTCAGTGAATCTGTTTTCTGTGTCAAAAGCATGGCAGGACTGTGCGGATCTGATGACACAGGGACTATTGGCCTTGCGTTCATTATGGCAACAACTTCGGCCAATAGCGTGACTAAGACCTCGTGAGAGAGTTTGGGGGAGTGTACCTTGAGTAGCATGGCATCCAGAATGCGGCGAGCAACACCTATCATTCTTTCCCATGCCCCACCCATGTGAGAAGAGTGGGGTACATCGAAATCCCAAGTACAACCTTGTTCCTTCAGATAAGACTGAAGCTCTGCCTCTTGTGGTGTTATTCCTAGTTCTCTACAGGCACCGACAAAGTTTGTTCCGCGATTGGAACGAAAAAGCTTTGCTGGTCCTCTGATAACGGTGAATCTCCTTAGAGCATTTATGAAGCTCGATGTTGATAGAGACTCCACTACCTCTATGTGCAATGCTCTTGTTACTAGACAGGTAAACAATACTGCCCAGCGTTTTCCTTCAGCAAGACCTCCTCTGGTGCGACGAGCACAAACTGTCCACGGGCCAAACACGTCCATCCCGACATGAGTAAATGGAGGAACTTGGGTAACTCGATCGACAGGTAGGTCGGACATTTTTTGCATTTCTGTCTCGCCTCTTAACTTCAAACAAGTAACACATTTGTGTAGGACACTTGACACCAGTCTCTTTCCTCCCAATATCCATAACCCGGCAGACCGAATGGCGCCTTCGGTGATGTGTCTGCCTTGGTGTGCGACCCGTTCATGGTAATAACGCACCAACAGTGTTGCAATGTGATGGAGTTTAGGGATGATTATTGGGTGTTTCTCTTCCCAAGAAATTGCGGCGGAGGACAGGCGACCACCTATTCTCAACAAACCGTCAGTGTCCATGATGGGATCAAGTTTTCTGAGATGGCTGTCTTTTGACACACTCTCTCCTTTGGACAAATTTTTAATTTCCTCTTTGAAGATTTCGTGTTGTACACAACGGATTATTACAGTCCTTGCCTGCGAGAGATTATCCATCTTTGTTTCGCCCAAAGTCTTAAAACAAGATCTGGCTTTCTGAATAAGTCTAGCTACTCCAAGGGTCAGTTGCTTCCAGCTGGAAAAACGCTAGAATCTGTGCGAGCCAAGGTGAGCTTTGGAAACATTAGTCGCCAGGGTTGTAATCGGGGAACGCACCTCTGCAACCAAGTCTGGTTCCACGAGCTCGAAGACTTCCTGCTGAGACGAAGCAGCGTTATCTTTCTTTTTGAGAAAGAGGGGTCCGCAAAACCAGTTGGTTTCCTTCAAGAGAGTAGCTGGTATGTCTCGTGTCCCGTGATCTGCAGGATTTTGTCCTGTGTTGATAAAATGCCATTGTTCGGAGCGTGTTGACTTTCGGATGCGTGCAACTCTGTTGGCAACATATACGTAAAACCTTCTGTTAGTTTTGTATATATAACCAAGCACTACTCTACTATCTGTGTAGAACTTAACTGTGTGCACCTTCATGTCCAACTCTTCCACCAACGTGTCTGCAAGCTCTACCGCAAGTACGGCTGCACAAAGCTCCAGACGTGGTACAGTGTGGCACTGCTTTGGAGCCAATTTGGATTTCCCCATGCAGAATCCAACCTGAATGTTTCCTTGATTGTCAACTGCTCTGATGTAAGCTACTGCAGAGATAGCTGTGGTGGAGGCGTCAGAAAAGACACATAGTTCCCTGGCTTGTGTAGAGACCAAAGAAACAGGTAAGTATGACCGTGGAATCTGGAGCTGCTCGAGTGCAATGAGCGAATCTTTCCAGGTCTTCCACCTTATCTTTTTCTCGGCAGGCAATGGGTCATCCCATTCACAATACCCTGATGAAAGTTCTCTGACAAGTAACTTCCCTTGTATTGTTATTGGAGCCACAAAACCAAGTGGGTCAAACAGACTGTTGACTGTTGAGAGAACACCCCTGCGCGTAAATGGTTTGTCTTCTCTGGAGACGAAGAAAGTGAAACTGTCGCTCTGAAGGTTCCAGTTGAGCCCTAAGCTTCTCTGCACAGGTAGAGGGTCTACCCCCAGTGCTAAATCCTTTAGCTCTTTAGCCCGTTCTTCGGGTGGGAATGCCTCCATCACAGCCTTGTGATTGGATGCTAGCTTGTGTAGTCGAATGTTTGAAACTGCCAACATCTCTTTAGTCTGTTTTAGTACATGAATGGCAAGGTCACTGGTAGGAAATGACGCCAAACCGTCATCCACGTAAAAATCTCTCAAGACAAACTGTTTTGCCTCCGGGCCATCTTCGTCTTCCTCTTGTAGAGCAGCTCTTCTTAAACCATATATGGCAACGGCTGGTGAGGGGCTATTTCCAAATACATGGACAGTCATGCGGTACTCTGCAACCTCTCTGGCAGGGTCGTTGTTCTGAAACCAGAGGAACCGCAGGAAATCACGATGCTCCTCGCAGACTCTGAAGCAGTAGAACATCTGCTCTATGTCTGCTACTACAGCAACCGGTTCTTTACGGAAGCGAGTAAGTACCCCAAGGAGCGAGTTGTTTAAATCAGGGCCGCTCAAAAGGATGTCATTCAGGGAAATACCATCATGCTTCGCACTGGAGTCGAATACAGCTCGAATCTGACCTGGCTTGCGTGGATGGTACACCCCAAAAATTGGCAGATACCAGCGTTCTTGGTCTCGGGGGAGCGTGGGAGCTGGTTCTGCATGTCCTGATTCAAAGATTCTCTGCATAAATACAAGCATGTGTTCTCTCATTTCCTGACAGCTTTCCATCCTACGGCGTAGTGTCTTGAGACGGTTTTCTGCTTGTACTCTATTGTTGGGAAGTTTGCGCCTTGGTTCTCTAAACTGTTTGAGTCGTCCATAAACATCTGTTTGTCCATGATTTCCAGAAAGATCTCATCTTCCACAGACATAGCAGGCTTGTCATCCTGGGCCGTTTGCTGGAAGACTCCTTTACCAAGACAATCTGTTTCACTAAACAGGTTGTCAACATCTGCGAGATGTGCAACTCCAGGTTGAAGTACCTGAATACCCACCTTCTCTTTGACGTGAAGCTTACTTGGACAAGGATCAAAAAGAGATGGACGGCCGTTACTCAGTATGTTAGTCTTGTAGACATTGATGGCGTCTGGTTTGTGAGCTGACCCCAAACACACTTCTCCTATGATAACCCAGCCCATGACTGTATGAAGCACAACACCTGTAACAGATGTTCTTGTCCCTAAGGTATGTTTTTCTCTCCTCCAAAGGTTTGCTTCGGAAACCACGGCATTTCCTCAGGGGATGTGGTTTGAGGTGAAGGGGACACTGCTTGTCTAGGTCGATCGGTGCTTTTTCTTCCAAGTTGTCTTGATGGTTATCAGTGACTACTGAGACGTCTGTCCTCCAGACAGAAACAGGTGTTAAATTTAGTTTAAAGGGTCTTTCAGTTTTGTTCATGCTCGGACCAGTAAGTGCTGTGAAACTCGGGTCGTTCAGAATCTTGGCTTGGTCACAGACAAACTTTGCCAATATAGAGAATGGTGGGTATGAAGCTCTGTAGGCTTCTTTGTAACGAGATGCTAGAGAGACCCACTTGTCATGCAGGGAGTATGGCAGTTTCTAAACAATTGGAGTGATGCCACGAGATGTGTCCAAGTAACTGAGCCCAGTTAAGAAGCCATCTGCTCTGGCAGCCTCTAGCTCCAAAAGAATGTCTCCAAATTCTCTCAGCTTTTGATTGTCTCTGTTGCTGATTTTAGGAAAATCCTCTATTTTCCTGAAGAGAGCATTTTCTATGGCTTCCGGCGATCCAAAGCAGTCCTCCAGCCTTTGCCACACCATATTCACACCCGCTGCTGCATCATGGATATGAACCGCTCTTATCCTCCTTGCCTGCTCGGAAGATTTTGGTCCCAGCCATTTGCAAAGGAGATCTAACTCCTCTCTTGGTGCTAGGTGTAGGCTCTCTATAGAGCTGAAGAAGGATGCCTTCCAGGCCCTATAGTTCTCTGGTTGGTCGTCGTACTTTAGTAGCCCTGAGCTCACCATTTCGCGGCGTACCAAATACCTGGCTAAGTCTGACATAGCTGCTGACCCAGACTCGGGCTCTCTGGAAGCAAAGGTTGAATAAGGCTGAGAAGGTTGGTCATGGTTGCCTAATAGTGTAGCCATGTGTGAGTGATCTCTGTGGCTAGAACTTCCTCGTAGTGGAGATGAATGATATTGACGCTCAAAGTCGTACAGAGTGGACTTATATGGACCTTGATGGTGTCAACTCGAAGGAGCTTGTTCTTGAGTGAATGTGTATTGAGCGGGTAATTCCTGAAACTCGTGGACGCTGATTTCATCTGACTGCGTGGTACCCTTCTCCTTGTATCTTTTAACTGACTCACCAACTTCCATTGTTAGCTGGCGTGTTGGTGTTGGCTCCGGTTCTTGGGGTTGCGAGTCATGGTGAGAGTGGTCAGATTTTGGATTCGTTGCAAAACCCTGCTCAACGCATTCACTCTTTAAGCTTATGTGATCAGGATCCCCTACTTCGTTCTCAGCAGCTGCCTCTAAAACTTCAGCTTCAGCATTGGCAGCTGCCGCAGCACTCTCTAGTCGCAGAGTGTGGAGGTTTGCTTCCAGCTCTGCTTTTTTCCTATCAGCCACAGCTGCAGCTTTCTTTTGTTCTTCCTCAAAATATGCTTGTGCTTTTAGCATGTCTGCTTCTTTTTGAGCAAATGATGCTTGAGTGCGAGCAGCCTCTGCCTTGGCACGTGCTCTGGCTGCTATAACACTTGCTGAAGAAGACCGGCTGCTATGTGAGGTGTTAGAGCATTGGGATCGTATCTCGAGATCTTCCATAGTGAAGGCAGCTTTAGTGAAGATTGCTGTGCATTTCCACGTGGCAACACGTTCCAGATATAACCCGTCGAATAATGTCTTTTCACTATTCTGCCCTTACTAAAATTTGGGTATGACTTCTAGCTTGGCAGACAGCAAACAGGTTCTTCAATAAACACCCAGGAAGCAGTAGGACGTTTAGGATGTTTTATCAGAATACAGAAATACAAATGTACTTATTAATAAACTTGAATAGGTTAAATTCTTATTAACACATGATTAAATACCACTTAGAAAAACACAAAATACAGTAACAGTAATTTACCCATTAACCACACATGGTTATATAGCGATTAGCATGAATGCTAACTTAACATGGAAAACGCCATAGACAGGCTAACGCAATTAGCATCTTTATCATTTTTAACACTTTTCACACAAATATGTAATTCAAACGATCTTTACTTAAGGTTGTCATGAAAATGCAACTTTAACCATAACTTACAGACATAAGATCTTCAGAGTTATGAAGACAAAACGTGTAAAAGATGATGAAAAGTGCTCAGCTGTGCTTCAGGGTTGTTGTATGCATTGAGAACTACGGAAAGTCTAAAGAGACAATCAGCGCGGTGTTCTACCCGCTTTCTTAAAGGAGCGGCACAGGTGCTGCTCGCGAGGTGGTCAAAAATGACAGTATTTATTTTTTTACTTCAATAAAATGAATGCACTGTATTTTAGTTTGTTAATGTTTTTAATTAGGGCCCAAGCCTTGAAAAGGCGAAGGCCCTATTGTTTTTCTTAGGATTATTATTAGGGCCCAAGCCTTGAAAAGGCGAAGGCCCTATTGTTTTTCTTCGGATTATTATTAGGGCCCAAGCCTTGAAAAGGCGAAGGCCCTATTGTTTTTCTTGGGATTATTATTAGGGCCCAAGCCTTGAAAAGGCGAAGGCCCTATTGTTTTCCTTCGGATTATTATTTATTAGGGCCCAAGCCTTGAAAAGGCGAAGGCCCTATTGTTTTCCTTCGGATTATTATTTATTATTATTATTATTCTTCTTCTTCTTTATTATTATTATTTTACTACCTTTTGGGCACTTTTGGGGGCCTTAACGTGCTCAAAAACTCTTGAAACTTTGCACAAATGTCAGAACCTGCGGCCATTAGGGCCGCGCTGAAGCTGGGACCCGGGCGTGGCAGGGGGGCTCGGCAGCGCCCCCTGGAATGGGATTCAAAAACATGTCCATATATCAAACACGCTTGCATGTAATAATATGAAACTCGGTACACATGTAGATCTCATCGGGCCGAACAACTTTCGTGCTCTAAGTTTTACGCCAGCCCAACAGGAAGTCGGCTATTATGGGCTGTATGGAAACGCATGTTCTGGCATTTGAAACACTTCTCCCAGAGAATTCATCCGATGACCACGAAACTCGGTGTGCATGAAGTCAAGACATGGAGGATGCTAAATTGCGGATGGATTTTTGATATCTCGAACGGTTTGGCCGTGGCGAGGAAACGAATTTATGATTAAAAAAGGATGCATAAAGTGTGTTATAACTTAGTTATAGTTTTACCTACAGTTACAAAACTCAGCGTGTATATTGATATTATCAAGCCGAACAACTTTCTAATTTACAGTCATTAGCTCCGACCAACAGAAAGTCAGATATTGTGGTTTGAATGTGAATTGTGTCTCTCTCTGTCTCTGCTATTCTGTGTGTGTGTGTCTGTCTGTGTGGGGTGGGGAGGGGAGGGGGGATCTGTGTATGTGTGTGTGTGAGGAGGGGGGCTAGTTTAGTTTAACCCTTTCTCTGCTGTGTGCAAAATCTCGGGCACTTTTGGGGCCCTTAACGTGCTCGAAAACTCTTGAACTTTTGCACACAGGTTAGAACCCGCGGCCGGGCTGAAGCTGGTACCCGGGCGTGGCAGGGGGGCTCGACAGCGCCCCCTGGAATGGGATTCAAACACTTGTCCGTATATCAAACACGCTTGCATGTAATAATATGAAACTCGGTACACATTTAGATCTCATCGGGCCGAACAACTTTCGTGCTCTAAGTTTTACGCCAGTCCAACAGGAAGTCGGTTATTATGGGCTGTATGGAAACGCATGTTCTGGCATTTGAAACACTTGTCCTACAGAATTCATCGGATGACCACGAAACTCGGTGTGCATGAAGTCAAGACATGGAGGATGATAAATTGCGAGGGGATTTTTGATATCTCGAACGGTTTGGCCGTGGCGAGGAAACGAATTTATGGCGAATATTGGAAACAGGAAGTGTGTTATAACATCCTCATACATTAATTGATCTGGATGAAACTTCAGCAGTGTGTTCGCTGTAAGAGGCCGATCACATGGATGTGACTATTGTGAGTCAAAGTTATAGCGCCACCAACTGGCAGCAGGAAGTGTGTCACTTTCAAAATGCTTTAAAATCACCCTCTTATTTTTACCCGATTTGCTTCAAACTTTATGTGTATAATGTAAACACACGGCAGATGTAGACCTGTGAAAGGATTATTGATATCTTAAATACTGTTGCCATGGCAACGCAGCAAACTTTAATATTCTTTTTTAAAGTTTTTGAGACTCTTAGCATGCTTGAAATTGCATGAAACTCGACAGACACTTTACATTTATTGCCTAGTACACTTGTGCAAAGTTTCAGAAACGGGCGTGGTAAGGGGCTCAGTAGTGCCACCTTTAGTCAAAAATGGGGTATTAGTTTTACCTACAGTAACAAAAATCGGTATTTATATTTATCTCCCCGAGCCGGACAACTTTCTAATTTACAGTCATTAGCTCCGACCAACAGGAAGTCAGATATTTTGGTTTGAATGTGATTTGATGGGAATTTTGCCAGTCTCTCTCAGTGTCTGTGTGTGTGTGAGAGAGGAGGGGGGGCTTTATTTTAACCCTTTCTCTGCTGTGTGGGACTTCTCGGGCACTTTTGGGGCCCTTAACGTGCTCGAAAACTCTTGAAACTTTGCACACAGGTCAGAACCTGCGGCCATCAGGGCCGGGCTGAAGCTGGTACCCGGGCGTGGCAGGGGGGCTCAACAGCGCCCCCTTTAACGGGGTCCGAAAACTTGGTCCATATATCAAACTGAATATTGCATGAATTAGTATGAAACTCGGTACACATATAGATCTCATCGGGCCGAACAACTTTCGTGCTCTAAGTTTTTACGCCAGCCCAACAGGAAGTCGGCTATTATGGGTTGTATGAAAACGCACGCCCCTGGAATTTTATATACTCCTCCAAGAAATTTAATTTGATCTTCACCAAACTCGGTCAGCATGAAGTCAAGACATTGAGGACGCTAAATTGCGGACGGATTTTTGATATCTCGAATGGTTTGGCCGTGGCGAGGAAACGAAGTTATGGCGAGAAAAGAAAAACACAATGTGTTATAACGTCTTCATACTTTAACTGATCTTGATGAAATTTCAGCAGTGTGTTTGTTGTAAGAGGGCGATCACATGGATGTGGCTATTGTGAGTCAAAGTTATAGCGCCACCAACTGGCAGCAGGAAGTGTGTTACTTTCAAGATACTTTTGACTAAAGTGGGGGGGGTATTTTTACCTACAGTCCCAAAACTCGGTCTGTATATTATGCTTATCGATCCGGACAACTTTCTCTTTTACAGTCATAAGCTCCGACCAACAGGAAGTCAGATATTTTGGTTTGAATGTGGTTTTGTCTCTCTCTGACAGAGTTCCCCCTGCCATTCTCTCTCTGTGTGTGTGTGTGTGTGTGTGTGGGGGGGGGGGGGGGGCACACACACAGACAGCCCCCCCCCCCTTTTCTGTGTGTGTTTGGAGGGGAGCAGAAAGACTCACACTGATACAAGCTCTAAAGCAGACTTCTTCTCGACAGTCAAAGCGGGTTACGTTATTGCCCGTCGTGCACAGGAACCCGAAAGGCAACGGGGTGGCGGCTTTATATATATATATATATTTCTTCTTTATTATTAGGGCCCAAGCCTTGAAAAGGCGAAGGCCCTATTGTTTTCCTTCGGATTATTCTTCATTATTATTATATTACTACCTTTTGGGCACTTTTGGGGGCCTTAACGTGCTCAAAAACTCTTGAAACTTTGCACAAATGTCAGAACCCGCGGCCATTAGAGCCGTACTGAAGCTGGTACCCGGGCGTGGCAGGGGGGCTCGACAGCGCCCCCTGGAACGCGGTCCGAAAACTTGGTCCATAAATCAAACACGCTTGCGTGTAATAATATGAAACTCGGTACACTTATAGATCTCATCGGTTCATATATCCTTCGTGCTCTGACTTTTTACCCCAGCCCAACAGGAAGTCGGCTATTTGGCGTAGTTTAAAAAACACATGCAATGGAATTTAAAATACTCCTCCTAGACGATTCAACCAATCACCACGAAACTCGGTGTGCATGAAGTCAAGACATGGAGGATGATAAATTGCGAGGGGATTTTTGATATCTCGAACGGTTTGGCCGTGGCGAGGAAACGAATTTATGGCGAATATTGGAAACAGGAAGTGTGTTATAACATCCTCATACATTAATTGATCTTGATGAAACTTCAGCAGTGTGTTCGTTGTAAGAGGCCGATCGCATGGATGTGACTATTGTGAGTCAAAGTTATAGCGCCACCAACTGGCAGCAGGAAGTGTGTCACTTTCAAAATGCTTTGAATTCACCCTCTTATTTTTACCCGATTTGCTTCAAACTTTATGTGTATAATGTAAACACACGGCAGATGTAGACCTGTGAAAGAATTATTGATATCTTAAATACTGTTGCCATGGCAACGCTTTAAACTTTTATATTCTTTTTGGGTGCATTTGAGGCTCTTAACATGCTTCAAATTGCATGAAACTCAACATGCATATCAGATTTATTAGGTACTAGGCATGTGTGAAGTTTCAGAAACGGGCGTGGTAAGGGGCTCAGTAGCGCCACCTTTAGTCAAAAATGGGATATTAGTTTTACCTACAGTAACAAAAATCGGTATTTATATTTATCTCCCCGAGCCGGACAACTTTCTAATTTACAGTCATTAGCTCCGACCAACAGGAAGTCAGATATTTTGGTTTGAATGTGATTTGATGGGAATTTTGCCAGTCTCTCTCAGTGTCTGTGTGTGTGAGAGAGGAGGGGGGCTTTATTTTAACCCTTTCTCTGCTGTGTGGGACTTCTCGGGCACTTTTGGGGCCCTTAACGTGCTCGAAAACTCTTGAAACTTTGCACACAGGTCAGAACCTGCGACCATCAGGGCTGGGCTGAAGCTGGTACCCGGGCGTGGCAGGGGAGCTCAACAGCGCCCCCTTGAACGTGGTCCGAAAAACTTGGTCCATATATCAAACACGTTTGCATGTAATAATATGAAACTCGGTACACATATAGATTTAATCGGGCCGAACAACTTTCGTGCTCTAAGTTTTACGCCAGTCCAACAGGAAGTCGGCTATCATGGGCTGTATGAAAATGCATGCCCCTGGAATTTGATATACTCCTCCAAGAAAAATTATCCTATCGCCACCAAACTCGGTCAGCATGAAGTCAAGACATTGAGGACGCTAAATTGCGGACGGATTTTTGATATCTCGAACGGTTTGGCTGTGGCGAGGAAACGAAGTTATGGCGAGAAAAGAAAAACACAATGTGTTATAACGTCTTCATACATTTATTGATCTTGATGAAACTTCAGCAGTGTGTTTGTTGTAAGAGGGCGATCACATGGATGTGACTATTGTGAGTCAAAGTTATAGCGCCACCAACTGGCAGCAGGAAGTGTGTTACTTTCAAGATACTTTTGACTAAAGTGGGTGGGTTATTTTTACCTACAGTCACAAAACTCGGTCTCTATATTGTGCTTATTGATCCGGACAACTTTCTCATTTACAGTCATAAGCTCCGACCAACAGGAAGTCAGATATTTTGGTTTGAATGTGGTTTTGTCTCTCTCTGACAGAGTTCCCCCTGCCATTCTCTCTGTGTGTGTGTGTGTGTGTGTGGGGGGGGGGGGGGGGGGGGGGGGATGGAGGGAGGGCACACACACAGACAGCCCCCCCCTTTTCTGTGTGTGTTTGGAGGGGAGCAGAAAGACTCACACTGATGCAAGCTCTAAAGCAGACTTCTTCTCGACAGTCAAAGCGGGGTTACGTTATTGCCCGTCGTGCACAGGAACCCGAAAGGCAACGGGGGTGGCGGCTTTTTATATATATATATATATATATATATATATATATATATATATATATATATATATATATATATATATAAATATAAATAAATATAGCTGCAAGCAGCGATGGAGGGCCCAAGCCGGTGGCAGCGCCAGCCCGGTGCCTTTAGTGTAACTAAAGGCACCAGGGTGGCGGTGCCACCGGCTTGGGCCCGTAATCGCTGCTTGCAGCTATATTTTATTATTCTTCTTCTTCTTCTTCTTCTTCTTTATTATTAGGGCCCAAGCCTTGAAAAGGCGAAGGCCCTATTGTTTTCCTTCAGATTATTATTTATTCTTCTTCTTCTTTATTATTATTATATTACTACCTTTTGGGCACTTTTGGGGGCCTTAACGTGCTCAAAAACTCTTGAAACTTTGCACAAATGTCAGAACCTGCGGCCATTAGGGCCCGACTGAAGCTGGGACCCGGGCGTGGCAGGGGGGCTCGCCAGCGCCCCCTGGAATGGGATTCAAAAACATGTCCATATCTCAAACACGCTTGCATGTAATAATATGAAACTCGGTACACGTATAGATCTCATCGGGCCGAACAACTTTCGTGCTCTAAGTTTTACGCCAGTCCAACAGGAAGTCGGTTATTATGGGTTGTATGGAAACGCATGTTCTGGCATTTGAAACACTTGTCCTAGAGAATTCATCGGATGACCACGAAACTCTGTGTGCATGAAGTCAAGACATGGAGGATGATAAATTGCGAGGGGATTTTTGATATCTCGAACGGTTTGGCCGTGGCGAGGAAACGAATTTATGGCGAATATTGGAAACAGGAAGTGTGTTATAACATCCTCATACATTAACTGATCTTGATGAAACTTCAGCAGTGTGTTCGTTGTAAGAGGCCGATCACATGGATGTGACTATTGTGAGTCAAAGTTATAGCGCCACCAACTGGCAGCAGGAAGTGTGTCACTTTCAAAATGCTTTGAATTCACCCTCTTATTTTTACCCGATTTGCTTCAAACTTTATGTGTATAATGCAAACACACGACAGATGTAGACCTGTGAAAGGATTATTGATATCTTTAATACTGTCGCCATGGCAATGCTTTAAACTTTTATATTCTTTTTGGGTGCATTTGAGGCTCTTAACATGCTTCAAATTGCATGAAACTCAACATGCATATCAGATTTATTAGGTACTAGGCATGTGTGAAGTTTCAGAAACGGGCGCGGTGGAGGGGCTCAGTAGCGCCACCTTAAGTCAAAAATGGGGTATTAGTTTTACCTACAGTAACAAAAATCGGTATTTATATTTATCTCCCCGAGCCGGACAACTTTCTAATTTACAGTCATTAGCTCCGACCAACAGGAAGTCAGATATTTTGGTTTGAATGTGATTTGATGGGAATTTTGCCAGTCTCTCTCAGTGTCTGTGTGTGTGAGAGAGGAGGGGGGGCTTTATTTTAACCCTTTCTCTGCTGTGTGGGACTTCTCGGGGACTTTTGGGGCCCTTAACGTGCTCGAAAACTCTTGAAACTTTGCACACAGGTCAGAACCTGCGGCCATCAGTGCTGGGCTGAAGCTGGTACCCGGGCGTGGCAGGGGAGCTCAACAGCGCCCCCTTGAACGTGGTCCGAAAAACTTGGTCCATATATCAAACACGTTTGCATGTAATAATATGAGACTCGGTACACATATAGATTTAATCGGGCCGAACAACTTTCGTGCTCTAAGTTTTACGCCAGTCCAACAGGAAGTCAGCTATTATGGGCTGTATGAAAATGCATGCCCCTGGAATTTGATATACTCCTTCAAGAAATATTATCCTATCGCCACCAAACTCGGTCAGCATGAAGTCAAGACATTAAGGACGCTAAATTGCGAACGGATTTTTGATATCTCGAACGGTTTGGCCGTGGCGAGGAAACAAAGTTATGGCGAGAAAAGAAAAACACAATGTGTTATAACGTCTTCATACATTTATTGATCTTGATGAAACTTCAGCAGTGTGTTTGTTGTAAGAGGGCGATCACATGGATGTGACTATTGTGAGTCAAAGTTATAGCGCCACCAACTGGCAGCAGGAAGTGTGTTACTTTCAAGATACTTTTGACTAAAGTGGGTGGGTTATTTTTACCTACAGTCACAAAACTCGGTCTGTATATTGTGCTTATCGATCCGGACAACTTTCTCATTTACAGTCATTAGCTCCGACCAACAGGAAGTCAGATATTTTGGTTTGAATGTGGTTTTGTCTCTCTCTGACAGAGTTCCCCCTGCCATTCTCTGTGTGTGTGTGTGTGTGTGTGTGTGGGGAGGGAGGGAGGGAGGGAGGGCACACACACAGACAGCCCCCCCCTTTTCTGTGTGTGTTTGGAGGGGAGCAGAAAGACTCACACTAGAGTGCGGATCGGGCCGAATTTTTCAGTCCGAGCCCGGCCCGCGTCCGACAGAGCAGTAACCGAACCCGACCCGAGCCCGACAGGCATAAAGATATTTATGTTCGAGCCCGACCCGAGCCCGACAGTTAAAATCCCATTTTTTTCTCATACTAATGACAATTGTACGTTTGTTTGTGTGGAAAGCCCGCTTTTATTAAGCAACTGTAGGAAGGCAATCGGAAATGTCAACAGGACAAGCGCATCAGCGCGCGGAGCAACAAGCGCTCTTAACACCTGGCGCGCGCACATTATGCACGCGTTTCGTTGTCACGGCTACATAAACAAATGTCCGCACACAGGAAGACGGATGTTATGGTAATATTTTACATGTATTTTAATCACAAAAACGAACGTTTGCATCAAGTGAAAGCATCAGGCACATCGGCTACCTACATAAGCTGTTTTAAATTTAAAATGTTCAATGCCTTATCGCGCTTGTAACGAAACAGACACTCCAAACAGGAAAGTAGAAATGAGTAACCAGTTTATTGATACACAATGAGAAGTTGCAATGGGCACCGTAGTGGATTGTAAACAATGAAGGGCGTGGAACCGTGGATACTGACTGTCCTTGATGATGGTGGAAGAAGCCGTGGTGAAGGAAGCACACACCAGTGTTGGAGAGAGATAAACTCAGACAACGATGGTTAAGATGAAGAGGGTGACGAACTTGGAGACACAGAAGACTTCAAACTAGACGATGGAGATACTCCGTAGAGAGTTGCTTGGAAGGTAGGCGAAGAAGCTTTGAGAGTCCTACTCATTTACGAGACCAGACAAAGTACCAGGGTGAAGTGTGTGCTTATAAGTGTTTGTGGTGATGGCGTACAGGTGCTGGTAATTAATATTCAGGTGATAGTGATCTCAGTGATTGGGTGGTGGTGGAGCCTGGCTGATCCCTGACAGTACCCCCCCCTCCACGGCCTGCTCCTGAGGGCCGTGGACCCCGACGTCGTGGTGGTCGGCCTCTTCCTCGGGGTGCTGGACGATCTGGGTGAGAATCATGGAAAGCAGTAAGGAGAGTAGGGTCTAGGATGTCATCTCTAGGTGTCCAGGAACGTTCCTCTGGTCCATAACCCTCCCAGTCCACCAGATACTCCAAGCGACCACCACGGCGCCGGGAATCCAAGATCTCCCGGATCGTATAGATGGTTCCATCTTCCTGAATCAGTGGGAGAGGGGGTTCATCTGTCGGGCAAGGCTCTGTGGAGGGAACAGATACAGGTGAGTGATAAGGTTTAAGGAGTGAGACATGAAATGTAGAGTGGATTCTGTAGTGCGAGGGTAACTGGAGTTGGTAGGTGACGGGGTTGATTTGTCGGATGATAGTGAAGGGACCAACGTATCTGGGACTCAGCTTCTTGCAGGGCAGGCGCAGCTTGATGTCTCGTGTGGATAGCCAGACCTTCTGTCCTGGCTGAAAGGTAGGTGGCTCTGCCCTCCGAATGTCTGCTTGGTTCCTTTGTCTGCGCACTGCCCTCTGAAGATGATGGTGTGCGTCGTCCCAGACCCTCTCACTCTCTCGGAACCAATAGTCAACGGAGGGGACGTCGGAAGGTTCCCCGGACCATGGGAACAGTGGAGGCTGGTAACCGAGCACACACTGGAAGGGAGTGAGTCCAGTGGCAGACTGACGAAGGGAGTTTTGTGCGTACTCGGCCCAGCCTAGGAATTGGTTCCACGAATTCTGGTGGCCGTGGCAGAAGGTTCGTAGGAAGCGCCCAACCTCCTGAATCTTTCTTTCCGTTTGCCCGTTCGACTGTGGGTGGTATCCAGATGAAAGACTAACGGTCACACCTAGGAGTTTGAAGAAAGCCTTCCAAACTTGTGAGATGAACTGGGGGCCTCGATCGGATACTATATCTTCAGGGATTCCATAGTGCCGGAATACCTGATTGAAGAGGAGCTCTGCAGTAGTCATTGCTGTGGGTAAGCCCTTTAGGGGGATCAGACGGCAGGACTTTGAGAATCTGTCAACTATTACGAATATGCAGGTGTTACCATCGGATGGAGGGAGGTCTGTGGCAAAATCTACTCCCAGGTGTGACCAGGGTCGTTGAGGAACGGGTAATGGAAGAAGCTTGCCGGATGGAAGGTGGCGTGGGCTCTTGGAGATGGCGCAGTCATGACATCCTTGTACGTACCTTCTCACATCCCTAGCCATGTTAGGCCACCAGAAGCGGTCTTGCAGCAGTGAGAGAGTGCGGTTGGCCCCTGGATGGCCAGTGCCCACAGAAGTATGTGCCGAGTGAGTGAGATTGATACGTTGAGACCTGGGAACATAGGTGCGACCGGGAGGACACCCCGGCGGAGATGGTTCAGAGACACTGGAGGAGATTTGTTGATCGAGAGACCACTGGATGGGGCATACGAAGATCCTTTGAGATAAGATGGGCTCAGGTTCCTCAGTCTTCTCTTCAATGGTATGGATACGGGATAGAGCATCAGCTTTACAATTCTTTGTACCAGGACGATATGAGATTGTGAAATGGAAACGGGTGAGAAATAAAGCCCATCTTGCCTGTCTGGGGTTGAGCCGTTTGGCTTCTCGGAGGTATTGGAGGTTTTTGTGGTCGGTGAGTACCGAGAAGCTTTCCTTAGCTCCCTCCAACCAGTGTCTCCACTCCTCTAAAGCAAGCTTAATTGCCAGTAGTTCTCGGTTACCGATGTCGTAATTCATCTCCGCCGGGGATAATTTCTTGGAGAAGAAGGCGCATGGATGGAGACGAGGTGGAGTCCCCTGCTGCTGAGATAATACCGCTCCTACTCCGGTGGTCGAGGCGTCTACTTCAACTATGAACTGTTTATTCGGATCAGGGTGGACTAGAAGCGGCGCATTGGTAAAAGAATTCTTGAGGCTCTGGAAAGCTTGAGTGGCTGCTGGTGTCCAGGACAGAGATTTGGGCTTGTCTTTGAGAAGATTGGTTAACGGGGAGGTGATGGAACTGTAGTTGTGAATGAAACGGCGGTAGAAATTTGAAAATCCCAGGAAACGCTGAAGTTCTTTAATGGTTGAAGGAATTGGCCAGTTTCGAACAGCTTCCACCTTCCCCTCGTCCATTTGGATGCCGTGTTCGCTAATGTTGTAGCCGAGAAATTGGGTGGTAGACTGGTGGAAGGAGCATTTCTCGGCTTTAAGAAAGAGCTGGTGTTCCCGGAGACGTTGGAGGACCTCCGCAACATGGTGGCGATGTTCTGCCAGGCTCCGGGAATATATCAGAATGTCATCTATATAGACGATCACAGTACGATGGAGGAGTTCCCGGAGCACCTCGTGCATAAAGTCCTGGAATACGGAGGGGGCATTTACCAGGCCATATGGCATGACCAAGTATTCATAGTGGCCAGTTGGGGTTACAAAGGCCGTCTTCCACTCGTCCCCCTCACGTATCCGAACGAGATTATACGCGCTGCGGAGGTCCAACTTAGTGAACACGGTTGCACCACGAAGTTGTTCAAGGGCTGCTGGGACGAGAGGAAGTGGGTATCTGAACTTAACGGTTATCTTGTTGAGGGCCCGGTAATCGATGCAGGGCCGCAAACCTCCGTCCTTTTTGGCCACAAAGAAAAAACTCGAAGCAGCAGGGGAGGTGGAAGGGCGGATGTAGCCTTGCTGGAGGGCCTCTTCTACGTACTCCTCCATGGCCTTCTGCTCTGGAAGTGATAGTGGGTAGATCTTACCGTGGGGCACTGGCTCATCCGGAAGGAGATTGATAGCACAATCCCATGGTCGGTGTGGTGGCAAGGATGACGCTCGTTTGGGACAGAAGACATCACTGAAGGGGGCGTAACAGGTCGGAATGTCAATGGACTGCTGTTCCAGAGGGCTCTCGATGGAAGTGGAGTTCATAGGAATGTGAATCACCGGTTGAGGAAGATGTGGGAAGCAACCCGGAAAACAGCTATCGCCCCACTTCAAGATTTCTCCTGTTACCCAGGAGATGATGGGATTGTGTTGCATGAACCATGGGCGCCCTAGGATAATCCCAGCTGTGGAATTCTCCAGAACCAGTAGAGTGATGGATTCAGAGTGAAGCAGTCCAAGTTGCAGGTGGATGGGTCCCACAGAGAAACGGACGTTCTTCTTATTGAGAGGCTTGCCAATTATCGAGTGTACCTGGTAGTGGTTTTCAGTGGGCCTTTTCTGTAGGTTAAGCTGGCGGCAGAGGGAGTCTGAAATGAAGTTTCCTGCTGACCCTGAGTCAAGGAGGGCGTGTACTGGAAAGGAGATGTGAGAAGTGATAAGGATGACTTCAGTGGTGAGTGGTTTAATATTGACCAGGGAGGAATGAATAACACTCACCAGGGGTCGTGGTGGACGAATAGGACATGCTGAGACAATGTGTCCACCGGCGCCGCAGTATAGGCATAGACCCTGAGTCATCCTCCTCTGTCGCTCCACAAATGTTAGGCGGGTGTTATCCACTTGCATGGGGACTGGTTCTGGAGTGCTGGTATTCTCTGGTTGGCGGGGTAGAAAATGTGACGTCTGGCCATGCAGATCCTCCATGCAGGGCTGCATACGGCGATCGGTACGAACTGCGAGCTGCATAAACCGCTCAATACCCAGGGAATCATCGTATGCAGCGAGATGCAGTCGTAGACGAGGATTAAGTCCCTGCCGATAGGTGGTGAGGAGCGAGCACTCATTCCATCCACTGGCGGCCGCTAGAGTCCGGAATTTGATATTGTAATCAGACACGGACTCCTTCCCTTGGCGAATATGATATAACTGTTCACTGGCAGTTGAATCACCATCTGGAATTCCAAAAACTTCACGGAAGTAAGTGGTGAAGTTACTCACAGACTGCGTGGCGTCGGCATCTTGATTCCAGAGGATGCGAGCCCAATTGAGAGCCCGTCCCGTCAGCAGGGAAATAATAAATGCTACTTTAGATCTCTCTGTGGGGAAACGGGGCGACTGCATCTCGATGGCCAACGAACACTGAAGAAGAAATCCATCGCAGTCCTCCGCCAGACCTGAGTAGGGCGCCGGGTTGGCCACTGGACTGGAGACCACTGGTGGTGAAGGAGGGGCGATGACGGGTGGTGCGGAAGTCGACATGGTAAGCGTGCGTTTGAATGCATCCACAAGATCCTGAAATGGATCGGGTGAACTCACTTCGGCGGTTTTGGTCTGGTCTTCTGTAACGAAACAGACACTCCAAACAGGAAAGTAGAAATGAGTAACCAGTTTATTGATACACAATGAGAAGTTGCAATGGGCACCGTAGTGGATTGTAAACAATGAAGGGCGTGGAACCGTGGATACTGACTGTCCTTGATGATGGTGGAAGAAGCCGTGGTGAAGGAAGCACACACCAGTGTTGGAGAGAGATAAACTCAGACAACGATGGTTAAGATGAAGAGGGTGACGAACTTGGAGACACAGAAGACTTCAAACTAGACGATGGAGATACTCCGTAGAGAGTTGCTTGGAAGGTAGGCGAAGAAGCTTTGAGAGTCCTACTCATTTACGAGACCAGACAAAGTACCAGGGTGAAGTGTGTGCTTATAAGTGTTTGTGGTGATGGCGTACAGGTGCTGGTAATTAATATTCAGGTGATAGTGATCTCAGTGATTGGGTGGTGGTGGAGCCTGGCTGATCCCTGACAGCGCTGATGTGACCGAGCCCGACCCGAACCCGAACATCATTTCTAAATATCTGTCCGAACCCGGCCCGGCCCGTCGGGTACCGGCGGGTCCCGTCGGGCTCGGGTCGGGTATCCATCCTCTAACTCACACTGATGCAAGCTCTAAAGCAGACTTCTTCTCGACAGTCAAAGCGGGGTTACGTTATTGCCCGTCGTGCACAGGAACCCGAAAGGCAACGGGGGTGGCGGCTTTTTATATATATATATATATATATATATATATATATATATATATATATATATATATATATATATATATATATATATATATATATATATATATATATATATATATTTATTTATTCTTCTTCTTCTTTATTATTATTATATTACTACCTTTTGGGCACTTTTGGGGGCCTTAACGTGCTCAAAAACTCTTGAAACTTTGCACAAATGTCAGAACCCGCGGCCATTAGGGCCCGACTGAAGCTGGGACCCGGGCGTGGCAGGGGGGCTCGCCAGCGCCCCCTGGAATGGGATTCAAAAACATGTCCATATATCAAACACGCTTGCATGTAATAATATGAAACTCGTTTCACGTATAGATCTCATCGGGCCGAACAACTTTCGTGCTCTAAGTTTTAAGCCAGTCCAACAGAAGTCGGCTATTATGGGTTGTATGGAAACGAATGTTCTGGCATTTGAAACACTTGTCCTAGAGAATTCATCGGATGACCACAAAACTCGGTGTGCATGAAGCCAAGACATGGAGGATGATAAATTGCGAGGGGATTTTTGATATCTCGAACGGTTTGGCCGTGGCGAGGAAACGAATTTATGGCGAATATTGGAAACAGGAAGTGTGTTATAACATCCTCATACATTAATTGATCTGGATGAAACTTCAGCAGTGTGTTCGCTGTAAGAGGCCGATCACATGGATGTGACTATTGTGAGTCAAAGTTATAGCGCCACCAACTGGCAGCAGGAAGTGTGTCACTTTCAAAATGCTTTAAAATCACCCTCTTATTTTTACCCGATTTGCTTCAAACTTTATGTGTATAATGTAAACACACGGCAGATGTAGACCTGTGAAAGGATTATTGATATCTTAAATACTGTTTCCATGGCAACGCAGCAATCTTTAATATTCTTTTTTAAAGTTTTTGAGACTCTTAGCATGCTTGAAATTGCATGAAACTCGACAGACACTTTACATTTATTGCCTAGTACACTTGTGCAAAGTTTCAGAAACGGGCGTGGTAAGGGGCTCAGTAGCGCCACCTTTAGTCAAAAATGGGGTATTAGTTTTACCTACAGTAACAAAAATCGGTATTTATATTTATCTCCCCGAGCCGGACAACTTTCTAATTTACAGTCATTAGCTCCGACCAACAGGAAGTCAGATATTTTGGTTTGAATGTGATTTGATGGGAATTTTGCCAGTCTCTCTCAGTGTCTGTGTGTGTGTGAGAGAGGAGGGGGGGCTTTATTTTAACCCTTTCTCTGCTGTGTGGGACTTCTCGGGCACTTTTGGGGCCCTTAACGTGCTCGAAAACTCTTGAAACTTTGCACACAGGTCAGAACCTGCGGCCATCAGGGCCGGGCTGAAGCTGGTACCCGGGCGTGGCAGGGGGGCTCAACAGCGCCCCCTTTAACGGGGTCCGAAAACTTGGTCCATATATCAAACTGAATATTGCATGAATTAGTATGAAACTCGGTACACATATAGATCTCATCGGGCCGAACAACTTTCGTGCTCTAAGTTTTACGCCAGCCCAACAGGAAGTCGGCTATTATGGGTTGTATGAAAACGCACGCCCCTGGAATTTTATATACTCCTCCAAGAAATTTAATTTGATCTTCACCAAACTCGGTCAGCATGAAGTCAAGACTTTGAGGACGCTAAATTGCGGACGGATTTTTGATATCTCGAATGGTTTGGCCGTGGCGAGGAAACGAAGTTATGGCGAGAAAAGAAAAACACAATGTGTTATAACGTCTTCATACTTTAACTGATCTTGATGAAACTTCAGCAGTGTGTTTGTTGTAAGAGGCCGATCACATGGATGTGGCTATTGTGAGTCAAAGTTATAGCGCCACCAACTGGCAGCAGGAAGTGTGTTACTTTCAAGATACTTTTGACTAAAGTGGGGGGGTTATTTTTACCTACAGTCCCAAAACTCGGTCTGTATATTATGCTTATCGATCCGGACAACTTTCTCTTTTACAGTCATAAGCTCCGACCAACAGGAAGTCAGATATTTTGGTTTGAATGTGGTTTTGTCTCTCTCTGACAGAGTTCCCCCTGCCATTCTCTCTCTGTGTGTGTGTGTGTGTGTGTGTGTGGGGGGGGGGGGGGGGGGGGGGGAGGGAGGGCACACACACAGACAGCCCCCCCCCCCCTTTTCTGTGTGTGTTTGGAGGGGAGCAGAAAGACTCACACTGATACAAGCTCTAAAGCAGACTTCTTCTCGACAGTCAAAGCGGGTTACGTTATTGCCCGTCGTGCACAGGAACCCGAAAGGCAACGGGGGTGGCGGCTTTATATATATATATATATATATATATATATATATATATATATATATATATATAAATATAGCTGCAAGCAGCGATGGAGGGCCCAAGCCGGTGGCAGCGCCAGCCCGGTGCCTTTAGTGTAACTAAAGGCACCAGGGTGGCGGTGCCACCGGCTTGGGCCCGTAATCGCTGCTTGCAGCTATATTTATTATTATTTTACTACCTTTTGGGCACTTTTGGAGGCCTTATCGTGCTCAAAAACTCTTGAAACTTTGCACAAATGTCAGAACCCGCGGCCATTAGAGCCGCGCTGAAGCTGGGACCCGGGCGTGGCAGGGGGGCTCGGCAGCGCCCCCTGGAATGGGATTCAAAAACATGTCCATATCTCAAACACGCTTGCATGTAATAATATGAAACTCGGTACACATATAGATCTCATCGGGCCGAACAACTTTCGTGCTCTAAGTTTTACGCCAGTCCAACAGGAAGTCGGCTATTATGGGCTGTATGGAAACGCATGTTCTGGCATTTGAAACACTTCTCCCAGAGAATTCATCCGATGACCACGAAACTCGGTGTGCATGAAGTCAAGACATGGAGGATGCTAAATTGCGGACGGATTTTTGATATCTCGAACGGTTTGGCCGTGGCGAGGAAACGAATTTATGATTAAAAAAGGATGCATAAAGTGTGTTATAACTTAGTTATAGTTTTACCTACAGTTACAAAACTCAGCGTGTGTATTGATCTTATCAAGCCAAACAACTTTCTAATTTACAGTCATTAGCTCCGACCAACAGAAAGTCAGATATTGTGGTTTCAATGTGAATTGTGTCTCTCTCTGTCTCTCTGGCATTCTGTGTGTGTGTCTGTCTGTGTGGGGTGGGGAGGGGAGGGGGGGGGATCTGTGTATGTGTGTGTGTGTGAGGAGGGGGGCTAGTTTAGTTTAACCCTGTCTCTGCTGTGTGCAAAATCTCGGGCACTTTAGGGATGCAACGATACCATTTTTTCAGAATCGATCCGATCCGATACCAAACATTCTGAGTATCGACCGATACCGATACCAGCACAGTTTTTTATTTTTAATCAAGTAGAATTTCTATAACTCTGTGTGTTGAACTGATAGTCACTATTTTGTGTTAAACACAATCTACTTAATACAGACAACTTCATTATAAAGAAAAACAACAAATAAAAAAAAATATGATCATAATCTGTGACAAAAATGCTATTATAAACTAGATTAGTGGATAATTCAGCAGTAAAATTTAGCCAAAAAAAAAATCACAAGTGCACAATAATTGTATTAAATCTGAACATGAAAAAAACATTTAGTGGGGAACAAATATGAGACAATAAGTGTAACACTAAATTTGGTAAAACGTTACACATTGCTCTTTGTATTGTTGTAAAATACATTCATGAAAAACAAGATAACAAAAATCAAAAAGATTAATTATTTTATATATAGCCTAGGCCTACTATAAAATTGAGACATGTTTTAAATTTATAGCACAGCGGTTTAATGAGGCAGCAACATATGATAGATAGGACAGAACTAGAAATAATCGTTCATTGCGTCGCTGTATTATGATATGAAAGGCTCCAGTACAGTGCGGCACACAGCGCTTATGCGCATCGCGAGCGCAGAATGATGCGCATGAAGCAACACGAGTCACAGCGCGCAGCGCGTCGATTCCGCATTGAAAAGTTCAAATCACAAAGGAAAGGCATATTGATGCGTAGTGTATTATACAGTATCTATCCATCTATGCAATAGTTTCTTTAAACAGAGCATTTTCTTTAAACAGTTTTAAATGTCAGTTACTCTGCGCGTGAAGAACAATTATAATGCTCTCCAGTGTTGTGAGAGACACCCGGTAGAAAGTAACGTTAACATGATTAAGGTACAGCAATAAAGTCCAGCAAGATAAAGTTGTTTAATGCAAAACCATAGCCCTTTATCTACAGATCAAGTATAATTATAGTAACTTTGAATCATCTTGGAGAGAGTTTTTCATCGTGTTGACTCGTAACCGAACGTGACGCACTGCTTGATGCTGAATGGAGAATGACTGACAGCCGCAGCGGAGGGAAAAGTGAACGTGATCTTGAATTTAATGACTTAAATATTAATTTCTATCTCACATTATACTATATAATGGCTTCCGAACACTTATAATATAGTGCACGACAACTTTATGGTGCTTTATAATGTTTTTGTGCCTTTTGTGGGGCTTAACAATAGCACAGAATAGTATACGCACAATATCGGATTTGGATCGGCCTCGTCTGACCGATACCCGATCTGGCAAAAATGGCAATATCGGAGCCGATATCGATACTGAATATCGGATCGATGCATCCCTAACTTTTGGGGCCCTTAACGTGCTCGAAAACTCTTGAAATTTTGCACACAGGTCAGAACCCGCGGCTGAAGCTGGTACCCGGGCGTGGCAGGGGGGCTCGACAGCGCCCCCTGGAATGGGATTCAAACACTTGTCCGTATATATCAAACACGCTTGCATGTAATAATATGAAACTCGGTACACATTTAGATCTCATCGGGCCGAACAACTTTCGTGCTCTAAGTTTTACGCCAGCCCAACAGGAAGTCGGCTATTGTGGGTGGTATGAAAACGCATGCCCCTGGAATTTGAAACACTCTTTCTAGAAAATTCATCCAATCGCAACCAAACTCGGTCAGCATGACGTCAAGACATTGAGGATACTAAATTGCTGACGGATTTTTGATATCTCGAACAGTTTGGCCGTGGTGAGGAAACGAAATTATGGCGAGAAAAGAGAAACACGATGTGTTATAACGTCTTCATACATTAATTGATCTTGATGAAACTTCAGTAGCGTGTTTGTTGTAAGAGAGCGATCACATGGATGTAACTAATGTGAGTCAAAGTTATAGCGCCACCAACTGGCAGCAGGAAGTGTTACTTTTGACAAAAGTGGGGGGGTTAGTTTTACCTACAGTCACAAAACTTGGTATGTATATTGTGCACATCGAGCCGGACAACTTTCTGATTTACAGTCATTAGCTCCGACCAACAGGAAGTCAGATATTTTGGTTTGAATGTGGTTTTGTCTCTCTCTGCCTCTCTCTGACAGAGTTCCCCCAGCCATTCTGTGTGTGTGTGTGTGTGTGTGTGTGTGTGTGTGTGTGTGTGTGTGTGTGTGTGTGTGTGTGTGTGTGTGTGTGTGTGTGTGTGTGTGTGTGTGTGTGTGTGTGTGTGTGTCTGTGTGGGGAGGGGAGGGAGGGCACACACACACACATAGACAGCCCCCCTGTGTGTGTCTGTGTGGGGAGGGGAGGGAGGGCACACACACAGACAGCCCCCCCTGTCTCTGTGTGTGTGGGGAGGGGGGCAGAAAGACTATTAAAACTAGGTATATTGTGCCATCTAGTGTTTTATACTATGTATACATATGTGTTTTTTCTTTTAAACAAGTGTTTTAAAGTACAGTAATTTCAATGAATATATATACCACACTTCATAGGAATTTTCGGTGTTGTGTACTTACAATGGCTGCTGATTTCATGTGGCCGTTAAGTCCATGAGACTGTAGGGTGTCTTATTTTTCATTTTAGGTTTCAGAAGGGTGCTCACGCATACTTTGTGGTTGATATGTGCCCTCGATGCGCACTTTTGCAGAACCCACACTGATGCAAGCTCTAAAGCAGACTTCTTCTCGACAGTCAAAGCGGAGTTACGTTATTGCCCGTCGTGCACAGGAACCCTAAAGGCACCGGGGTGGCGGTTTTTATATATATATATATATATATATATATATATATATATATATATATATATATATATATATATATAAATATAGCTGCAAGCAGCGATGGAGGGCCCAAGCCGGTGGCACCGCCACCTCGGTGCCTTTAGTGCAACTAAAGGCACCGGGGTGGCGGTGCCACCGGCTTGGGCCCGTAATCGCTGCTTGCAGCTATATTTATATATATATATATATATATTTTAATATTTTGTATTTTTAGGGGATTTTGTGGTACTAAATTCAATTTGCCTGTTAACCACTTGAAATCTTGAATGCTTTGGAGCAGAGATTTAAGTTTGGTCTCTTTTAGAAGATGACACTTGGTAGAATATTGCTTAAGTGAAAAGTTTAAAAGGTGGAATTAAAAAAAAAGTTATAGAAGTTTAAGTTTATTATTATGAAAAATGCACAAAGATTTCTATTTTTTAAATTTTATATGAAATATATATTTTCCAAAACATGTTTTACTCTAAAACTGTAAGAAAATCAAAGCCATAAATCTAAACTAGTTGTGTTCCAAATTTGAGCTTGATATCTAAAAAAAAAAAAAAAAAAAATTTTGTTTGGGTGCAGTACCAAACGTTTCCACTAGATGAAATTCATTTCTCATTTGTTTCCAATGCTATCAGTTTTACCGAGAACAATACAAGTGTGAATATTTTTTCATGTGTGCAAGTGGCAAAACCTTTACTAAACTTTACTATTTACTTTTCTGATCAAAAATGGCCGAACAGCACCAGGGTTAAAAACATTGTTGTTAATTTAATTAATGATTAAAACTTAAACTAAACAAAAATTAGAAATGACTAAATGGAAAAAAAAAAATTTGAACTAGAACTAAAACCAAAATAAAAGGTAACACAAAAGGTTTTATTTGTTAACTACATTAGTTAACATGAACTAACAAAGAACAATACGCATTTAATAATCTTATTTATTGCTAATCTCAAAACTTACTAATACATTTTTAAGATCAAAGTTGTATCTGTATTAGTTAATGCACTGTGTGAACTAACATGAACATTTGTATCAACTAACATTCATAAAGTTAAAAAAATGCAATGAAAACATATTGTTCATTGTTAGTTCATGTTAGTTCATGCATTTCCTAATGAGACCTTATTGTAGAACACAAACTAATAAAAATGACAAAAGCACATAACAAAAAAACTCAAAATTAAAGTAAAATGAAAACTTTAAATATAAAAACAAAAGCTAATTCAAAATATTAATATAACTATAATAGTGTATGAATAATACTAAAATAAAACTGGACTGATTGCAGCTACTCAATTTGCAAATGACTGGTCAGTTAACATTGCTGTTGGCTAGGTTTTTGCAATTGACATGGTCACATTGATTTCAACTGATCATGGAAAAAAGTATGTTCAGCCAGTCTTTCTAAGAATAGAATATATGTAGCACATGGTCTGACGCCAATCACCAATGCACTGACCACAAGCCACTGACCACTCGTGCAAATGCTTGTGGCCATGTGATCCAAAGCATTACAATGACAAGTACACATGCTCTACGCTGAAGAATGAATAAATAAATGAACAATGAAAGAAACCAGTGAAATACTAAACAGTAAAGTTCTAAGCTTGGCATCATCACACAGTGACATATTAGTATGTATGCATCACGTATGCAACAGCATCTCACCATCATGATAAATGTGCAGAGGGTCTCCGCCAGGAAAACTCGAATGCATTCATTCTTGATCTTCAACATGGATACCACAGTAGGTGCCATTTGGCTTTGAAAACCGTCCTCCATTGTGTTGACTTCCTGTTTCATTTCCTTTCCCTCCCCAAGTCTGCTATTTAGGTTTTTTGAATGGTTGTCATTGAGCGTGTCTAGATTGTACTGCAGAGTTTGTCAGCGATGTCTATTTATATGAAGTATTTGCCCCTCCCCATTACTTATGCGTGTACCCTTTGGTACAGGGAGAGGGACAGGAAATAGAGAAAAAAACACACATCGACAGCAGTATCACGAGTTATTCAAACTTTTAAATGGTCTATCAGTATCAATTACAGATAAGATAATCCTGCAATATATCATATGAACTGATATATATATATATATATATATATGTGTGTGTTCTTACAGCAAAACTAATAATTCACTTCCAATTTAACCTCACGCATGTATGTGTACGCAAACTGTTATTTTACACATTCGATTTCACAATTTAATTGGTTCAAAGTCTCAGCTGTATTTACAACTGTCACGTGTGTGTTGTTTTCTGTTCTGTGCCTGCCTGTGTCCTTGTTAGTTGCCTCAGTTTCCCATCAGTCTATCTGTTTAGCTCCCTTATTTAGTCTGTGTTTTTATTCAACCTGTTTTGTTCAGTTATTTGTCCGTTCTTGTCTTTATGTAGTGGTTGTTTAATGTAGACTCATTTGTTTCTAATCTCCTGTATCGTGCGATTTATATATACACCCACGCCTGACAGAAAAACGAACATGGATTTACCAACTGTACAGCTGCTTTGTTAAGACCAGGAGGAACAGTCCCTCGAGGCCCACACCCGGCGTGCTGACCGAACTTTCCAGACCAATTATTGAGCACATTCTATCTAACGAGTCTGAACACATAGAAGAAAGCACGCCTACCCGGTGTGGGTCCATGGAGGAATATCGTTTGTGGAGTGGGTGGACAACAGAACGGCATTATCCATTGACCCTGCTGAGGACAACATCACCACCCCCACTTCTCTGAGCCCAGAGACTGCACGGATACAACAACCAGAGCCATCTGCTGATGGAGGAATTGAGCCTGCCACGATGAACAAGCCAGAAACTACTATAAGTACTGAGCCACACATTGCCCCTGTGCCTAAACCACAACTAACGTCGTGCCAGGTGTGTGAGCTGGCAACACCATGCATCATTGTGGGAGTTTGAGGGAATGGAAAAGAGCCCAGCCCACATCCCGCCATTGAAGATGAGTTGCCGCTGGCCTCTGAACTATTTAATGATTTGAAAAACGATGTTTACCTGCATCTCCCGTCCCACTGGTTCTGCCCAGCTCAAAGTCTCCAGAGTTCCCACCCAGCCTCACTCTCCTGCCTCCTCTTTCAAAATCAGTCAGTCCCATCTCTGCTGTCTCTCATCAGCCCCTCGGCGGCTCCTCGTCTATCCAGCTCATACAGTACCAGGCGATGGATCCCCCGGCTCCGCCTCCAGTCGTCTTTCCCATCACTCCACCTCGGCCCGTCGCCCTGACACCTCCGCCTTGGCTCCTCCCTCCCTCGGCTCCGCCTGGAACCATTGACCTTACGTCTCCACCAGGCTCCCTTGATCCTCCGGCTCCACCTCAGTCGGACGTCGCCATGGACTTGCGAGGCGTCCAATACGCTCCGTCTTTCCACCACTACACCTCCGTCTGGCTCCGTTCCCCCCTTGGTCCGGCTCCACCTCGTCCCTTAGTCGCTCTGGCTCCACATCAGCCCTCCTTACTACCATGGTTAAACCTCAGGGTCGTCGCTTTGGCTCCATTGCGGGCTCCAAAGCGTGTGGTGTCGTTCTGGTCCATCTGCTCTCCGTCTGCACTCTGGGCTCCCTTTCTCTCGTGCCTCCTGTGTCCCCATTGACTTAAAACAGACACCCATGCGGTGGGTTAAGTGGGGGATGATGAGAACTAGAATGTACATTTCCTGAAGAAAATGTGAGTGGTGCTTGCAGTGCCAAAACTCAGCACTCGGTTGCTAGGGTGTTCTGAGTGGTTGCTAGGGTGATGCTTTGTAGTTGTCACAGATGGTTACTATGGAGTTTTTATAGACTTCTTAGCATGTTCTTAACATTACACGTAGTTAGTCGTTATTAGCATGTAGCTATTCACTGCTAGCATGTGTAGCATAATGGAAGTGCTGTTTGCTAGCATGAGTCAAAAGAGCTAACGACTAACTCTATACGATGTTCTGATGCAGAGATATATAGGTCTTGCTAAACGGTTGCTAGGTACTCTGTTTGGTTGCTAGGGAGTGGCTTGGCAGCTGCCAATGATGATACTCCAAAGGCTGCTCGTCGGTATGAATGTTATAAACCAACTCCATGACATTCAGATTTGAAGATATCCTTCTTTGGGTTTGCTAGGGTATGGCTATAGACAGTTAAAGGGTATCTCTCGCCAAAATCTAACTCTTTTTGTTCATCTACCCGCGTCAAACATTCGTGTAAAAGCACAGTTAGAATGGAAACTCCACTTTTAAGTTTGACCGTATTTTCGTTTTCAGTCAAAATGCCTTTGAATGGGAGTGAATGGGGCACTACAGTGAGAGCATCAAAATTGCTATTTTTAAAACACTAAGGAGGCTCGAAACAACATTAAACTGTGCTTGAAGTTTCACCCCTCTCCATTTTCAAAAATAACACCCTGCACACCTGTCAGTTTTCAGAAAAGTGTTCGTTAACACGAACCTGTGTATGCCGTCAAGAGCATGCCACACCTGTAGGTGGCAGTGTAACGAGAAGCTCAAGCCCACGTTAGCCAATCGGAATCCCGAAAATAGTCACATACTGTGATGTCGGCTGCCTAAAACTCAGTTTTTGTCAGTTTACATGCAAACGTGCAAATTAAGTTTTCCAAAATCTCCACTCTGGCCGGAGTTTTTAGAAAGAATCGTTTGCATGTACGAAGGGCACAAACAAAAGGAAATGTCTCTGTTTTCGAAAATAATAATTTTTCCCTATGGAAATTTTTTGCCCCCTTTTTCGTCCGCTGTGCGAAGATCGCAAGTGCGATCGCTTATGACATCAAAGTACCGTGAGAGCGAAGAGGCTTGTTTGAGATGCGCCTTGCCTCGCCTGAAATGTATGCGAGAGTAGGCGGCTGAAGTGAGGGGGGGAGTGAAAAAAGCGCAGGCAAGCCGGACAGTTCTCTCTTCTCGCAGTGGATCTGACACCTGTGAGATCAAAGATGGATATCGACGCGGGATTCACGCTCGTGCACGGTGTTGTTGCTAATACACTGGATGTAATTTAAGTTCTGTTGCTTTTATATGAAAATAAATATAATGAACAAGACACCCAAAGCACTTGTTATTTAATCCCATTCCAAATACGTGTTTATCAATCATTGTTTTCTTTAATACAGACGTGTTTTTATATAGTATATTTGTGATAAAAATTACATAATCACATAATCCATAGAGATCACACTGTCAGAGAGTTTGGGAACACTCACACATAATATATACACATAAAAACACGAAATCAGAGTTTTAAATTCAAACATTTTAAAAGAGAACAATACATCACAGTTGTTTTACCACTGAGCATTAAGCTGTGTCGTTAAGTCGTGTCGTTTCGTTTCCCATCGTGCTTTTGATCAGCGCAGTGGGTCGAGAGCAACTGCGCGCAACTCCAGAATCCGACACGTGCGCCTTGCGATCGCGAGCGTTTTTTGACATACGTCAGCATGACATCAGAGTCAGGCGGACAGCACTCGGACACTTTTCTAACCGGCATGCATCTCGCGCTGAGATCGGTTCTGCCAGAGCCCGTCTACGGAGAGCCTTGGCACTCCCTATTCAGCCCCATTGTATTGATTTTGGTTTGCAGTTCCATTAGAATTTTTTGTAGGCTTTGCAAGTTCAACATAGGTTATAGGTCGAAAGTTGAATAAACCAGTACTTATGTCCTTTCGATTTCTTACAGGTGGGGCCGTTGTTGGCCGGAACATGCTAGCATTCTGCTAATAACATATATGTGATGTGACGTCATCACATTTTTGAACGCTTTTTTAGAGCAGATAAGTGAACTTAAAAATGCAATTTTCAAAAAGATATTCATTGATATATATTATGCTGTAGTGATGGGCCCGCCCCTTGGTTCTGTGACCGGGGCCCAACATTTGGTGCTACGCTCCACACCTGACAAAAAAAAAACGTAAAAAGTTTGAACTGATTATTATTAATAGACTTGAAAATTCAAGCAATTCAATAAATAAGTAATTATTGAATCGTTTACTCTTCTTTGCACTCTGTACGCTCACAATCTATCATATATATACCTTGCTTGTTATAAAGATAGTTTATCTCTAAATTATTTGTATTAAGGAATGAAGTGATAAGAGATAAACAACAGCTAATAGCTGACCAAAGTACAACACAATAGTGTGTGTGTGTGTGTGTGTGTGTGTGTGTGTGTGTGTGTGTGTGTGTGTGTGTGTGTGTGTGTGTGTGTGTGTGTGTGTGTGTGTGTACCACTCTACACAAGGTCTAAGCTACGTCCTTGCTTCTTGCTTCAATGTTAAATTATTCTGATTAGCTAAGAAATAGATAAACATAGTCAATTTCCACATAAACATAGACTGAAGCATATCTCCATTGATTATGCGGCTGACACTCGGACCCTGAATTTAGGCACGTCGTGCTTCCAGGTCGCAGATCTGGGTTGCTGGGCGCCAACATTTAGAAGAAAACAAGTCAGTTATCTCCAATAATCTCCAATAACAACCTGTAACCAAGAACACACACACAGACACACAGCTTCTTCAAGGTTGGATTTGGTAAGGCTCTAACTATCAGGAGAGTCTTCTCAAAACATCAAGATAACACGTTCTTTCTCTCAAGGAGAGGTCACTTTAATCTAACAGTAAAGTAAAGACTTTAGCTAAGAAATGGTCACTTAAACTATTGGTTCCAATGACCCTTGTGACCTATAATCGTCATGGTGAGCTAGAAGAACAGATATATGTTTTAACACATGTTGAAGCGTTTTCTCAAACAAAACAAGTCCATATTTATTTTCTGGAAGCCGGGCTAAATGAGCAAGCACTGTTACTGCATTCCTGGCATGTGCCAGACCTTCAGTCACCTCTCAGATATCAAATACAGACATCAGAGAATACATGAAAAGAACATTTCAGTAATCACACTGGTAAATTCTATAACTAAAATCTCATAAGCTAGAGAAGTCATTCAACTCATGTGATATTTAGAAGGAAAAATACTGATTGATTATAATCACTCATTAGATTTACATTAAAGCATGAGTAGATTCCAGAATCCACCCCTTCACTAGCATCACTAAAAAAAATTAAAAATGATGTTTCCAAACAGGTTTTACCATTATTAGAGGAAGAAATACTCTTCCCCATACCCGAATGGATTAAAAATGTCTATTATTTGGTTTAATGTGACCTCTACATCTATCTGTGGTTGCAAGGACCCGTCCTGCATCTGGTTTGCTGAGAGACCGGTTCTGTGCTTCAGCGAACACTCATGAAATACAAACAAAGCATGGTTAAGGAATCATTGAGTCATTCACTCAAGATTTGTTCAATAAACATTCAGGACCAAAACATACTGTTGCGGCTCTGTTTGGAAGTATCTTCATTTGCAGACTAGAATTAGACAAAGTAATATTGTGTCTAAAAGCAGAGGTGCACAAAGTTCCTTACTTGAGTGAAAGTACAGATACTGATCAAATATTACTCCGTTACAAGTAAAAGTTGTAAAGACCGATTTAAAAAACCGAGTAAAAAAAACAGAACAAGATAATATTTTGTTTAGTATGTCTACCGTTGTAGATAATGTTGTATGAGTTATATCAGGTCAAGCTGTAGTTTCTATAGTAAAGAAAGGTCTATCAACCTCCTGCTAATTTCAAAGCACCATGCTAATACAGCTAGCTAAACAATGGGTGACAGTGGCGGGGTAGGTTGTAACACGTGTTTTGAAAGTGTTACAACCATCCCCTTACATACAACTAAGATCATTTTTGTGATTTTAATATTATACAGAATGCCTATAACTCGGGTGTTCTGGTCACCATTGTAACTTAAGAATGCATTTCATTTGTTTGTTCTTGTCACCATTGTGACTCTGATTAATAATGCATGAATGAGTTTGTTCTGGTCACCATTGTGACTGATAAAGAATGCATTTCATTTGTTCGTTCTGTGGAATGGGGGTAAATGTTTATGTAATTTGCTTTCACTCACTCACACACTCACACACACGCACTTGTGCATACACAAACACACAAAATATGCACATACATTCCCCATATTCACACATATTTTATTATTGCAGGCATTCATTTAAAATAATATATGATTTTAAAAAAATAATTTAAAATAAAAATGTTGTGTAAAATGTGGTATATCACCTGGAGTACCCTTAGTTTTTGTGCATTTTGTCTACCTGTTACAACTTACCCCAGTATGTGTTACATACAAGACAGGAATCATTACAGTTACAACCTACCCCACTACTGGTGTAGGTTGTAACTGTAATGATTCCTGTCTTGTGTGGACTTTTGTCATTTCCTGTTCTGTGCCATGTTTTGTAGTCCTTTGTAGTTTTTCTTTTTTATTAGTCTCGACAGGTGTTTCTAATTAGCCATCCCCCCTTGTTATCTTGTTAAGCTTGTTTGCCTGTGTATTTAAGCCCTGTGTCTAGTTCAGTATTTGTGAGTTCTTGATTTTGATTTTGATTTCGTTGTAGTATGTTGGCTGTTCTTTTACCTGAGTAGCCTATACTGTTCCCGTCAAGTTTTGAGTTTGTTTAAATAAATTCCTGCTGCATATGGATTGTGATTCCTCCTGTTTTCAACCGCATTGTAACAAAGGACCATCTTGTATTTATGATCATCTCACAAAGTCTGTGTTATAGTTGAAGAAATTAAAATTGTTGCCATTTGTAGTAGACAAATATGGGTACTGTGCCTAAAAGTTTCAGACGTGTAGCTAAAAAAAAAAGGTAGTTTTAGGTACTGAAGAAAAAAGTGTTATAACCGTACCTGGTTTCCCCTACTTTCTACTCAAGAACCTTGTCAGAAATGTAGTGGAGTAAAAAGTACAATATTTGTCTTTCAGTGAAGTTAAAGTAAAAAGTTTCCAGAAAAAATAATACTCAAAATAAATAAATACTCAAAAAGTGGCCTAAGTAGCTACAGTAAATGTAATTTGTTACTGTCCACCTCTGATGACAGGGACCCCGTTGTAACATCCTACAAGGTAAAAAGAAAAAGAAAAAAAAGATGACATCTGGTCGAGAAGACTAGCATTCACGTTAATCAGATATTGGTTGTATCCTTAAATCGCACCTATACAATATCAAAGTTATTTCTAGAACACAGTTCCAGTATTGGGATTGAATGTGAGATTGAATAAGTGCACTCAATAACGTCCACATGGTTTCGGACCCCCAAATGGCTGTTCCCTCAAATAGTGCACTATTTAAAGTCTCAATGAAAAGTTTTTTGGCTTTTAGTATGAACATGTTAGCCGTCGGGTTCTGACGTCAAAAAATTAATCTTTTAGCAAAGGCAGATTCTGATTTCTGGTGCAGCAGTTCCACACACAAGAGGGCAATTTGGGTTTCCTGCTTATTATAGTATATAATTGTTTGTGAATTATTGTGTAAAATGATAATTCTCTTGCTTTTGTGTTATTGATTTAGTAGCCATAGGCTATATAATTCATTATAAAAGATGAATGAAATCCAAATATTTTAGGGGTTTCGATCTATTTTAAGTACACACTAGCCTACAAGTACACAAAAAGTGTATTATTATTAATTATTCATAATAATAATAATCGAAAATCACAAAATTAAAAAAAAAATCATATATTAATAAATAATATATTGAATAAAAATATATTATTTATTGAATTGTCCGTTTGGGTGTTCTTCTTTCAGGTGTGAATATTTTTTTTCTTAGGTTCCCAAGTGAAACTTCAACATGCCTTATCTGCAGCAACAACAACACAATAATCACGCTCTGATCATGTACTGTAAGTGTAATCGTGGCTGCGTTTACTCATAATTGTAGGCTTATAGCTGCAGGTCTATTATAAAAGTATTTCCGACGTTAAGACCCAGAGGAGCCTGTGTTTACTCTGTTTGAATGAGGTAGTCTTGAATTTACAGTCTTTGCCCTGTTCGCGCGCACAGTGCGCAGTCCTGCCAGGGTCATTAGGGCTAGGCATATTGTCTCTTCCAAGTAAACAGAGGATTTTAACTGAGTAACACGGATTTGTTAAATGAACCTGGAGTGGAGTGACATATATTCCCATCCGTTATGGATGTTTTCAACGGCGATCTTGGCCATAATTGTGCGCGCACAGCGGAAAGCACAGTGGAACCCGCGCGCGTGTCCAGTGGAGTTAAAAGGGAAAACTGCGATTATCACTGGAGCCAACACCGGTAAGAATCTCACTGTTACCATTTAAAATATTGAAAAAATATTTTTTTTTAATGAATGTTGGTGAGAATACAAATGCTTCATTGGGAAGATTTGAAGAATAAATACCCTTTACGCAGAATGACAGTAGCCTATAATGAAACAATAAGTAATGTGACTGGGGGGGAAAAATACAAGGAAGTTTAAAACATGTTTTATTATTAGAAAACCTAAACTAGTTTGTTGTGTAAAAGCTCTGCCAAACTGGTTAAGCCAGCAGACAGGCTCGTGAATGCAGTACCAGATGTCTCACATTTGTGGCATGTGTCTGGCGTGACTGGTTTAGTTCAAGTTTAGCCTAACACGCTTTTGGAATGGTCTTAAATAATTCGGTTCCCAGTACAATATAAAAAATAAAGGTTCTTTATTATCATGGTTTCATGAAGAATCTGTAACATCCATGGGATCTTTCAATTTCACAAAAGGTTCAGATTATTAAAATGCTCTTCACACAACAAGAAGCAGGTTTACTAAAAGTTTCTTTGAGGAACCAAAAATTGTTATCATATGGCATCCCTGCAAAAGCCCCCCTTTTTTAAAGCGTGTATTGCTGGGTCATTCAACTCTTATTTTACCTCTCAGGGATTGGGAAGTTCATTGCCCTGGACTTTGCCCGTCGTGGTGCGCGGGTGATCCTGGCGTGCCGGAGCGAGGCTCGAGGGACTGCAGCGCTGCAAGAAATCAGAGACAGCAGTGGGAACCAGAACGTGCATCTGCGTCTGCTTGACACCTCGTCGCTCGAGTCTGTCCGGAAGTTTGCAGCACGGATCTTGGACGAAGAGAAGGAATTACACATCCTGGTCAATAACGCTGGAGCCTCAGGTGGAACGACCATCTCGCTCGCTCTCTTTCTCATATGAGTCCATATTGTGATATGTCCATACAAACAGTGGTTTGTTCATTCCTACAGGCCTTCCCAGTAAGATCACCGCTGATGGGTTGGAAATCACATTTGCAACCAACCACATTGGGCCGTTCCTGCTCACCAGTTTGCTTTTAGGTCAAACATTCCCAATCTCAGAAAGACACATCTCTAAAGCAACACTCATAAATAATGCCTTTTCTTTTTATTGTCACACAGATCTTTTGAAGAAATCAGCCCCAGCTCGCATTGTAAATGTTTCTTCAATGAATCACTGGAAAGGTGAAGTGGACTTCGCTCATTTCCGTGGGGACAATCTAAACCATGTGATGGATTCTACATATAACCACACCAAGCTGCACAATGTCATTTGGACCAATGAGTTGGCACGAAGACTTCAGGGCACAGGTATGTCCAAACTGAATCTCACTATACTGACTGTCTGCTGTCTGTCATTAGAAAATGAGCAGAGTCATAATTCGATTTTGATTGCTTGGCATTGATGATTCAGTATTCTGTTCTGTATAATGTGCATAATGCAATATAATAAATACATTATAACCTATGATGTTATATTATAACCATGATCAATTTAATGCACTCTATAGCTAAAAATGTGTATAAATGTTTTTTTCAAAACAACATCAAGAGAGAATCCAACAACTGAGCGTCACACATGTGTTTTCACTTTCTTTTCAAACTAAATTTTTTTTATGACTGAATTTGATGGAAAGTCAAGACACATATTGGAAAGATGAGAATTGTACTTCCATTTACTTTACCATGATTTTGTGTGTGTGTGTTTTAGGAGTGACGGCAAACTCTCTGCATCCAGGTGTAGTTTTGACAGATGTAATGAGAAACTATAACTTCATTATCCGATTCCTCTTCAACTTGATCGGCCTTTTCTTCTTCAAAGTGAGTCACCTATCAATTCAATGACGTTAAAAAACACTTTCTCTGGCACCACTAGTGGACTAGTTCCCAAAATAGATGACATGTGTTAGTGCTTTTCATTCTGACTGCAATTCTGAAACAAATTCCTAAACATTCCATTTAATAACATCTAAAGTTCAGCTGTACACAGGAGCGACTAAACTTAGAAGTTTGTTATGTTTAAGTCTTATGCTGTTTTTCTGTTTTATTTAGTTTGGTTAGTTTAAAGTGTTATGCTGTTTTAAAGGTTCCTAATTTTATTTTGATGGTCTCCTATTATAGGTTTACATGCATCAAAGGTCAATAAAACTTTAATATTCTCATAATATACATTGCACATCTCCTCATTTATCAAAGAGTCAAAAAAGGTTCTTTCGAAGATTCAGTCTCTTTAAACCCCTCCTTTCGTTTAGCCTACTCTGTTCTGATTGGTCAGATGGCCCAGTCTGTTGTGATTGGTCTACTCAAGTCAAGTCAACTCATCTTCATTTATATAGCGCTTTTAACAATGTAGATTGTTTCAAAGCTGCTTTACAGAGATACACGTATAATTTAAGGTAACAGATTGTTTTGGCTTTATAGCGGTTCTTGAATAATGTTATTTTCCAGCTAAAGTTAGTTTCGATTGATTCACTTCCGTCGAAAGGATAATTTGTTATTAAATCAGGGGCCGCTAAGACGACACCGTTCTCTCTAAACAGACTTTAAACGCGAACCTGTGAGAAACGCTGATGGCGCTCACGTGCGCATCAAGAATGAATTCTATAGTTATGTGCGTTTGAATATATGTGCGCATGTTTGTAATTCTCTACAAACCAAGCCTAAACTCACTTGTCCTGCCTATAAATTTGATACAGAACTTTATTTTATTTTATCACTACGGGGTAGATACGCAAATTTTCCACAATGCTTTATCTGTAGAGTGGTAAAGGGATCCTCCATAGGGAGAGGCTAGTTGGCACTTCTACTCTGCTTTGGGGTGTGTTTCCCAAAAGCATAGTAAGCCAACTGTGTTTCCGTCATTATCAGCATAGTTCAACGTGTCGGTGTTTCCCGAAACCATAGTTCCAACGAACATTCGCAAAAAGCATCGCAAAGTTGTGTGGTTGGAACAACAGCTCTCGAGCTGTGGTTAGAAGCAGAGTTTCTGACAATGACATTTGGACTTAATAAATCCTTATCTTGAGTAAAATAAACAAGCTGACAGTCAGTACAATCTATATATTTTATTTAGAATGCAGCATACAAATGTCATTTACGTCTTTTAGTTTGTCAAGAGATTTAAAGCAACAAAACACGGGGGCGGTTCAGCGAAAAGAGGAGGCGTGTTCTAACGCAAACGTTCCCTGGTGTTATTTTGCAGTTCCAGAAAACAATTCCACCACAGACCAGGAAAAACCTAGTCTAAAGTCAGTGGCGCGTTATTCAGATGCTATTTTAAGGGGGCATGCTTGGCCATAATGTGGCATGTGCACAACACGCAAACACTTTGCTTCTCTCAATTACACAGACGCAGCAGTTCCCATTTTTCCAAACCATACATAATTACAAGGAAAATATTACCACACGAGGGAAATCATTGTGGTGTCCATGAAGATGTGAAAAAATAGGCATAAATCGCTTACACATTTACCCAAATTATTCAGGCTAATAGTGATGACGGATCAAACCTGTTTGATCAATAGTGCCAAGCAGAGGCGGACAGAGTATACACAGCTTCATTACTTGAGTAAAAGTACAGATACCCCTTGCTAAAATTTTACTCAAGTACAAGTAAAAGTACTACAGTCAGATGTCTACTCAAGTACTTTTAAAAAAAGTACTTCAGTACTTTTACTTGAGTATCAAGTTTCTAAATATTACATTACTACTGCCACAGTGCTTACATTTATGTACAGAAACGTCCTACATGGAGTTATGAAAAATGTTAATACCTTGGATAATGTAAAAGGAATTGAAAGTAAAATCAAGTAATTTTCATCTTTTTACCATGTTGCTTTATTTAACATTAAATAAAGGCAATACAAGGCAACAGCACAATGGCAACGCTCTGATAAACCTCTGCTAGAGTTTTAATGGATTTTTTGCACCCACATTTTATCCTGACTGTGTTAAACACACCGCATACTCAAGAACATCAAAGCAAATGCTCAGCTTACATTAATGTGTAATATCAGAAAAGAAAATTCAGCTAACAATTGTGTGTACATGCGAGTTTCTCCGTTTTTTCATCAATCAAATCAATAAACCTAAACCAGCAAAAAAGGCAATATAGCAATGTTCTGACACACCTCTGAACCTGAACGGTGATTGCTGATAGGCTGTCCCAATCAGTGGCGCCTGCACAATCCAGTCACGTTTGAGAGGGAAACAACAAATTGAGGATTTCCGAGATTTTTCTTTTTTCCTTTTTTTTCCTTTATTTTTATTTTTTTAGAATAATGTTATGGATAGAAATGTAGCGGAGTAAAGAGTAGCATACAATATTTACCTCTCAAATGTACTTGAGTAAAGTAATGATCAGCCTAGGCCTACTCCTCAAAAATTATACTTGAGTAAAGTACAGATCCCTCAAAATTGTACTGTACTGTACTCAAGTAAATGTACTCCTTTACTGTCCGGCTCTAAGACACATCGGTATATAAGGACAAGGTGGGTTGTCCGTCAAGAACCAGGAAACAAAATTCTGAAGACTGCGAAATCACCTTTACCATCATGTAAGATGCGTGCGCCTGGCAAATCCGCCGTTATAATTGCAATCCGCCATGGAACAAGCGCGCCTGCTCTTAAAGGGAATGTGAGATGAGGCTCTGATTGGTTTATTTCACGTTACGCCCAAACCACACCTGTGAGTAATGTAGCTACTTCAGACCAACCCATTTTAGATTTGCGTCGGGCGCTAGAGTCATTTATCCCCCCGGTATAATAGCAAGATTATCTGCCCACAAAGTTACTTGCGTTTCGCATTTGATACTTGCGTTTCAGATCGTTAAAATAGGGCCCCTAGTGTTTGAGGGCGGGTCAAATTTGTGACAAACTTACATAGGTTTGTGCAGGAAGTAAGACTTACTGAGGATGACTCGTTTCAGGCAGTTCAGAATTGGTTCTTTCTTTTGGGGGACAATCTTTTTTTTTATTGTGCACTTTGATCTTTGAAACTTTGCTGACCTTTTCAATTCACAAACAGCTATATTACATACTGAATCAAAAGATATATACGAAAAAGCATAATAGTCCAATTTCACATTGATTGTTACAAAAGAAAGGGAGAGAGAGAACATGCGTCACTATTGATGACTAAGAAGCAGAAATGGCTAGTTTTCCTGGAAGGTTTGAAATCAAAAGTACTTGGTAATTAGAATGTTTTTTTATTGTGCAATTCTTACTGACATCGAGACCAGTGACGTAAGTTTCATTTAAACACTAGAAGGACACAAACCCCACAAGTGCACTACAATATCATAACAGCAAATGCGATTTGTCAAATTGACACTTGTTTTAACATGTGGTGACTATTCAACATAAATTGTTTATTATCCATTGACTTTATGTGTGTGTGCATTTTTCCACCATAGACTGCTGAGGAGGGGGCTTTCGGCCCAATATACTGCGCAGTGTCTGAGGAAACAGATGGAGTAAGTGGAAAATACTTCAACAGTGACTGTTCCCTTGTCCTTCCCGCACCTCTTGCCAGAGATCCTGCTCTCGGAGTGAAGGAATATGAGTTCTGTGAGAGACTGACTGCTTAATCATAAATGGACAGTCCACTTAAGAATAGATATTAATTCATCATTAATTCACCGTCATGTTTCTCTAAACCATATGAAAAGAGGTTGGTTTAGCAGAATGGCCTTGCTGTTCTTCACCAAACACCGAACACAGATGCACATTTAAGCAGTCCACGTGACCCATCATGTGCTATTCCATGTGTTTTGAAACTTTATGGGAAACCGACTGAAATGTAACTTTTGCCCAATTTTAACTTCTCCTTAAGCTCCATCAGACTTGGCTGTTTCTGATTGTTGTAATGTTAACCTTTTGTATAGAGCAGATCAAGCATATTAAATATATTTTACAAAACCTCTTTGAATAAATAACATATAAAGGCTAATTCTGCCATTATGTCTCTCTTTTTTGACCACTGTTTTTGATGTTATACCTTCTGCAATGTGGTAGTTATTTTCTCAAACTTACCAATGGGAAACGGAATGAAGAAGCACTCTCAAAATGCAATGTGAATTCCTACTTTTTTCATGTAAACAGTAAACGCATCCAACGGATTCAACATATGTTCTCTATTTGTTATCAAGAGTTTTGTAATATCAGACTGCCTCTATAATAAAACAAAAGCTCAAATCTGGGCATGTATCCTATTATATCCAACCAAGATGCTGACCACTACTCAAGCTGACATTATATTGAAACCGTGAACATTCAATTCACACAAACACATGCTATTTATGACTAAAACACATCATCCTATCTAAAAGTTTGTGGTTGGTAAGATTTTATAAGAAATGAATAATTTTATTGAGCGAGGATGCATTAAATTGATTGAAAGTGACAGTCAAGACTTTTACATTGTTCAAAAAAAATTATATTTCTATTTAGGTTGTTCTTTAAAAATGTTAAGCAGCATAACTAATAAATATTTCTTAAGCGGCAAATTAGCATATTCAAAATATTTCTGAAGGATCATGTGACACTGAATCCTGGAGCAATGATGTTAAAAATTCAGCCTTGCCATCACAGGAATAAAATACATAAAATATTTAAATAGAAAACAGATCTTTGAAATTATAATAATATATCACACACTATTTCACTGTGTTTTCATCAGATAAATGCAGCTTTGAGTATAAGGGACTTCTTTAAAAAGAATTACAACTTTTGCATGGTAGAGTAAATCACAAGGTATAAAATGTAAAGCTGAGCTGATTTTACTGTAACCATTTGGTAAATGTCGATATTTATTCATGTAGAAATAGTAACAAATTTAACAAAATACAAGAAACAAGGCAAATTATGAGCCAAATAAGAGTCAAATTAAAACAGATGCAAACGGCAATTTAGCATGTTGTTTAACAGTTGAAAAATTCACCTATATATGACAAGAAACTGAATTTGCATGTAATTTCATTTTATTGTGATTCATTTATTCACATTCATAGACAAAATATTTGTGCTTGCAGTTGTGGCGAATCATCAGACTGCAATTGTCGTTGAATGCAGATTAAAATTCCAGCCTTATTTCACTGTCAAAATAGAGCACAAACACCAGAGTGGTCAGCGTGTATATATGAAATATAGAAAGACATTTTACTACACGGATTTAAATTCTCCTTACCCGTCTCTGTCTCTTCAATGTTCTGCAGCATCTTACCAAAAGCGGATCCAATGTGGCCCTTTTTAGCAGTAAGCTTCAGCCCTATTTCTATAGGCTGGCCCTTCAGATAGAATCAGCCAATCAGAAACTCAAATATATTATGAAATCCGTAAAAAAATGCTGATTCCTCACCACTAGCTCTCCTCCAGTCTCGTCAATCAAAACTTCCTCTGCCTGTGGATCAGCATCCTTCCTTCCCTCTTTTTCCTGTTGAAGATGAAGGGAGAAACAAAACAACTTCTTTCTTGGACAACTCAGGTTTAACTGGAGGTTGAATTGAAATGAATACTCACCCTGAGCTCTCTCATCTCTTTGGGGCTGAAGAATGTGATGTGTCCATCTGCTTGGTCAGCCTGAAGAGCAACAATATACACCAGGACCAAACATCCTGTAACCGCTCCGCGCATCTTTGGGCGACATGTAAAAACACAAATCAGCAAGTGTTAAACACAACATGGGAGATAACAGTGTATACTCGTGCTTTGGTTGATAAGTTAGTTCCAGTTGTGACACGTCAGAGAGAATTAGAGGATCTATTTTATGATAAAATCAGGAAGAGTGAGAGAGACAGAGCGGTCGAGAGAGTATACCTTTGAACAGCATGCAGGTGGTCTCCGTGACAGGCTTTATGTTTGTGTCAGTGGTCAGAGAGCAGTCAGATTTATAGGAACCCTCAAAGCTCTTATTTACTTTCTCTGACGTATGTTTCCATAAACTCCTCCACCTTGACCATGGAGACAAGCGAGAGACACTATAAGGACTTGACATTACTTGGTTGTATATACCTCTTGGTGTAGTTACGTTTTTGTATGTTAGAGCTCAGTAAGTGTATTTGCCCAGGTAGCGTTCTGCTCCCGTTTTTTCTTTTTTTTTTTCTTGGTTATGCTAAAGTTAGAGGAACATTCCCATTTTATAATTCTGCAATAACTATGGGAACGCTACTTTTGAATGTTCTCTAAATGTTCTGAAACAACTAACATTAAAAAAAAAATAGTTTGGATGAACATCCGACTAAAATGTGTCAAGAAAAAAAAGTTCCATGAACAATGTATAAATAACGTTTTTGTAGCGTTCTGAGAACATTAAGAGACCAGATAACTTTGAACTAACGTTCTGCTAACGGAAGATCATTAGTTTAAAACTTCTAGACAACCTTGGCAGAACATTAGCCACAGTTTTGAGAACATTCCCTGTTGGGTTTTAAGCATTTTGAGTATTCCAGAATAAAATATTAAAACATTACAGGTTTCACCCAAAAGTGAAAATTCTTTCATCATTTATTCACTCTCAAGTAAGTTGCTCCAAACCTGTATGAATTTCTTTCTTCTGTTGAAAAGAAGATATTTTGAAGAATGTCGGTAACCAAACAGTGGCTATTTTTTCCCATAGCCTAAATGAAAGTCAATAGGGCCATATTCTCCTAAATATATTATTTTGTATATGCAGAAGAAAGAAATTACAGGTTTTGAACAACTTGAGAGAGAGAGTAAAATGACAGAATTTTAATTTTTGGGTGAACTATATGAAAAAAAAAAAAAGTGTGTGTGTTTTGTTGTTTCTGGACTTTGTCTGCATTCCCATCTGATGTGGATATAAAGTCATAAATTCAATTCTCTTTTAAAATATGAAGTCAACACTGCTATTTATTGCTGTGGGTCGTACATTATGGCACATTTCTCTGATAATTAGTGGAAGGGTGAGTGTGCAACCAGCACTGTTTCCTATCATAACTCTTGAAATGTTCCCTGCATCAAATATATATGGGCAATTTGTCTTTCTATCGACACGCTCAGTCACATTAATACATTTTTATTGGGCAAATGCGTGCAGCATGTAGCTAGATCGGCTTATTGGAAAGAAGCATGTTTAACTTTTTGAGACAGGCCGGCTCCAAATATGAGATGAAAGGTGGGCCAAGCCGATTGGGGGATTGGTGGGGGGGACATGTTAGTCTCACATGTCTATTGATATAGTTTTAATATCATATTTAAGGCAATTGTTAGGGATGTTTGTTTGTTATTATTGTGTTTGTTTTCTTTATTTTTAATATTTTTTGTACATATTTTGCAACTATTTAGTAACTAATATATATGGCGCAAAAAATGTAAAACATGTTTATTTTTACATTCTCTCTTGTTGCATATATGTAATATATTTATTTTACCCTTTAACAGATCTTGTATCAATTAGCCTAAGTAACTTTAGATTTGATAAAAAGCGGCAGGTCTTTTAAAATAACTATTTACATCACTATATACCATTTACAACATCAGCTTTTTGCTCATTTTAGAAAACTGTTACAAACTCAAAATGTTAATTTTATCTGAAATGCGTTTTTTCTTAAGAATTATTGTCATGTCTGTTATATAGTAGCCTATAACATTACCGATTTTTGGCCATCGTTATTTAAAAAAAAAATATTTTTACATTCTTATGTAGGCTATATTAAGATTATTTTTCTTTTCTTTTTTACATTTTTAATATTTTATTTTTTAGATTTGAGGAAAACAGGGCAAGTCTTGAAATTTTGTGAAAAACTCATCCATGCCATGCCATGTCCAGATCATGTGTTATTGCTTTTTCATGAGCTAAAAGCACAAGTTTTTTTTTTCCTCTCATGAAGAATTGTTCGGTGGAATGGTGTCAAAATTCTTGCCAGAGTAGAGAATGAGCTCTCACATGAAGCAGAGACACCCATGACCATAGCAGATACATTTAATTTATGAAGACCTGCAAATTTGTTCCTGCAAGAGTTTGCAAACAGCAGAACATTCAGATGGAAGTTTTTTGGACAGCATTGGTCTGGCAACAAGAAGTTCATTCACAAAATTCTTTGTGGAAAACCTGTTTTATAGACGTATTAATGTGTTTGAAATAGCCTACTATTTAATAAACATTAAACTTTAAATTAACAAATTAATTTGAATAGGCCTAATTTAAATAGACAGGCATTGGCCATCATTCTTTCTTTTTCTTTTTTTATTCTTTTTTTTTTTACATAAACTAGCCTATTGAATTGATATACGATTATTTGAATCAGAATGACTTTTAAATCATTTTTATATAAAAACAATTTCATAAAAACTGTTCATATCAATTCTCTAATTTATTGCGCCTAAAACGATTTGAGGATGGTAGCTACTTTTCGAATAAGGCCCTCTCTTGGTTACCAGTAACGTTACACTCTAATCAATTTTGGTACTTTTAATATTATTTTATCATTCCTCTCCAGCAAACGGGAATGTCCATTCGTGTGCCACGCATCTTGCACTTCCAAGCATTTCCAACAGGCGACGCAAAATCCCGCCCTTTTAAAATCTCGCGATAGCCTGCGTGACTGAATCATGTGGGTTTTCGTACTTGAGCGCATGTGAATTCTTTCCTGTTCAAGTGATCCGAAGGAACGGAACGCTCCCTCGTGCGTGGCGCACGAGATCAGTAAACATGGTAAAACATGCAATATTTCTTTATGCAATCTTTAGAAATTAGCAGATCGGTGTTTCGCAACGTTTTGAATATCACAACCGTGTTGTATTATAAATCTGGCTTTTATAATGGCCGACATGCATGTTTGTAGAGATGTGTAGATTTGCTCTTTCTTGCTATTATTACAATTGTTTTAATTAGTTTATTGAACACATGTATTATGTGCTCGCACGATATAAATCGCATAACGTTATATACAATTAACTTACTTGAGAGGATAAATGGGCAAATCCGGTAAGACAAGGCCTCGATGTGATATTAAAGCCCACGGCAGCCATTTAATTCAAACTAACGAGCTCGTAATGTTTCACTCACCTCCTGTTAGTGTTTTGGACCGATGTTCTGGTTCTGATCTCAGTGCTATAAGATGTTGTTCAGTTCTAAAAGTGAGGCGCTGAGTATTTGATCCACTGGAGTAGCACGTGGTGTGTCTGTGCTAACCCATGCTAATGTGTTTCTCCCCAGCTTCAAGCTCTAATGTAATAAAATCTAAACATGGGTAGTTTATTAACGACTGTTGTTATCTTCTGCTTACGCAATGCTGTATTATCATATTAAAAACTTTAAAACGAGGCTTCTTTGTGCCTGGAAGTGCCACCACCATGTGTGCTTTCAAACACGTGCTGGTGTTGACCTGCAACCTTTAACAGTTCAGATTCACAACATTTATTTATATTATTTGTTGGTTGTTATGGGAATTAAGCATTTAGGACTTTGTCACTTTTTGTTGTAATTTAATTTTTATGGTATTAATGGTAATTAATAATTTTACTCTTTCTCTCTCAGGTGCTTTTACACGTGTTGTTTGAGCATGCAGCTGGATATGCATTATTTGCTGTCAAAGAAGTTGAAGAGATTGGAATGCTGCTACCTCAGGTTTGTATATTAAGGAAATTAAAGAGAATTTTTGTCCATACCAACAATGTGGAGAAGGGTTTAGATTTGGGCATGTAATCAGAAGATTGTTGGTTCAAATTCCAGCCATAAGTACCTTTTGAAAAGTAGTCCAAATGTGAGCATAGAATTCAAAGATTGTAGGATTTTTAATGTAATGTATGTTATAGATCTAACAAATTTTTTTTTTTTTTTGTCACAACTGTATTTTACAGTGAAACTGACAGGCTTTTCTGGTGATCTATGCAAGACTTTTTCAACCGTTTAGTCACCCCTCCCCCATTTTCAATAATGGATGCATGTCAGAATATAGAGATCTGTTGCTATTAGGGCTTTTGCATCAGAGGAATCTTTTTGTAGTTCCTTTCTAGATCTATCGGTGGAAATTCCAACTTTTTGGCGTGTTTGCACCGGGGGAACTGGAACTATTTTAGCTCCAGGAATGCCTTTTGGGGGAACTAAATTAGCTCCTAGGGTCTAATCCAGCACAATAGGAACTACCAATGACATAAGTGTGTAATAACTGGCCGAACGCACACGGAACATAAGCACCGCCATTAAAAAAAAAAAAAAGCCATGTACACAGATTATAGCCTATATATTTACTCCACAAACTAATTCTGAAAAACGGTGATAGATGGACCTTTAAACCTTAACGCCAAGGAGAAAATGTAACGCAACTTGGAGGGAACCAGGAGAAGCATGATTATGTATTTCTGCTTAGATGGTGACAATGTATATCTACCACGGCAGATGTTTATTTTTTTGAATAACAGTTCTACCTGATAACGTGTTAGACAGATCGTAAACTAATGAAGATGGAGAATGAGAGCTCTGTGTGCTCAGGCTCTGGTGTTCTCAGTGTCGAGTGACTAATACTAATTATGATTCTTGGTCTTTCATAGGTGGAGGAAAGTGTCCTAAATGTTGGCAAATTCAGTAGCGTAATCCGACTGAGTGCATTCTTCCCCTTTAAATCCGCCCAGACTGCTCTGGAAAATATCAATGCCATTTCAGAAGGTAAGAGACAGGAAGGTCATTTCAAATTCCTTCACTGATGAAATGATGTATATATAATCTGTCAATCCACTGAATTCTTGTGACGACAGCATACCTACAAACTGATCATCTGAGGTTGATTTGTTAACTCACAAATCGTGACCTACAATTACTGACACTTTGTTCCTCATCTGATCCTGGCAGGAGTTGTCCATGCGGATCTCAAGTTGTTCTTGGAGACCAACCTTCCGTCCGGGGGTAAAAAGAAGTCCATGTTGGGGGTGTCCGATGCTAAGATTGGTGCAGCGCTTCAGGAAGAGCTTAATCTGTCCATTCAGACTGGAGGAGTTGTAGCTGAAATCATAAGGGGTGAGCATGATGATTCAAATCAGGGGTTTTCAATCTTTAAGGTGCCATGGACCCCCAAATATGATCAACTTTGTGGAATGGACACCCGGCCCCAATCTTAACATGTAAAAGGCAGCTATGTATTTTCATTTATAAAGACACAATTTTACTGTAAAAAAAATTACAAATGTGATTATTTGGAAAATATTTAGTTTCTATAGTTTTCCTTAGTCACTATAGTAGTACGTATGTTAAATGTATTTTAAATATTTTAGTTTATCATTTCTTCCCATATTTTTTTTTTTTCTACTAAAACGCAATTTTTACATGGACCCCATGGACCTACATCCCTGGACCCCTCATGTTGAA